>NC_136664.1:9593570-10066070 GCF_903797595.1 Erithacus rubecula | reverse complement strand
CTTCACTACAATTTTGTCCTCTTCTATCAAATCGCCTTTTCAGTGCCAGAGACTTGTGGGTAGAATTTTGCTGAATTTCTTCTAAAGATCTGCCATCAAAAGCCAATGTTTACACAAATCAAATTAAAACAAGAGTAAATATTGATTTAACTTCCTTCTTCCCACTCCAGACATGTGCTTGAAATGCTGCTGCATGGTAACATCATTTATGTCCCACTTTACTTGGCTCCCTTGAAGGTCTCCCTTTCAAAACTTTAATCTTAATATTTTGACCCTCATTTGTCCCCCAAGCCATTTCCCTCATTTGCCTGCAGACACAGTTCCCCCCATCAGTCCTCCATGTCTCCCACTGACACTTGCTCTCATTGCTCTTTGCTGCAAAAATCTGTGCTGTGAACACAGTTTGACATTTCCTGACATTTCATGAACTAATTACACTACAAATAATTAAGCATGTTCACATCTGTAACAAACGAAGGCAAAATGGTTGTCAGCAACTGTGATTGATGACCTCCCTGAGACTTTATCTGATGAGATTCTTCCCCACTATAGGCAGAACCTGGATGCCACTGTGTTTGCAATAATGCCTTCAGCCCTTTTCATCAGATCAAACCAATGAGATGCTTGAAGAAAAGGATGGGAAAATTAATGACTACAATGAAATATTTGCATTTTTTCCAGGCCTGGAAAAAACAATGAACAAGAGATGTGACAACCTCAATTATTTGGTGATGCTAAGAGCTCCGAGACAGCTCCTGCTGGAAAGAGCTGTTGGGAAGCCTGGGGGTGTCAAGTCGGCTAGAAAAATGGCAGGTGACAAGGACAACACTTTTTTTTTTTTTTATTTTTTTTTTTTTTAACACTACCCAGACCCACATAGCTTAGTTAAAAAGACAAATTGCAGCCTTGTGTTTCTTCTTAAAGGAGGGGGAATATGTGAGCTTTGAGACACAACCTTCCTCGAATGAAGCGCTCAAGTAAAAATTATATTGATAAAGGATGTCTCCTCCAGAGACAGCATAAACAAATATAATTAACTGGTGCTAAAGCTCTTTAAAGGGAGGAAAAAACAGTACAGTCAATATCCTACATGCTATAGTCAGTGATGGAAAAATACATCTATGTGTATATTTGTATGATAATATATACAAATAAATATATATGCAAAAAAAATTAAAGTTTATGTGCATGCATGTGTGCATGTGTATATGGAAACTATACAACACATGGATACACAGATTAAACATGACACTCAGAACTACCCGGCAGTATGAGGATAATTTTACACATATACAGACTGCCTGCAGAGCCACCAAAATGCCTTTCACCCTGAAAGAAAACAAAAAAAGAGGGAAGAAAACCCCAACCCTTGAAAATGAGGAGTACATAATTTCTATATTTGTAAGTGCTGCTGTGCTGCTGTGTTTCCAAATCCTTTGAAAACAAAGAGTAAAATGAAAACGAAACAACCTCCAGTGCACTACAGCATTTTGCTGTTTCATGACCATACTAACAGTATTTTTACAGTAATAATAGTAATAAGGGATATGAGAGGAGTTCAGCAAACGAGAACAAGGAGATCTGAATAGCAGCCAGCACACAGGGCTGGAAAACAGGGACAATTTATTTCTGCTTATCCCTGATGCTGAAAACACTTAAGCAAACTTCAGCTGCTCCATTTATTCATAATTGGAAAAAAAAATACATATATATATTCTAGGGTAATAACACTTGCCTATCTTGCCTGACTATTAAAAGGATTAATTAACACTATCCATGTGTTTTGAGCATCTTGGGTGTCACAAGAGCATCAATTAGGATTTCTCCTGACCTTCTGGTGAGTGGTGAATGCTGTGCCTGAGACACCCTCCCTGTGGATAGAGTGTCTTCCCCAGGCAGTCCTGGCTGCTCATGGAACAGCAAGAACCTCCAGAGGGGAGGGCTCCAGAAAGAGAGAGGTGCAGCATCAAGAAGTGTGGCTAATGCAGCTGCCAAAAGGATGTACAGGAGAAATGTCTAACTTTCCTTGAAGGCCAAGTAGCCATATATCTTCATGTCAGCAGGCAAAATGTCTCTTTAAAAGTCCTAAAACTCATTCTACTAATTGGTAAGTACACTGCATCTTCCTCGCTCCACACCTTGCCTGTGATATGACAGTTACCATGGTAACTGTTTATTTCTATCGAATTAAAAAACAAATACAGTCAAAGAAAACCAATATTCCTTTTCCTAACAACCTTCTGTCCAGAGTCCCTTACCCCTTTATTCTTCATTTTTACTTTTAATGTGGCAATAAGGAAGCATTACTTCCTTTTTGTGTTACTAGTTATACTAATACCCTCATCAATCTAACAAACTGTGTATTAAAAAAACCCCATAAAATGGCTAATTGCAGTATAATCTAGAAGCAGAAGAAACTTGTATTTTTGTGATTCGATGCTCTGCATGGGTTGAACAAAGTGATGGGAAAAGGCTGGTGGCAGGTCCCACCACCCTCAGGCATGAGGTAAGATCCTTGCCCACAAGATGGATTTGGGAGGCCCAATACAATAAGCAGTCCATGTTAAACTTTATATTATGGTCTTGCTGCTACTCCTGCCTTCTGAGGATTTATAAATCATGTACTGAGCTTCCAGGGTCACAGGGAAGGAAGCTTGCTCACCTCTGCAAAGAGAAGGGTGCTGTGTCTCTTCAGTGCTGTCACTGCTACTGCTGGAGGAAATCAAAATCATTTAGGTGGAATGTTGTGCCTAGGTAAAAAGAGAAACCCAGCCTAGGAGAGGATGATGTCCCAAAACATGATGATGCTTGTGCCTCCCAGCCCTATGTGCCAAGAACTTCTGACATCCTGTGAAGGATTACAAAAGCAAGTCTGGCAGGTTAACACAATGGAGGAAACAGTGGCAAAACAAAACATGAGAAGTTTCTATGACAATTTCTTGACTTTTAAACATGGAACTGAATTTGCTTATATTTTTTCCCCCACCTAATGTACAGTAGTACAAGAAAATCCTTATGATTGTTGCCAATGTGCTGGTGCAGGCCGGAGCTAGGACAGGCCCCAAAGAGTGTCATTCTGTTAGCAAAAGCAATAAAAACCATTTACTTACACATTATTTTGCATATTCCAATTCACAATTCACAAAAATATTTATATCCTTGCCTTTTTAGGACATTTTCCTGCACTTTTATATGGCTAAGTGAAAGTCTCTTCCAGTGACAGCTGCAAGTATTCAGGCAGGAATATTCAATTCCCAAGGAGAGCTGGCTTAAAAATAGACTGAGGAATTAATGATAATGGGAAAGGTACAATTTATTGTCCTATGAATTAATAAGGCTGTGGCCTAATTAAATCATTGCTTTTCCACCTTGCCATTCTTCTTGTATGGCTGAGCAGATTAATTCTGCCTGTCGTTGGATGTTTGCTGCATTAACTTTGTCTGAAGTTCTCATATACAGAGTAGATGGGATATTACAAGCCAGGTGTCCATGTAAATGGACACCTGTTGCCCTTGAAACATTAAATTTTCAAACTGTTAGGCAAATAGTCTTTTATTCTTTAACACAGAAGTCAGTTACACCATGGCATTGACTGAATTAAGCAACAAACAAGATTTAAGTGTATCCAGTATTTTTAGGGAAAATGTCTAAGTCAAACAGATTAAATGCCTTGGCACTGGTTCCAAAGTAGGATTTTGTGTTTGGAAGCTGGTGTTTCAAGTCTTAAAATTTTGAGTACATTAACCAGACTTGGAAAGGGGTTTAGAGTAAGTATTTGAGACTTCCATGCAGTCTTTCAGTGCAAAAGTATGATTGTTATCTACACTTCACCTGAACTGTCTTAAAGTCTAACAGTTTGTTACTTTTGCACACACATTTAATTTTACAGTCCAGAAGTCTCATTCAGCAGAATGCACAAAGTACATAACAGAAATTGCATAAATATTTGCCAGATTAGGCCTTGTCTCTATAAATGTGCAACCAATATAAGCTGAGTTCTGGCACCAAATCTGTATCTAAATTGACCCCTGTGCCTCAGTTTGATTTCAATATCTTCTAATCCCTCCTCACAAAACAAATTGCATCAACCATGACTACATTTAGCCAACTACAGTTCTCATTGTTTTTGTTCCTCCTCATAAGTTCTTCCTACAGATTAAATGCTGATGCACTGAACTAACTGCTCTTGGCTGAGGTGGGCAGGTATAATTTGATTAGTATAGATTCTGGATTTGGTAAGTACTGTATCAGTATCCTCCCTAGAAAATAGGTGACATGTCATGGGATATTAAGTATGGCCATTTAATGTAAAAACTCAGATAATACATGAGTTAAATGGACAAAATGAGAGAAAGCTTTTAAGCATTCTCCCAAGACAGATTGCAGAATAATATTACTGTACACGCAAGTAGAGCTGATTGACACAGTCAGAAGGCCATTATACTGGTATGGTATAAAATCATTATAGCAAAAAGCATTTCAGAGCTGCAGAGTGATAGTAGCAACATATAATGAATTATCAATAAAGAAGTGGTGATTCAGTTACATTACATATGAATAGAAAGCTTCCTGTTATATAATTTAAACCTGCCAGCCAGACAAGTGACTTGAATATTCAATTCCTTCTCTAGGTGTATGAATCATCCTTTAACTTTACTGGAGACTGCAATTTTGTAGGGCAGGCCAGAAACTGAGCTATGCAAAGCAGTGTTTTTAAAGAAAGGCTGGTTGAGCAGATTTCAACAAGATAGCTTCTGCTGAGGGTCTATTTGAGCTCTCATGGAAACAGCCTTCGAGATTATGCTATTAAATTAAAATTTCTTCTGGTTTATGGCAAATAAAGTACAGTCTTATAAACATATAGTACAGTCTTTCAGCAAGTCAATGGCACAAATATTTAATGGTTTTCATTTTATCTTACCATAAAGCCCTTGAAGTTCATATTGTCACAAATCACCATTAGGCAACAAAGCTCTAAGAAAAAAATCCCCAAACTGTCAGTGCCAGATCGCTGCCATTTGATGGTTGTGCTCCCAGAGGAGGTTTGTGTCAGACCTTGCTCCTACATGAAGCTCTTATGAACCCATCTACACCTTGTTAGTTAAGTGTTGCAACATGATCCCATGGGAGGATTAGGACCTTTGGGAAAATTACAGGTCCTTTTAAATGATTATATAGTATCAGCAGTGCTAACATAATACTGAAGTCAAAGATAACTGCACGGGAAGCTTAAGAGTAATTAACTCAAAAGTTCAGGGAAACAGGAGGATTCAGTTTGAATGCCCTCAGTGCTAGAACCAAAGTTACAATCAAAATGATCCAGCTGCAATAAATATGGGTATAATATTACCCACTACACATTCTGAAAATAAATACTTTCACATTACTGTCAAACACAAGAATTTTAAAGTTTTGGGTAGATCTGACCTGTCTTTCAGCATTGTTAAACTCTTGCATATCTGACACATTTTCATATTTTTTAAAATATATAGAAATTAAGTCTTACAAAACACTTGATTTCATAGATACGGTATATTACATTGTAATATTGGAAAGTAATGCTACACAGATACCTACCTCTATACATATACATATACCTATATACATATATATATATATATATATATAAAAATATAAACACTCCAAGAAAATGAACAATATTGGTAAAATTGTTCCAGTAAGCTTTTCTTCAATTGTTACCTGAGGAAGGTGATTTTAAAAAGGCTTCCAACTCAGCATGTTTGCCTAAATATGATGGGCTGCTCTTTGACAAATCCTCAGCATCCAGTGACTCCCATTTCTAACATTTCACCTTCTGTTTGCTACATCTCCTTTCTCTTCTCTATTAAGGGTGGTACATTTACAAATGATAGAGGAAACACTTTCTCTCCCCTATTCCTAACCTGTAAGAAGCCTGCAGCTGAAGACATTTCTTTTACTGTGCTGAACGCTCCTGGGACTAAAGGCAGCTCAGAAATTTAATCACAGGCTGAGAGCTAGTAGTTAGATTGAAGCTTGAAAAGGCCTTAAAGGAGGCAATGGGAACATGGATTACTGCCTCAAAACCACTAATTAGTAATGAAATTTCAAAAAAAGAACTGGTGAACATTTATGTGAATTTTTGCTGCCTCCAAAGATCAGTGGTGTAAAGGAGTTTCATTTTTCAAGTGGATGTGTTTGAAAACAAATCTTCCTTTATAAGACCAGAATTCTGTAGATCACAGAGCTGACTTGTGCTGTTTTAAGGCTCTGTTCTTATCTGCTTTAAAGATAAAATAATTATTGAAAGTATATGGTTTTGGGGAAAGAAAGATTTATGAGTGCATGACCTGACAGTCAGAAACAACCAAATACTCATATTGACTCTAAAACCATCTCCTGGGCAAATCACTGTAATCTTGGGCAAACCACTCAACTTCCCTGCCTCAGCGTTCCTGACTTTTGGGCAGAGGTACAGCTACTTGCTCATCACAAGAATGTTGTAAAAATTAATTAGCAAATTGGCTATAAAGCACTGAGGATGAAAAACGTGCTAAAAGCTAAGCATTATAATTAGTGTTTTTTAATGCATCTTTAAAAATCAAATTATATTTTTTTCTTTTCCTTTAATAATGAAATTACACAATGACTTTAAGAAATGACAAAGTAATTTGAAGTAAATGACTGGCCTGTAAAATTGAAACACACCCTAAAATGTGGTTATTATGGAATAACCACACACCCTGATAGTTAGCACTGCTTGAGCTATGCATAATCTTAACTTAGTAGTGCATTATTAAGTGGAGGAGGATCAGCAATTGTAAAAGGGAGAGCGAGTGCTGATGTGTGTTAAATAGGCATTACCTTTTTGGCATCAGCAGATTTGGTGCATCCACTCCTGGCAAAGAAAAGCATGCTGGGCAAATTAGACTTGTGTCACAAAAGGATTAATTAGAGTACAGCTAATACAAGCAATGTTTAGACATGAATCAAGAAATTTAGGACACGGGGCTTATGGTGCACTGAATAATTGGCAACACCATAAAAGCAAGAAAAGACGTGAACTAATTTCACATTTATGAGAAGCAGAAAGTTCTACCCCAGCTTCTGCATGGTGAAGAATTATGCACTGCATGTTTCTTTTGAAATACTTCATATTACCACACAAATTGTTTTCTTGGCCTCCCTCATTGTATTTAACTGGGAGCTATTTAAAGCTAAAAAATCAACAGGTATTTATTCCCTTAAATGGAGCAGACCAGGTAAAACAAGACAGGAGACAAATAAGACTGTTGGGAAGTTAGGAGGCTGCTGTGGATGCAGGAAATGTAGCTTGGCTGTAGCTGATGACTGCAGAAATGCATGTACAACAGTACAGAGTGTACAGAAGGATCCAAGCTGGCTTGCTCAACACCAGAAGCTGGAGAGTGCTGATAGCATAACTCTTCTGGCCTTCTCCTTGCTTGGTTGATTTATTCTGCTTTTTTTGAAAGAAGGAAAGGTAGAAGAGTGTCTTCTACCCTGCAGTGGCACGTGGACATAGTCTGCCCTTTATTTGTCTTAGTTCCCTATCTGTAAGTGGCTGTGAATCTACTGTACAATGAAGCTGTTGGAAAAAGAATTGCCTTCCCCATCTTTGCTCCAAAACAATAAACACATTTCCTAACACTTTCACAGAAGTGCTAGGAGCAAGAGCTCTCAGAGTTTTGCAGCATCAGCAGACTGAACACAACCAAAGGGACAGCCAACAGCATCTGCTCAGAGGTGACTCCTGAGCTCAGCAAAGCCAGAATCCATCTCCAACCCACAAAAAGACTTAGTGAAAATTGTGTCCATTAGGTTTATAAAATACAAAAAATAATATCTTCTCTTTTAAAAATATTTAATATTTTGCTTGCATATATATATCTTGTTAAGATATGTTCCAAAATAATTTGAATAAAATAGATTCTAAAATTATTTTGTACATTTTATGTATTGTTTCTATCCACTTCTACAGACATTGGAAGCCAGGAAAAAAGAGTACTCTAAACCAAAGAAATAAAAGAATAACATTAAAATGGGGAGAAAAGTAACCAATTTTAAGAAACCATTCTTAAAGCAAATGCTTCTTCAATTCAGTAGCACTGATCATATCCCCTATTCAGTACACACATTCCTTGTTTTTCCAGGCAAAATGAAAGCCTTGTTTGCCTGCAATATTGTTCCAGTCCTGTACAGCTCAGCAGATGCAGCAGGGCATGAGTCCTGCCTGCACCTCCAGCCCAACAGCCAGCAGGGCCAGCCCTCCAAGGCTGTGACAGATGCACTGCATCTGAGCTCCAGTTCCATGCAGGGTGCTCCAAAGCACTGGATTTACATGGAAAGTTTATCCTCCTTAGCTGTGATTTATTTTCAGGGAAATTAAACCTTATATTCAAATATTGGTTTTCATTAAATCACTTAAAATTATATTTAAATAATTCTCAATCTTCTCCTTAATTAAACATACTAAGCACCAATTTCCATCTTTTATTGAGGAAGCTTGACTTTGCTGAGTTCCTAAAAACCTGTGACACAGCAGGACAGAAAGCCTTCTGTTATTTTGATTCCCTTTCCAAGTTTTGTTTACAAGCCCTGATTTCTGGAGAAATGAAAAATCAACTACACTCCTCACACTTCAATCACTTCAGGTTAACATGACACCTTAAAGCACAATCTCCCTTTCCTTTCTATCTCACAATTTGCTCCATTCCAACTGCCAATTCAAGGCTCTTCCAGGATCACCCATTGACCTTATGCTCACATAACCTCCACCTCCCTTCCTCATTTTGAAAATCACGTTAATTCTGTTAACAACTGAATAAAAATTTGCTGAAAACACAAAGTAGATATAATGTATTTTTTGCCTGGGGTGAATCCCATCCAGTTCAAACTGAAATTTTTGAAGCTTCCTTTTAATTAGGAATAATATGCTTTTAAATACTCATTCAGATTGTTCTGGTTTTGTTGCACTTGAATGGCAGTGTTCAATAAAAGCCAAAAAGAGTCACAACAGAAATGTCAGAACCAGGTTTCAGTTAAAAAAATTGTTCAAAAAATTCAAAAAGCTATTAATAAAACTGAATCCATTTAGCAAACAACTTTTTTTTCTGGTCAGGTTCAGTTCTAAAGAGCAGTTTCTTAGTTAAAAAAAGTAACCTGAAGTTGAAAAGATAAAAGTTTAGAAAATAAAAATTCAATGAAATAATCCTCAACTGTTTCATGATGAGCTGACATCACATGCATATTTTCTATGCCTCTTCTTCTCTTTCACACAGATCCAGTGTGAAAACAGGGTTTACTGGTCAAGGGTGAATCCAACAAAGTGTGCTCCCACTTTCACAGAAATCCTTTGGATTCTCCTCTGTTCAGCTTCCGCTAATCTGATGAAATCAGAATTGTAGCTCCATTTCCTGCTCTGTTTCTTCCTCGTTTCAGCTCCCTGCTGTTTGTTTCTAGGATATTCTCATCCCTGCTGAGTGTATATTTTACTCTCTTTTAGAGGAGCCCTGCTCATGTTTCTTTTTCTCACACTATCTGTTACTGACGCCTGCTATGGGAATCGCCAGCCGGCAGCGAGACCCCAGCACTCGGAGCATCTGGGCAGTTATCGTGAGCTAATAGAATCACTTCAGCAGCTCATGTTAACCGTGCTTAACAATTGCTTGTTTTTACTCCTTCACACTTCCTTGGATGTTAAAAGAAGAATGGCATTGAAAAGAAGCATTTTGTGCCTACAAGAAGGACTAAATTTAACAGTGATGTAAACAAGGAGAAATCTCCTGAATGAAAAAGAAAAAGGGAAAAGAAAAATAGATTTTCTTAAATATATCTTTGTTTACTGTTAAGGCTAAATGGATTGTGTCAAGAGGGGTTAGTTCATTTCCGTTCCCTCAGATGGAGAGCCTCATATGAACAAGCAACTATGAAAATAAGATTTATTTATTTGTGCAATGATGTAAAACTGACATGATGATATCTCACCCATTGGCAGGTCAGGAATGGACCCAGTGTCTTCTCCTGCTAGCCAAGGTATCACAGCTTGTGAAGGCCTGTGCCTGGAACTGCTGCTCCAGGGCTTGTCCAGCTGCCACCACACACTTCTGCAAAACAGAGGTCAAATCTGCAACCTGTCTGACCAAGAGGAGGCTGCTAGGCTTCCAACTAAGTGTATTTATTATTTATTAGATTGTAAGTATGGACAGACTAACATTCCAAATCTGTGAGGGTGATCAAAGCCAGAAGAGATTGGTGGGACAAGAATGAAGAGTACAACAGGCCTCTGAAAATGTGGGAATGATGCTCCATGCTGCCAAACAACTGCTAAGCTGCACAGCCAGATGCCTCCCAGTGTAGTTATTACTAATTCCTACCTCATTAACTAATTTTCTGATCTCCACCCAAAAAAGAATGTTTTTCCATTGTGATACAACACAAGAGAAGCTGTCTCTAATTCAGCCCTTCTGCTAAGTCTTGCAAGAATGCTGCCATAGGATCATGAGTGACAATCCAAGAGAAAGGATGCTTTAGTTAAATACATATTGCTCCTGCCATTCTGAATCAACATCCCTTGAGGGGACAGAGGTATTTCCTCATCCTCTTCTGCCATCTAGCTGGGCAGCTCACACCTCTGTCTCTAAGCTGAATGGCCCAGGTGAGGCAATACTTAACATCATGGTCACCAGCTCCTCTCTATCTCCAAACACAATATCATGTCCCCAGCAGTGCCAATCCAACACTCCTGAAGTTAGCAAGGTTACTACCTGCACATAAGGTCTTTCTTTGCTAGGGAACGCCTAATATGCTACTTGTTCTCAAAAACTCCCTCAGGCAGCTACATGCCTGTGAAAAAGTCGAGTTGCCTCTGGGGCAATGTGCTTCTAGGGCCTGGATCTGTCTGCAAGTGTGCTTTGGAGGCAGAAGAAAGGCTTGTCACTGATCCCAGCGCAGCTGGCAGGGCTGCAGCTGAGCTGCGAACGAGCTACAAATTAGTCCAACATTTAAATGCTCACTTCTAAAGATAAAAGCCAACTAAGCCTCACACAGTAGCTTTTCCTAAGGAATGGGACGTGTCTCTAAGAATAACCATAGCTGCTGTGGAGCGGTCGGAGTTCATGAGAGCTGCCTGACATCACGCCAGGAAGCTTCACGCTGCAACACGATACTTTTAGAAGACTTCACTGCCTCACTGGTTACCATTAGCAAACACCACGACATCATCCTCACATCATCCCCTTTATAGCTCACATGTGTGGAGCTGGGTCTGCCTGCCTCCCAAAGATATAAAGGTGCCACCTAAAGATGAGTACTTTATGCTTTAACCTCTGTAGAGCACCTTAAAAAGCGGTGCCATGGCAGCTGTGTCCAGATGGACAGATCTTCCATCCCAACACCAATGGGCAGCACGCAGGGGCACTTGGGTTCCAGCAGAACAAGACAAAATGGCCAGAAACTTTAATCAGGGAGAAACAAAATGAGAATATACTCCACTCTATTCAGTCCTCAAGTGACTGTGAATGTTAACAGTGTTTTTTTCAAAAGAAACTGCAGTACTAAGCTTAAATAGAACATATTGATGTACTGAGTGACAGAAGTTCCTCACTGGAATAAACACAGAATGTAGACAACCCTCTTGTACAGATGTATGCCTTCTTACTCATACATTTCCCCCCTTGTGTATTAATGTATGTGATTAATGTTTTTGTGTTTTCAGCAAAAAAAACCAAACCCAAATGAAACAAATAAAAACCCTCTAGAAATGCAAAACCAGCAGCAACGTTCAGAGTATATGGTTTATATGCCTGTAAGTGTTTGTTTTGACTTTCTCTTACTGAGACAAATGTTAAAACTTCTATGAACATTTTATGAATTCTTGCCGCACTATATAACGTGTTCCAACTCAAGATGTACCTCTAAAAGCATCTTTTAAGTATAAACGAAATGATGTCATATTGACAGAGGGAAGAGCAAAGCCTGGCTGTTTAATTTGGAAGATTGCTAAAAGCGATACATTTAACTCTTCTTGTCTAACAATGGAATGTTTTTATAGTTCACAATACCTAACACTCTTGTTCATATAAAACAAGTAGTCTTGAGTTCCTGTTGAACTAATACACATCCTATTCTTTTTCCGTGTATATCGTAACATTAGGGAAAAAAACCTAAAAATGTATCAAAATAAAATCCCATTTTCATCCAACTGTTTCAAATGCATTTAACATTTTAAAGCATTTACAGAAGTAGATTAGAAATCTACTCAGAACACTTAACAATACAAATATTTCAGTTATGGTCTAGCTGTATCATGGATATCACCAGACAATACAGTTTCCAGTCCAGTGTTATTTTCCCCTATTTGTGGTGATCATGTTGCTTCTCCTATTGTTTTCATTCTGTATCTTACTTTCCTTTTGCCTGTCTTCTCCCTTCCCTTACTCTCTTTTTCCTCTCTTCTATCACTTTTGAGTTTGGTATTGTTTTCTCCCCTTAATTTTCTGTCTCTCTAACACCATTTCTCTGTTCTGCATCTTGGCTCACCATTGTACCCAAGGTCCCTTATTTTCCTCTCCCCATGTTTTACTGGCACTGCAGCCTCTTGAAGGATGACAGGTGTGTATAAAGCCCAGTTCCTAATTGGGGCTTCCATGCACAACACACCCTCTCGCCCACATGTTAGAACTCATTACATTACAAAATGTGTTGATCTTTGGAAACGGGAACACTGTTGATAAGGAAAAACGTTCTTATAGATTGTCCTCTCCAAAACATCAGATAAGGTATGGGAGCTCTCCACATTAGCACCTCATGGGCTGATCAGGTGTGCACTGTGTGGAAATGGGGATACAGAAGCAGAAGAACCATGATGGAAAGCCAAGACAAATACTTATTTTTATACATATCTTCAAAATTAGTTACCACCTTCTTCAGGAAGATCTAAAATGAAACAAAAAGGACAAGCACACATTTGAAAACACTGAAAGCCTACAGTCAAAGTTTACAATTTATAAGCATTAACTGCCTAGCTTATTAAAGGAATAATCTTCAGACAAACATGCTTCATCAATACAGACTAATTTGCATTATTCTGTCCCTAAAACCAAATCAAACCACCCCCAACCAGAATACTAGGAGCTACAAATTGCTAAAAATGTAGTTAATCCCTAGTTAACAGTCTCAATTTTTAACAAGCATGAGTAAGTTCCACTAAATATGTCCATAGCCAGTAACAAGTATGAGAACACCAGAAGTTTAAGTTTAGTAGACTTCCTCACTATTGTACTTCATGTCTTTCTAGCCATGCCCAGAAGGATCTGTTTGAAGGAGGAAGAGTAGTTTAGTTCCTAAAGCCTATTTAATCATTTCCCTTTCCACTGCCATTGTAAACTTCAGCTTTTTCCTGAGACTGCATACATCAACAGGAAGCCCATAGTACTCTCACAGTACGAAGGGCTGCAGGATAATACTGTATCTTCACTAGAGGAACAACAGGACCACAGTCTTAGTTTAAATCGGCTAACAAACTAAATTTAGGATGATTACACTCTGGAGTGTTTACTAATAAAGCCTTTATTAAATAGCCTTCTGCATTTCCATTAAACTCAAAACCTTTGTTAAGCAGAGATATTGACTGTTTTGTCCAGAACCATGCAAATCTCTTTTTCAGAAGGCTATGGAAGTAGGAACCATTGCAGCTATTTTACACTTCAGTGAATTCTTTCTTGAGAGAAATATGTTGATTTCATGTTGGACAGGCAAAATAGCATGCTGACCAAGGCATGATTTTCCTGGTATTAACACCTGATAGGACATTAGACCTGAAGATAATTGCTGCTCTGAGAAACTAAGTGTATAGGTAGAAGATTCAACTGAAAATCACAAATGTAAAGACCTGCCATTTGAAGAAGTGCCAGAAGTAAATCACCATTTACAGTACAAAGAACTAAAGTGAGTGCTTCAGCAGCACAGATTTTGCACAAGGTTTGTGTCACATGTTTCATTCAATAAGGCAATCAAGATGATTAGGCAGTGTAGGAGAGATTCATTAATGGCCATAGCAGACACTGAGTCAGCGCCTCATTTATAACCAATGCATCTGGATGGTTTTCATTTTTGGGGGTTTTAATTTAGGGTAGTGAAATATACATAGACAGAAAATACACACGTGTATTGTACAACTTGTTTTTGTTTTAAAGCTGCCACTGACTTTACTGAAGTAAGTGGTACTGGCAAAAATTATTTTTAAAAATTATGTCTTACAGCTCACATGCTTCCTTTAGTCACCTCCTTTACTTTAGGCCCATAATTACAGGGGGAGAATTTAGCTAGAGATTTTATTTTGAAGATACTGTCGAGAACACCAAAGCTATAACTGATGACAGTACTCAGGAGTATGTCTTTAGCCTCAAAGACAGAAATTTTACATATTAATCACTGGCATTTTGGAAGATGAAGAGTTATAGAAAGCAAAGATGAGAAGTTTGAGGGAAATGCATCAGATTTGTAGCAACTGTGGCTGAGGTGGTGAAACAACAGACTTTTAATGAGAACAAGGAGTATCATTTGGTATTCCATTTTAACTAAGCAGCAAAACTTATCTCAGTTAACTCACAGTTATCAGTAAGAGAGGCGTCCTTTTTTTCCTGTACCCTGCAATGCGTATGCAAACTGAAAATGGGATATTTCTCATTTCATTACACTTACAAATTTCAACGTGCACACATCCCCAAACATGTGCAAGCACTTTTCTGTTTTCCTGACTTGAACACAGGTACTGCAGACTTAAACAAGTGCAACAGAAATCTTGTCCACTACTGGGGCCATGCAACAGAAAAATACAGATGAGATTTACTCTGGAAATAACATTTGTATGACCACAGAATTTTCACCAAAAAAAATTTAAAAATTTAGTTGAAGTCCCGGACCCACACAGCAAAAGTTCACCTGCCCAAGACTAAGTATTCACTGAGTAAATAGAAAAAACTTCTCTACAAAGACTGCCTGAAAAAAAAAACCTTCACAAGCCATAGCCACAGAGCACTGGGAGCTTTAAGGCTTGTGTTTAAATACTGTAGTTATAAAAAATAAAAACTAATTGAACAATAAAAGGGAAAAATAAGAAACATCTCAAGAGAGATGCCTCCTTGACAATAAAAGTGTGATGTTCAGGTCCTCCACACCGCAAATCATTTGTTCCTGTCATTTGAACTGGGGATTTCTTGAAAAGCCTCCTTCATCTGGTGCCAATTACACAGCACTCAGCTGTCTGCATGCCATAGAGGAACTGTAAAGGAAGAGCATTGCCATACCTGGAAATCAAGAAAATTCAGAGTTTATCAGTGGCATACCAGTGCCATCAAATAGGGAGAGCATGGCTGGAGGTGGGCAGGTCTCCCCATTCTTGTGCCTTCATTCACAATAAAGCTTCTCTTGAGCTCTCCAGACTGAATCTAGCAGAGGATCATTCACAGATCTCTGGTTGAAGGTTGCCCATTGTGAGTCAAGGGATGAGCTGGTATCACAGAAGGAGACAAGGAGTGGGGGATCCACCACTGAGCAGGCTGGGTCCTGGATCCCACCGAGGACAGAGGCTGAGCAAGAGTTCATCTCCTTATTGCTCAGGCCATCACAGGACCAGCTGACTCTGTAATTTGTCTGTGGGAGGAAGGAGAAGTAAAGGACCATAAAGATCTGTACAGCACAAGGGGCACAGCAGTATATTACAGGAGCTCTCCCTCCCCCTGGTAGCTCAGTATCTCCTCATGGTGGAATGGGAGTGTTTTATTTTTGTTTTCCTTTCCATTAGAGGATGACCTTTGCTACAGTTAGGTTGATCTGCTGCAGAGTCAACATCCGCCAGCTTCCAGGGCTTGTGCTTCCCCAACAGCAGCAGACACCTTCTGCTGCTGCAGTTTCCGTATTTAATCATGTCTCCATAAATCAAAAGTGACCAAAACTGTTAGAAAACATTTGGGTGAGAACTCAGAGCAGCTGAAGAGAGACCAAGACTGAGTCATTGCCTGATGCCATTTCTGTAAACACAGTTGACCTCATTGTTGTGCTAACACCAACTCCCCCCCAAAAAACCCCCCCCAAAAAATGAAACAAAACAAACATAACAAAACCCCTACAAATATAAAACAAAACCCAACCAAAATATTTTTAATTGCATGAACATTGCTGTGAGTACGTCACTAAATGCCAAATGAAAGATGTATAGAGGAGCATATTTCTCTTGGAAACTGACCAAATGAACATCTGGTGGCTGAGTCTTCTGGAAAAATCCATCAGAGGATAATGCCAGCAGCATTAGATGCACCACCATAATTAATACTATGTTTCGATGGGTTTAAACATGAAAAGTGCTGAATGCAGCTGTGAGATGCTTTCTCAGATCACACCTAGCTCAGCGAAGAGTGAACCACTGATTGTTGGAAAGATAAACCAGGGAAAGGATGACACACCAGTCCTGTACTGATAAGCAGTCACTGCTAGCTGGAGTCAGCAGGAGACAACAGAAGGACATCTGGTCTGACCCTGTATGGTACTTATCACCTTTCAAAATATTTTGAATTTATAAATAAAGAATTTTAAAACTGAACACTGAGGATTAACTTGGAAATAATACCAAATTTCAGACTGGTCCTGCTGTTGAAAGGACAGGAACCACTCTGCTATACTTTCAGGGTTTGCTTTGTTCTGCTTAATAAGGCTCATAGGATGTTTATAATAAAAAGGGACTTTTGAGCATATATACACAATTGGTTTTAGTGGTGGATTTCAACAAGAAAACAGGATTTTTAATACTTAGTATGATCCCTGTGTTGTGGTAAGCGTGATTGTTATACAACATACAGCTTTTGTATTACATCCACTTGGTTTATTTCACAGCTGAATTATGGCCCCAGTACAAAATCACTGAAATTCTACTGAAAAAATTCACCCACAAAGAAAACTCACCTGCAGTGAAAATCCCACCCAAAAAATTACTTTAATACCTCTGCAGTGTAGGTACAGTATAACACAATCATAGAAGTATTAGTAAAAGCCCTTTCCTAATTACTCTTCTTGCTCTCCTTCACATTGAAGAGGTAGAAAGGTGAGAAATGACACAGCAATATCCTTCAAGACACAGCATCACTAAGCAACCTTTCATCCATAACAGAGTTTAAAAACTGAAGAAATAAGACTTTTCTACTCACCTGTGTGTTCTAAATCTAATTTTTCCTATGCCAAAATCTACCCTGAAACATATCTGAAAATAAATATTCCCATAAATTATGCAAATAAGTCATTTGGGTAATATTAATAAAGAAAGAAAGCAACTGTGCTCCCCAGGTCAACAAAAGAAAGAGTAAGCACATTTAAACAGGGCTTTTTCTGACAATACATTTTACAATTGCTAAAGACATGGTTTTAGATCATTAATATCAAATAAAAAGCACTGTAGTCACAAGATGCAAAGACACATTATGGAAAAATCTCACTCTGCCATCTTTCAAAAAAATTGTGTCAGCAGCCTTAATGCCAGATTAAACAGTGCTTGTCCTACCACAGCCAGCACAAACTGCATATTGTGAGCTAACCCAAGTATCCTTTAGCCAGATCAAATTTACCCTGAGTGCTTTGATAGCACAAAGATCGGATATTAACGATGGTGAAACCACAGCCCACATTGTCAGACAACTACATAATGCAGCTGGGTGATTTTATAGATACGTGATTGTACCTGCATAGAACCTCCAAGATCTGTGGAATGTGCCTTACAAATGTGCTGAATTCTGAAACTCAGGTAGACACACATCGTTTTTACCATTCACTTTGCAAACCAATTGTTGATAGTATTAAAGCTGTGGATTGCTCCTCATAGTGCCAAATATGTCTCAGTTAATCAAATGAAACTTTCTTAAATATTTAGGATAGCTTATAGACTGCTATCTTCCCACATTTAAAAATTAAATAATATTTCATTATGCAGAAACCAACTGAACTCACAGTTCTGTCATACAGAGGAATTATGGCTAAGTGGTTTGCACAGTCTATATTTAGTGATTCTTACATCCAAATACTTAGACGCTAGATCTGTCCTTAAAGTATTCTTAAAAGGATTGGCAAGTATGTCTATGTGTAAAATATGATAATCCTATGTTAATTCTCCTCCTTACCACTCCGTAGATGCCTGGGAACAAACCATTGTAAGCATTAAGCTTGCTTGAGTTTGCACTACATTTGTATTCATTAACCAGACTATTAGTGAAAGCATTTTAGAATTCTCTGACTTTTCCAATAGCTGGGTATGTACATTCACTGGCTGTATTATTTATCTGTGTGAGTGTACATCTACCCACCCATTCGTCTCCACTCCTGCATGCATACAGATCAATATGTGTCCCTGTGTATTTATGTCTTTCACCATTCTCAAGACATTCAGTCTACTTCTCTGGCACCAACTCTGGGAAACTACTGCTTTAGCTAATGCCCTTCTGACTGAAAACAGAGCTCCATGCATCATTGACAGGAACCAAGGCAAAAAAGTAGAACAAACAGATGGAGGTGGAAGAAAGGGAAGTATTTATGCTAAATTCAAGAAAAATAAAGGGATTAAGGGGATGTCACAGACTAGATGATTTAAGAAGGGGATTTCTTCTGAAGAGGGGATATTTCTCTGTTAGAATAGAAATCTATCATGTATTCTAACCAGGGTTAATTCTAACATCTAGAACAAATCTAAATCGTAAACCCAAGATTAAGAGTTGGCTTGTGGTGTCTATTGTATCTGTCAATGGCTTTAAAAACCAAGGAGAAAATATTTTATGTTTGGATTCAGCCAATCCAGTAATGTTATTTATAGGTTGCCTCGGGAGCAATAATAATTTTACATGTTTTTCAGTACTCAACAGAGAGTTTTCAGTAATTTGAATTATTTTAACATGTTCAAATTTATTTTCCATTCTCTTTTAGAGACACTGGATTAAGAAGCCAATCTCCCTTCTTCTCCCTGTCACTCTGCATTTGTAGTTGTAGACTAAGCCTAACCCTAGCAGCTATGCATCTGTAGGTCTATCACAAGCAGTAATAGAAGCATTTTTTTCCTTAAACTTTCTGAGCTAACTGTGCTGGAACTGGGTGATCTTTAAGGTCCTGTCCAACCCAAGGTATTTTATGACTCTGGCATTTATGCACCAGACCTCACATCTAATCATGATGTTGGCCTAACACAGATCTACTGTTATGAATATCTTCACACTGATTTCAAACTAAACCAGAGCATGAAAAAAGACAAAGAAAGCCTCACGGCTGTGGTGATCTCATAAAATCATACCTTCCTTATATTTAAATCAATGACTGAACTCCTCTCCTAGTGTGCCAAGTATTTCCCAGAGAAAATGGCTAGTGTATCCAGGGAACTTCTCTTCTGCTACTACTTTATCCCTCAGGCACAAATAGCACTGTGCTTACATGCAGACTCAAAAGTTATACCAATATCCATGCAAAAAACCCATACTGCTACATGATAGCTTTTAATCTGATCCCATGCTTAACATTTCCATGTGAATCCCTGATGTTATGAGAATAAACATCTCAGAAAAGAGAAGCTATTTATTTCTAAGTAAATAATTCTTTTCCACCTGTCAGGTATAAGTGAAAGACAGAAGCTGAACCACATGTTGAATAAAATGATTTGGGTTGAATTGTCAAACTTACCACTAACTTCTTGTATGACTTGGAAGAGGGCAGTCAGTTCTGAGGTGTTCCCTGCATACAGAAATCCCCCAAATGGAATTTTAATGGGAGGAATGTTGGTTTTGCTATAAAATTCTGCTCTGAAATTACAGAGAAAAGGTGAGATTTACTTAGGCTGTAGTGGTATTTGCTATAGGGTATTGCACATCTAATACCTGGCAGGTAAGAAAAGCTGAGAGAAGTTATAAGACTGCAGCAAACTGAGTGTAATAACAACTCTGGTGATGTTCAAGAGAAATCACCAGCATTACCACCTGCACAGCACGAATGCAATGGGGGAATCCAGGGTATTTACACATGTTCATCAAACAGTAAAGCCTCATTGCACTCCACTTGGCAGAAAAACAATTCACTTCACATTTCTCATGATTCTTTTATCATTGACTTGGATTTAGCAGAGTATACTAACATTTTGTCCCTGATGAAGGCACAACACTGGCAACATTGGCATATTTTGTGAGTATAATTCATTTTTTTGTTCTGGTTGGAATGCACTGCAGTGCAACGTTACTGCTGGGTGAACACCTGTAGTTAGAAAACACTGGTTTGCTTAGACAGCCCAAAGCATGCCAAACTGTTCCCTGGAATGAGGTTTGAAAAATGAGCATTTAAAAAAAAAAATAATCCTCCTATGCACAAAAAGAAATAGAAAAGCAGGCATGAAACTATTCTTTCAGCACCAGATGTGAAAAAGACAAAATCAAGAATTTGAATCTCTTGAGGATGAATTTCAGCTTTGTCTGTAGGACAAACTAAGGCTTATCTCAAACACTGTAGGATCCAGTTCCTCAAAGCACCAGAACACATACTTATCCCAGTTTCTCAAAGTACAAAAATGCGTAAAAGTCACCATGAGCAGAGCAAGGAATGATACTGAAACCCTTTTCTCTGAGATACATTATTTTCACTTTTATGGAAAAATGCCATATAGAAATGAAAGGGTTTTATTTCAACTGTCAAAACATTCCATTTCATCTGCAAAATATCCAAATATGATATGGCTGCAAATATTTTAGCCAGTTTTCATTTGCAGAAACATTGCACATCTTTTAAAACATGTTCAGAAAATTTGACATAAAATTGCAGACAGCCTTTACCATCATGAAATTCCTTTTTCAGAGAATATATGTTCCATGAGTAAAAGGACTTAAGGACTTTATTTTCATGCCAGAACATTAAAATTCTGCTTTCCTAAAAAAAAAGACATGCTCACAGCCACTCCTCAAAAAATAAATTCTTTAAACAACACACTTGTCTTTTGTCTTCTCCTGTTTTACCCTCTATTATTGAAGCCCAACAGAAACATTAATGAGACTGAATTTTGCTTGTACAATCTGCTTTACCTTGTCTTGTGTTAGTGTTGACAATGTGAAACATGAACTCTATGTTGGTGAACTGCAGGAAAATAACAGGTAAGTTACACATTCTTGAGAATTTCCAAGTTTCCTTTCATTTGTTCTACTCCCTAGATGATGCTATCTGCCATTAATTTACACAAAATTTCCTTCCCTCTTTTACATTACTTACAGTTTGACAGTCTGATACTGATGTTCTAGATGATTCCCCATCTTTCTCTCTTTCCACTGCTCTACCATGCAGTTTGCCCTGGAGGCATTTTACTGTTCTAGCCCTTTTATGCTTCTCTACTGAATTATCTCTGACACTTCACCCCTTCAGTGTTCTCCTTCACTGATTTCCTTCCACATCTTTTTCCAAACTATGATTAAACCATACATGATAAATACTGGATACAGCAAAAAGGGCAAGAAAACATAACTTCATTTGTTCACTTCAGATTTATCCACAAAGCAAAAAAAAAACCCCAACAAAACCAAAACCAAACCAAAAAACCCCAAAAAACAAAACAAAACAAAACCCAACCCCCCTCCCCCCAAAAAAACCAAGCTGAAAACAAACAAACAGACAAAATCACAAAAACAGACAAACAAAATTAAGCAGTTAATTATCAAAGTCTAAGTGTGATAAAGCTAAATCAATTTCTGAGACAGAGGTGACTTACATATATCAGAATTCAGAATAAGGCCCTCTATGTACTCATACATCATTTACTTGACATGTTCTTTCAGCATATAAGTTTTCTCTTGCAGGTTTACAGAAAATAGAAAACAATACTAAAAATCAAAGCTTTGGCCAAATGTTTTATGTTCCAAAATAATGCTGCTAATTAACATTGAAACACAAACTGTCCAGAAGAATCTGGAACTCTTATGTAATGAAGCATTCCTCCATGAAGGCTATTAAGCACAACCCATAATATTTTTACCAGTATGCATCTACATTAAATCCTTGTATTAGTCTAAAAATAACTACATGAGATACGCTGGTTTTTATGTTCATGTATAGCACCAAGGTTCTTGGTATAAGAATCACCTCATTAATGCTTCAGAACACAATATAAATACTCATTTCAGAAAAAAATTATAAGTAATAAACCAAGTGATAATGCTGTACATGACTAGTCTAATATATATTATGATTACCTAAATGCAATGATAAAAGAGCAGATTATTTCCCGTCTCATTTTTTGCAATAATCTCATGTAGTTTAAATTATCTACATCTATCAACTCCACACACTGGCCAAGGCTGAAACAGTGTTGACCAGATTCACAGAAGTCAATTAGTTATGCCAATTTGCTCCAGCTGAGAATCGATTCTTAGTTGTCTTTATGCTTCCTATAGAATATTCTGTAGGAAGCATTGCTTTAATGAAGCTTGGTCAGCATGTATGGGAAATGTCAACATGAAATTCCTTCTCACCAGCTTTTGGACTTATAGACAGTTTAAAAAATTCAATCTACCACCTAGAAAACCATAGGCTTTGGTTGAAATCACAGACAAATTTAAAATTAACACTAAAGGAAGGAGCTTCAATATTACCAATCTAATAAAACTATTATCCTTTTTCTCCTTTGACAGGTTTTCCTAAATTTGCAATTAAATCATTTAAACCATTCTTATCCAGATGCTGTTGATGAGAAACAATCACAAGAAACAGAGCAAACAAAAGAAAGATCATAAAATACATTAACTTTTGCTAGCCATGATGCCGTGCATTAGCATTTTTAATAACGACCTCATTACCATATTCAACAAGCAAACAAAAACTGTTTATTTGATAATTTATTTATTCTAAAATAATGCAGCCTTTTTTATGTGTCCTTGTTATGAGCTCACTGATGTTAAAGGCACCGCTACAATCAGTTAAGTAATTATCATAGGATAAAAGCTTTTACCATGAAAAAGTTTTGTTTGAAAAAGCATGAACTGCGATTCTCATTGATAGCTTTCACCAAGTGCAGGATTCAGTACATTGTAGCACAAAGGGCTAGATTATCTCCCTCTGTTAAAGGCTTAAAATTCTACAACCAGACCATGCCAGTTACCAGTATCAGATTATGATAACAAGATCATGTTCAGTTATAAAAACAAGTGTCTAAACTTTTCTCATGTCACTTTCTATCTAAGTCCCATTGCAGTTGTGAAAGGACCCATCTGAATGTGTGTAGAAGCTCATTTTAAAGCTAGCTCTTTGAACTGGATTCATGGGGTATTTGCATAAGAAGATTTGGGTAAAAAGAATGGGCTGGTGCTGCATCTGCCCATTAATATGCCTGCTAATTCAGCACATTGTAAGCCTATTGATGTATCACAAAAGGCTCAAATTCAAGGACAGTTATCCTATTGCCATTGTTAGGGTTTGAATTCAAGTAATATGTTCACTATAGGAATACAGTTGTTACAATTAGATATTTTTCTATAATGGTATAAAGAACTGACGACAATCAGAATTACAATAACGTTGATAAAACTAGAATTCATGAATTCTATTATTTTAAAAGATGCAGGTGCTGATTAATTTTGCTTTGCATAATACTTGGACATTGAGTGCTGGAATACTTAAAGAGCAGCAGCAAATTGAGGCAATATAACCTATCAAAGCCGGTAGTCTCCCTTTAGTGCCAATGCACATTTATCTTGCTCATGAGAGTTTTAATAAAAAATTAAAATACTAAACTGAGTTGCAGCAGAACAGAGGAGACCTACAATGTGAGCACAAGGAGTAGGTATTTTAATCTTGCTTATGAAAAATGCAAAAGCATCACTTGTGCTGTCAGGGGATATCCTACATGGAACATTTTCATGGTGAATATGAATTGCTTAAAAACACTGTATACTCACAAATGGAAAAAAGAGCAGAATCAGTGATTCATGCAGGAAGCACAGAGCAGCCGCTGCACCAACCCCACAGTGGATTCAGAGCAGACACTGAGGCACACAGGCAAACAAAAAGCTGCTAGCTGAAGTAAAGAGTTTTTAAAGCACACAACACAAATGAAATGCTAAAGAACAGGATAAATGGAAACAAATGCAGAGAACAGCAAATTAAGTCTAGTTAAACTTAGTGCTTCGAGATCCTAAGTTTGAGTGTGTTGAAGACTGGAGCGTGTGGCTGACGGGGGAGAAATGGGGGAGCTGTGGGGTGGAGATGGGGCTCTGAAAGGAACGGTGTCCATGCTGCAGCCTGGGGAAGGCCCAGCTCTGCTGGACACCCACAGGGACAAACACGGGGAGCTGTGCGTGGAGATGGGGCTCTGAAAGGAACGGTGTCCATGCTGCAGCCTGGGGAAGGCCCAGCTCAGCCGCACTCCCACAGGGACAAACACGGGGAGCTGTGCGTGGAGATGGGGCTCTGAAAGGAACGGTGTCCATGCTGCAGCCCGGGGAAGGCCCAGCTCCACCCGCACTCCCACACCGCCACATTGTCCTGTCGCTGGGCCAGGGGGCACGGCTGCATTTTTCTCACTCCGCGTCCCTCAGAGAAGACATCAAAGACCGGAGAGATGTGCTCTTTGTGTTGTTTGGTCTCTGACTCTCAACATGTGGTTTCGCAGGCCCAAACATCGGCACCTTTTAACCTATTCTGTTCAGCTTAGGCCTCAGCTCCATTTGAGCATTAGGGAAACTATAGTAACCGATAATCTGCCTGTTCCTGAATAGAAACTATGTACCTTGTCACACAAGAGCCTGAGGATCACCATTCGGGACAAGTTCCTTTACAGGCCCTCGGCTTTCTTTGCTGGGGCCCGGCCTGTCCTGCTGAAAAGGTGTCAAAACCCTTTGCCTTTCTGCGATGGGGGATCTGTGTTAATGTTAATTTATATTTAACAAACGGGATATTGTCCCACAGAATGTATCAGTATTTGATGATCTATTACAAATGTTTTCATCAAGTCATAAATGTGGCCCCTTGACAAAAGGCGAGAGGTCCCTGGGGAAGGCAGGACCTGTTGCTCCGTGTCTGTGTGTGTGTTTTTCATGCGGACCCAGCCCCGTGCAGGTGGTGACAGCACATCTCCCACCCGCCCCAACACCCATGCTGGGCACCAAGGCCATTCCACTTGTTCAAACTCAGCAGCAAAGTGAGCAGCAAAGCTGCTTCCAGGCCCCAGCGTGCTGAGTCAAACGCTCTCTCCATCAGCAAGTTGCAGAGCGAACTTTGTTAGTCGTTGGTTTTATTCATGTATGTATTTTGTAGTGATCTGATCTACCACTTAATGAGCCTCCCCCCAGGTACAGGGAAAACCTTATCACTAGTCCCATTTTTCACTCACTCAATCTCTAATCCAGCGCTGTACTGTCTTGTTATTAGCAGGAAAAACAACAACAACAACTATGTATATCATGTAGATCAGAGCCAGGAAAGAAAGGAACAAATGTCAAGGGTTTGAAGAAGCAATTCCAACCCAGCTTCATTTCATCTCTGTCACTCTCTCCTGACTGTCATGCAACAGCCGGCTGCTAACACGTTTCCCTCCTGAAAAAAAAAAAATAGACATTTCTGCTTTCTTTATAATAGTTTAATATTAATAGGGAGGGGAACTAAATTGTTGACACTGCAACCAAAATACCGTGCTGCAAACCAAAGTATTTGGTATGAAACTCAAGACCTTCTGCATTCAGCTCTCTCACAGTGACCTGACATAAACTGGCAACTGGCAGCCGTCTGCTTTTGGCAGCTTGGCATATTTGGTCATTTATTGGGTGCATGTGAAGATCAAATGGGTTAAGATTCTTCTCCTTAAACAGCAGGGAAAAGAACATCAAAAAGGTGTAAATTTCATTTCCCCAGTTTTGATTAAGTCAAGCATGAAATGAAATGTAATACTCTCAAGTGGCAAGGGTTTATACTATTGATGTTGTTACTTCTGCTTCACAAAGCCCAATCAGCCGACAGCGAGTTGAACAAGCTAACAGAGTTTCAGGGTGGCCAGATGGAGGGTTTTTACTATGGTTGAAAAGACAGCTTAGTGCTTGCCTCTTCAAGCCAAGTCAATGCCAACTGTGTGAAATCCTGGCCATTCTACCCCTTCTTTTTTTTTTTTCAGTCTCAGTGCTGGTGGCTAGCACCATACAGTCTTGATAAAAAAACAAACCCTTAAGCAAAACAAGGCATTGAATGAATATTTTTTTGTCAGAAGCATTGTTTATATTTCCCTCAAAGTGTAGAGATTTCTGAATTCCTGAACCAGACCAATGTTATTACAGTATTTAAGCAAATGGAAAAATCTATTGCATTTAAATGTTATCTGAAAGGAGGCCTTTGCAAGATTTTGGTAGTTTCTCTGAGATTAGTCGTAATACTATTTGTTTTCAATAGTGTTGCAAAGCAAAAATTACTCACGTGCTTTGAAAATAAATGAAGATTTAAACTGTACCTTGTTCATCCATTAACCGAGAGTTAATTCAGAACACAGTGAGATGCACATTGAGAAAGTCTTTAGATCTAGATACAAAAGTAACAGGTCTTAAATTGAGTGTGGTCTTACTTCGTTAGGAAATTTGTCCTTTTTTTATAGGTGCTTTTTCAGGCCCCTTGTTCCCACTACATTCTCAAATTTAATGCTCTTGCCACTATACAGCTGGACTAGAATAGAGTGGCTTTAGTAAAGACTTAATAGAATCTTTAATGCTTCTAACAATCCACTCCCATTGAACTGCATTAAGTAGATATTATGGAAGGACAAAGAGCTAAATAGCTCAACATCAACCTCATTAGGCATGCAGGCAGGCCTTGAACCATTTTATGGGCAAGCCTATTGTGAGTACACTCACCAGGTTAGCTTTAAATTGCAAATGATACCCTGAAAAGGGAAGAGAAGTTTTGGAGAATGGCCTCACAGAAAGAAAATCATTTTAGGCTATAAGAAAATGAAAGGCATTGTTAAAATTGCTCTGACCGTAGCAAATGAAATACATCATGGACTTGAGAGACTGAATGCTACACTTGAGAGTTTTTTGTTGGCTTTTTTTTTTTTGTCCATTTAGGAATGTGGTGTACAGCAGAATATCAACAATATACAGTATGTAAGACTTAATAAGGGTAGTTCAACATACTATCCTTTGTCTGAAGTTAAGCAAATGATAAGAGCACAATAATTAAGTGGAAGGGAAAATAGAAAAACATCCTATTTATCCCATTTGAATAAAAGACAAAGTATGGAGAATGTTATTTATTGAAACTTTCCAGCATTTCACTGCTTAATCAATAAGGATTCATTTAGTCTTAGCACTTCTGCGTTCAAAATTTTTTATATTAAAAAAAAAAGTCTCTCAAGAATTGTTTGCAACTGCAAAGTGCTTTAACAACTGACATTATGATGCTGCAAGTCTGGGAACATATTCCCAAGCAGAGCCCTTCTCTGTCACCTTAGTGGATGAATAATTGTGCCTTTGCATATTCCTTGTCATAAATGGCAGGAATGAAGGGACCCCAAGGACCGCACTGGCAGGATTGGTGCTGTACAAGCAGAGTAAATTAAAACAAGGATTAGAGCAAGTATGATTGGGGATGACAAGCAGGGCAGTTGTCGCCACACAATGTGCCTTTTTGCCCATATGGTCTGTACCAAGCTTACACAGCACAAACCCTCTAACATGGATGCTTATTAAAGCATTCCTTCTTGATCAGGACAGAAAGTCCTTAAAGCTTCATGTCATTTTCACAACTTGGGCAGCAGCCTCAAGCACTATTATTTATGAAATTCTACTGCCCTATCTTTACTTTTCCTTAGATTAATATACAAGAAAACCCATATATGTGAAAAATTGAGGTTACAGTCTGCAGTAATAGTTGTGCATTGTATAGGTTATTAAATGTGTTAGTGAATTAACTGACAATTATATTTTAAAAAAAGATCAGATATATGAGATATTTCAAAACTGCTTCCCAAAGTATGGATTTGCAGTGTGTACAGATTATGTGTGATTTTTAACTCTATTTAACTGGATAATAAAGGTACATACAATTCATGTTAGGAAAATCCTTGAGTGATCATATATGCAATATTATGAGCAAAAAAAAAAGTATAGGGCAACTTTCTTACAGCTTACAAAAGCTAAATAAAGCAATTTTGTTTCTAAATTCTTGTGTTATCTCACATGACATACCTGATTTTCTGTGCCTTAGTTCCCTCATTGGGAAAATTGAAATAATTACACGTTATAAGTATATTACATACAATTATACCAAAAGCATATACATGCTAGTATTTCTTTTTGCTATTTATTTGCCTTTTACTCAAGGCTCACACCACTGGTCCTGATTTGCAGAAGGGTACCTAGATTCCACAAATGGCCGTGAATAATTTTAAGTCTCTGAGAAGAGTTCTGCCTAAAGCAAGGTATGATTGGAATAGGGTATATTGCAACAGGGTACTCAGACAGTGGTGAGAAAACAGAGATATAAGACCTTTTATTTATTGTTCCTCTGTTTATTTATTGTTCCTCTGTAGTCTATTATACAGATCATTCTGACCTCAACGGAACATCAAATTTAGGATATTCCTTTAAGCTTGATCTTTTTTCTCAGCCAGAACAGCCAGTTCCAAAGTAGCAAGGAACTTAGAAAACAGGGAGTAGCTCACAAAACACAGCATTAAACAAAAATCAGCAAAATAACCTGGCAGTTAGAATTCTACAGGCACTTTCAGGAATCATCCAGGAGTTCCTGCTAAACTAGACAGAGGTTTCCTATAGAAAGCTGTAGGCCTTTTGGTGAGAGTCTCACAATTTGAAACAGGACCTGGTAAATTATCTTTGATGATTTTAGCTCTGCCCAAACTTGAGCCACCAGCATACAAAACATTTACTAGAACATATGTTATTTCTTGCTATCACTCCTACTTTTGGACCTCTGGAGTACTGGGATTGTTTCTCAAAGCCAAGCCCTCCTTGTGCTTTGTGGATCAATAAAATGAGCATGAAAACATTCCCTGCTGTGACTGAATTGCAAGAGCCAACATTTCCCAATTATCAGTAAGTCTTGGCTGCTGAAGAACAGCCCAACCTCCATGGATGCACTAACTCCTTCTTTTAGCAGGTGGGCAATTCTGAACTTTTGTAAACATGGCTTCTCTTGGCACGTAATTACCACCACAAATGCTGAAGAGGTTCCCCATAATCTGTTAACTTTACTTGGCACTTAAAAATGATAGACAATTGTGCTAGAAAACTTCTAGGTTTAATAGATGCTATTACATTTACCTCCCCTTTGTGTCCAAAAGTCTTTAAACTATTATCTTCTTTATTTTCAAAGCTGCTTGACTTAGGCTACTCTGCATGAATCTCACACTGAATTCAAAATTGCTAGGAATTGGACTTGGCTGGGCATTATTTGGATGGATGTATTCATATTTATTAGGATGGCCTCTTGCTTCATGCCTAGGTTTTGTTAGACACTGAAACAAAACAGAAGATTCAAGGTATACCATTTTTTGGGTAGAAAGGAAATTTGCACCGCTAACCATGAACATATTCCTATCATAGTTTCATCTATTTTACAGTAGTATTTGGGCTTAATCTGCAGGAGCATGGCTACAGGTAAGAGCAAACCAGTAACTAAAGAATCCAGCCTAAGATTTGGGAAATCAGATTTAAATCCCTATTCTATGAAAATATGTTGATCATTTAGGTCAACATACTCAAATGTGATTAGAAAACATACTCCTGTTAAGCTTCTAACTCTCAATGAATATAGGTAGGAATTCTATTTTTTTTGTAAGAAATGTATTAAGCACCTAAAAAAATCTTTGAGGATCAGGACTTGAGACTCTGTGCTCCAGGTCCCTGACTGGGAAACAAAGATGACTGCATTGCCCTACTGGGTAGGGATATTCTGTATCTGCCCTACAGTCTTGAAAATGCTCAAGGTTATAGATACAGGAACCAGATAAGGACTGTAAATATGATAATCTTAAAGAAACATGATTTAGTATAATTCTATTTCTACATTAATATGGTTGAAAGGGAAACAGCTTTTTGAAAAATGCTATGTTGAATTCCTAATTTTTTTCAAATTTGAGAGATCTGCCTTTTGAAAGCTTGACTTCTTTCCAAAAACTGTAAAGATTGATATGATCATTATTTTAAGGATGATTTTAGAAAATCCTTCTGACACTTTATTTTAAGTTCTTTTAGAAAGAAAAGAAATAAACAGATATTAACTGTAATATATTAGATAGCTACTCAAGCTTTCAAAATTTGTACAATTTCCTGTATATCTCTTCATATAAGGAATTATTGACAAGCCATGAAAAGAGATTCAATGAAGTGAATGTAAAGGTCTTCTTATTTCACTCTTCTCACTTAAATTCTAGATTGAGGCTACAAAATTAAATCAAATGATTACACACTTGAGGATATTTCATATGAAGTGACTTCTGCTCAGTCTGATCTAATCTACACTGAAATGTAAAACAATCAGTCTCTAAGAACTTTAAAGTATCACGAGCTTCATTGACTTCATATTACTTAACACTTTAAATGTATTTGAGAATAGACCAGGAGAAATTCTGCAAAGGAGGACATCAGGCTTAATGGCAAGGTGTGTCACAGTACAAAACTTTAAAATAAATATTACTGCTCTAATTTTAAAGGCCATTTGCCCCTGCACTCTCACCCTTCTCACTCAAGATTAAATAACATTTTTCAGCAGGCTCCACACCACCTGTTAGACATTTCAGACCTGTTGAGTAGGTAATCTGAAATTCTTACACCTCCTGATGTCACCATTTCTCTGAAAACGTATGAACTATGTGTGACTAGACACAGCACTGCCCCACTCCTGCAAAGGCATACCTGAGTATGCAGCTGACTTGATGCACTACAAATTGTCCCATAAATCTGAGTGTGCCTGTTTGTGGCCTTGGAGCACCTACAGCTCCCACTGGATTGAGCTGAGGTGGGTGACCACTGCCAGCTGGCTTCCCCCAGGGTACACCTAGAGGCACAGCACAGATCCCCAAATACCTCTTTTTCATTTAATTAGTAAAGATTTCATGTGATATTTTGACAGAATTGTTCCATCTGTCCTAACAGTTACAGAACACGTATTTCCATCACTTTGCTTTTCAGCACTTCCACTGACTTAAAACAAACCTAGAGCAATGATAAGCCTTAAGATAAGGGAAAAGACAGCAGACGACTTGAACGCTTTTTTTTTTTTTTTTTTTTTTTTTTTTTTTTTTTTTTTATTTTATTTTTTTTTTATTTTTGGTAGAAGAAGAGGTAATTAACAGCAGTGTTCAATGCTCTTTTCCAAAACTAAACAGAATTAGGATAATTAAAAGCTTTTACTGAAATACCTTTTTACATTTTTAAGTAAAATATATATGGCATAATAAATAAATCAGCAGCTTATTTCTTTCAGTAAGGGCGGACTGAAATGGAAGTTTAGTCTCTTGGTGGAAGTGAAGGTAGCTCCTATCATTATTAAAAGATAAACATGTAGGTACTGAGAAAACTAATTAAATTTTGTTAAGTAATCAGGAAGTCCCTCATGAATGTCCTCTGGGGTAGGCCCTAATGTGAAGAGATCTCAATTTTGTGGTTAAATAATTTGAAGAGATTAATTAGTAAAGAATAAGCATTAAAGACAATAATGAGAAGATAAAGGTAATTTTTTTTTTCACATTTACCAGTTTTATAGCTCTACCTGATGAAAAAACTTTCACTGTATAAAATGACTGTTAACAAGATAGTTGTCTGAATTATTTTTAAGTATTTAATTTATTATCTATATTGGACAAATAAAAAACATTCCAAGATGAAAATTTAACTTTTAAACCAGGTTTGCATAAAGGATTAGGCTCTTTTCAGTTCAGAACTGGTTTTCAATCTCAAGGTGGGAGAACTGATCTTTATCCTGAATTTCTTTTTGTTCCTTTGGAAGTTCAGTTTAATCCAGTTTTCTTAATTTTCACCTTCTCCCTAAACCTTCTAGGCTTGTTACATGATAGCTAAGGATCATTATCCACCCAAGCTAAGGGGGTTTTCCCTTCATTAATTTCTGTAAGAAGATTACCAGTGCTTGTTTGTTGTTGTTTAAGCAAATTATTTCCCTAAGCAATTTGTTTTTCCAACTGGTTTACACTTTAATGCCCTTGATTGAATTTCAAACAAGAGATCAACTTGACCAACCAACTCTGTTTAGGGAGACTGGATAAAAGAAAAAAGGGGAGACGAACTTCATGTGAACTATTTAAGCAAGAAGAGTGCTTAAAAATGTGCTCAACCGTTCAGAGATGCATCATAATTAGCAGTCCATTCAGGACTTGTTTAGTTTTTAAAGTCAAGGTGACTTTTCTTGAAGACAAAATTCCCTAGTTACCACTGATATGTATGTGTCACACCTAACAGTTTTTTACTCGCTTAGTTTACATATTTCCTCTCCTCTTTCCCCCTGGCCCAAACCTGTCTTCATTGGAAAGGTGTTAGAATTTTTTGTATATTTGAAAAGAGGTGGCTGAAGCAAACAACATGAAGATTGAGCATTTACTGCTTGCAGTTCAAATAACATTCTTGCACAAATGGTTTTTTTTTAAATTAATGCAGTCACAACAATTGACTGTAATTCGGTTTCACTTCAGTTTGTAGGCAAGAAATGAAGTATTTAAGCACTCTGGGCTTCTCAGTGAACTCTGTATATATAAATTTGTACAGGCAGACAAGCTAAACGGGAAGAGATATTATCCTTAATTAACATATTCCTGAGTAATTATCTTGATTTAGATGATATTACATTATTACATAATTTTTACCCAGGTTAAGCAGCCACCTCAATAAAAAAGAGTTCACAAGTCACATTTAACTCCATCAAGCCCCCTACCAGTTTGATGATGCCTGTTCACTAGGTCAAGTTATGAAATCCATATTAATCTACTGAGTATTTTTATTTGTGTGATTGGAATGTACTTCCAAGTAAAGCTGGCAGAGGGACTATTTTAAAGGTGAGTATCACTCCTATACCCTGACTACAATGTGACTTGTCAACCATTTGTCTGTCCTGTTCCCATTATCAGGAGTTCCATTTGTTCTACTGCTAGACCAATTGAACAGACACCACTGGTGCTTAGAGAGAGAAAGCTGTTCTTATACAAACTGCACAGGAAGAAAATACATAAAATGAAGAACCACAAAAAAAACAAAAGAGCAACCAAAACACAACAATGTGATCAAGAAATGAAAAAACAAAATAGCCAAAAAATCAATATAAACTGATTCTTAAGACTGAAATTGCACTTGAGACCTTAAAAGCTTGCAGAATCCCCAACAGCAGCATCATCTCTACCCAGACTGCCTCATACCTGAAAAAGTGCCTAACATTACACAGAGAGGCAACTGCAGTTTTAACCTGACAGCACAAAGGGATCACAACCCACAAATAATTAGGAAAGAAAGGGACAGCTCTATAAATATTGGATCTTAATGGAATGGGGATTTTGCATCAGCTACAATGGTCAGATGAAAAAAAAAAAAAAGTAAAAGTGAGTACTAGTCACTGTAAAATTATAAGATCAAGCAAACACAGGAAATTAAATTATTATTATTAATAGTAAGTGTTCTAAATTGCCAAGTGAATGCTACTCACATCCAACAAAGGAGTTCAGGGCTGTGCACCCTAAGCAATGGTTGCAATACTCCTCTGGGATGACCTTACACACAGTCTGCTTTACATTCCACTGAAGTCTATGCTAGCTAAGTACCTTGGAAACTTTGAGATATGACCTAATACAAATTAACTGTTATGAGGTCATATTAAACAGGACTCCCATCTATTTTAACTTCACTAGCTGCAAAAAACACAAATAAATTGAGCCATGTCAAGCTATCAGCACGCTATGGAAATCACCACTGATGTAGATATTATATTGCATGAGATTCCCTTTCCTTTTTTTTTAATAAAGAGTATCACAGTATTTCTGACTTTAGTGTCAAAAGGTAGATCAATAAACAGGTAATCATTAGTAAAAACCCAGGATACTCAATCATGAGCATTAAGTTATTGATTTGACATTTATCCTGCCACAATGTCTTCTTGCTAAGTGTTTCAATAATCTAATTTTGAAATTTTTTTATTCTTTGAGATGCCTGGATTCTGACAGCACCCTATGGATATTCAGCAACTTGTAACAATGCCACACTAACATAACCAGGAGATGAACGATAGCAGTTCTGATTTTAGGAGCTGGAGATAAAATTATATGAGCCTATTTCTAAAGCAAATAGACTTTAGACACAATGAATTTCTGCATATCAAAATTCAGCACTAAAATCACAGAAAGAAACAGTATCATCCATTCTAATAAGCATATTCTAATTAATCCACCTCAAAGATTGTATTCAAACTAAACATTTTCAACTGGTATATAAATAGTGCCCATATGGTATGAAAAATATAGTCTTAGTTTAGGAACAGCATACACCATCTAATTTAATTTCATGATGACACATAACATTCTAACAAAGGAATGTTGTAATTTAAAATAATATCCACATTTTAATATATCTTTTCCCAATCTCACCTCCTACTGTCAACACCATCAATTTCAGCAGTGCTCCTTCCCCTCTTTCAACATCAAAATGCGGTCCTTCCAGTATCATTATTATCAACCTGAGCAAACTAAATGTGAAAAGGTGCCACTAATAGGACAGCTTTTGACATCACATCTTGAACCAGAATAAGCAAACAGGCAAGTCAAATCTTCAGGGTCAAGCTTTGAAGTCAATTTTCTGACCCGGGAAATCATGTTCTGTGACAGTGATGACAAACGGTGAACACATGCCTTGTATAAATATGTCTATGAATGTTGCCTTACAAACATTCACAATCACCATCTCACTGGAGGCAACTATGAAAAGAAAAATGGGAAGTTTACACTTTGAACATCTACTGTCTGACATGCTACTTTAACAAAAAAACCCAAAAAATAATCCAACTTTAAAATTTCTTTATTTTCTTCAGTAGAGTTAAAAAATGTAATAAGAAATAACACACAAACACTTAATTTTCAATTAACCTTCAGCTTCTAAACATCCAGAGAGCAGCATAATGTATATAGTGCAAATGCTTTGCTATTTGGACTCCTATGCCTAAAGCACTCTCTAGCAAAGCTTTCTAGGCACAGCACTAAAAAGTCATTGTTTATTGATTTCAAAATCTAACAGACTAATTATATATTTGTAGATGACTTGACAGATTTACAAAACTGCTATATGATTTTATAATGGAACATGCTCATGTTAATCTCCATCTATGGAGATAGCTAGAGGGGGCTGACCTTTATCTCATATTTAAAACACAAGCAATAACTGAAATTCATTTTCAATTTATTTTCCAATCATATAAAAGGAGGGGGAAAAGATTACTTTATTGAATCTTTTTTAGCTGGTAAAAGGTTGGAGACACACAGTCTTGATGCCTTCCAAGGAGCTACAGAGATGGTCTATGGGGAACAGACTTAATCGAATAAACTAATCTTTGCTGTGGAGATTAAGTAGATGGCTACAGCAGTAGAGTAACAGCAGAATGCAAAGTATCAGCAGCACCATCAGCTGCTTTAAAGGTGCTGTAGGCAGTAGGAAAGCTTCCCTGTTGGGTCCACCCTACTGATCCTGCAAATTTGGTAAACTTCATGGAAATTTAATAATGCTGCTGCATTGTGTTTGCCTGCTGAGCAAACAGCCTGGTGCTGCAAGGCACATATGTGATAATTTTCAAGGGGTTTTTGGAAGATACAGTAACTGCTGCTACTCAAGCCTGGGGCCCTTAAGCTGAAGAGAGCATATACACTGTACATCCTCAAGGTAAATAATATCTAGAGGTAAGGATGCGTTTCAAAGCAGTTCCTGACAGTTGGTAAAGTGCCTTACTTTGTAAGCACATCTTTTCAAACACTCTTTGATTCCCTATGCCAATACACACATGAAGAACTGAATTAGTCTGGGCTAGAATCTGTCATGATATATGACTAACATATTTCTGCACTTTTATGTTAGCTTAAATAAAAATCGAGTTATTTTGTTGGGTTTCTTGTTCGCCCTGTCTCTTCCATTTAGCACTCTGAGTTGGAAATCCCGACTAATTATGGACTACACATTTCTGAGGAAATGGCAGAGATGGCACCCTTTCCCTGCAGAAAGGATATTTTTATTATGGCTTAGAAGCAATCCAAAACACACACGCTGCTTCTGCGCTTTCAGCCTGGCAGTGCAAAGGGAAGCAAATCAGAGCAGGAACGATCCAGGTTTCAACGTCTACAATGGACTTATTTAATAAGAATAAAAAGAAACATTTCAAAAACAATTACTGCTGCCTTTGGATCCTGAAACTTGAAAGAAAACCGCAGCTGCGTTGCTCATTCCAGCAGCTCACAGTTCACAGGGTAAGCAGAGCTCGTCAATATGAATCAGCTGTGAAATGCAGGGCTGTGCTTGGACTTCAGTTTAAATTGGCCATCCCTGCAATATTGTTATTACAGTTAATAAAAACTGTTGCCTAACACTTTGACCACAGACCAGCGGAGCCAGGGCGGGGTGGGGCTGGGGAAAGGGTACGTGTCAAGGGGCAACACTTAATGTGAAAAGTATTTGAGGGAAGGTGGTTCTGTGGGTTACTTCTGGAGGTGACAGTCTTGCTTGAATATTGATTCCCTATGTGACAGAAAATGTGAAAGAGATATTAAATTAATTTCAAGTGTGCTTCAACAGCAGTTTAGCAATAATAAACAACTTGTGAGGCAGAAGCTTTCTTCCTCTTTGCCAACAATATATGGGTTATCAAAGGGCAAATAATATATCAGAAAAGTAAAAATATTCACTTCCCCCTCCCTTTCATTGAGGCCAGGAACCAGCATTTCATATGGCTCTCATGAAACTTCCTCTGTTTAGCTTAACAACCTCCCATACCAATTCTCTTTTATAACAATTAGATTATTTTTGTCTATATAGAGGATAATAATAATGATTAGCATGATAATTTGCTGCAGTTATAGCACACACCAGAGAACAGGAAGGCTGCAGTACCTGCAGAGTAGGACCTTTAATAAAGGTGACCAACATGCAGCAGCATTTATGCTGTATTTATGCTGGGCAGTCTGAAGTGGGGCCACAGAGAGTGGAAAAGCCAAACGCTGCCATCAGCCGATCCCCTCTCCACTTGGTTGCAGCCATATGGACACAAATGGAGATCATGGAGCAGACCTTCAAAAAACCACACAGTTTGTCCTGAAGAAACCTCCCAGAGTAGGGAAAAATGCTGACTTCACAAAGACTGAGCAAATCCAACAGTGAAGGGGTGCTTGGAGACAACCTCCTACCAAATGGAAACAGTGTTGATCCAATACAGCCTGAAGCATCCCTAAAGCTGTGCTTGAAATGTTTGCTGTGTCAAGGCACAGCCCATTCAGAATGCAAGTTTTGCTATAAAGCTATTTGGAGGTATAATAATGTATCCCATGGTCTCTGCTCCTTCCTCCACAGCACTAAATGGTCTCAAAAATGTCAGCATCTCATGCTCAGAGAGGAAAAAAAAAGAAACAACATATTAACAAAGGGGCTCAAGCTGTTTTCCAGAGGAGAGACAGACAAGGAAATCTGTCTTGGATGGCCAAGATGACAGCTAAAGCCTTTGCCCTAGGAAGAAGCAAACCAGACTTCAAACACACAAAAGTCAACTCTGTTAGGATCAATCTGTAGTGGGCCAGGCTGCATGCCAGAAACAGAGCAGCTCAGCTCACCAAGATTGTGTTTGCATGGCAGCCAGAGCACTAACAAAGGTGTTTGGCTACACCTGAACCAGCTGCACATTTGCTGGCCCAAGGACAGCCCGTGGTGAGCAGCACACAGAACCCAGCACAGCTCAGCACTCCTCAGGTGTGCGTATTTTGTAACCCACACCTCACACCAAAATAGCTGGATTGCTACCAGTCTTTGATGTGCCCATCCAAATGTTACTCAGCCACATCTAAAAAGGCTGCAATCACTTTTTTGTCATCATTGTGGACATAACCCTTATGGCAGAAAGCAATCTGGAAGATATGCAGTAACAAATTAACACTAAAAGCCAAGCTGTCTTCCATGCCACAAAACAAGCAAAAGAATAAATGTAAAGAACAGATTCCAAAGGCTGGCAGGTATATTTCCAGTGGGAGTGGAGTGAAAATTGTGTGCACTTCTTCCAAGAAACTCTAGCCAAGATGATTAGTTAGTGTTCATTAAATAAGTTTTGTTGACCAATTTTTGTTATCTCATCACTATTTTTCTTTATTAGAAAAATTAGGCTGGTTAAATGCTATCAGGAGGATTATCTATAACCTAATGAGGTAATGGTTTGCTATGTTAATGCAAATGTGATCACCCTGCAAGTTAAATGACCTCTGCCCCTCGCCCCCACTAGCTGAGTAATGAAAGAACACATTTCAGAGACAATTATTAGGTTAATTTCCTTACTTGAATGCTGACATTGATGCTATGCTCCTGTTATTAGACCTACTTCCAGGTAGCAACAATGCAAGTGAAATAAGAAAGAAGGAAGCTGGTGGGCATTGCACTGGAAAGCTTTGCTGCTAGGTGGAGGTACTGACATCACAGAATAAGCATAAGCCAAGCAAAGAAGCAGCAGACCAAAATTTTCCTGCTAGGAGAACCTCTTCCTGACCTATGTTCTTGAAGTTCCATGTTCCCAAAAATGGTTTGTCCACCACCTGTGTATATGAATAATTTTCTGTTTAAGAAGAGCAAGAAAAATATGACTGACTAAAACACCATTCCCACACACACTCCCAGATCTCTACAGCACTGCCACAAGGTTTCTAGCTGCTGTCACTCTCTGTTCATTGTCAGTGAAAGAGCAAAGGATTGCTCTTGCTTTCTGCTGATGGCCTGCTAGTCCCCAGGGGAGAAAGCACAGACTAATCTGGAAGATTAGCAGGCTATGGACCAGGCAATCACAAACTCCCACCCTGTCTGTAGTACACTTGAACCAACAGCTTGCCTGGCAGGAAATTCTGATCCTGCACATCTTCTGTCAGACACTGGAAAGTCGAATCCCACAGAGGCAAAGATCTGCACTTTTGTCATGGTGACAAGCAGCATGCATCTCATCCCACACTGCTGGCTAAATTGAAACCAATGGATCTAATGTTTCTCAAAGGCAACCCCCCCAAAATAATCTCTAAATCCACTCACTTCTATTCAAAGCAAAAGTCATAGCTGGTTCTGCAGTGCAGGGCACATCCTTGCAGTGGGCTCGTTTCCATCTGGCCCCAAGCACACAAGCAAGGAGAGCTGTGCTCACACAGGGAGAGCAGCACTGCCCTGCTGCCACTGCTCCTGAGGCCACCAGCAGCAGCCAAACTGCAGCTCCTCCCCACAGCAGCACCATGCTCAGAACCTTTAGCCATAGAGAGACTCCTCAGACTCTGCTGGTAAGGGAATGCTCTAGCTGTGAACCAACAGGACACTGATTGCTCAAAACTTCTCTGGGAAAAAGGAATACTGGGAAATCCAGGCTGTTTTATGTGCTTCCCTGGTGCAACTGGTGGCCAGTGTATTGCTGTGCACTGAGAAGATGGAATATGAACATGGCCATTTTCACTCCACCAGGCTGGTGCTCTGTGCTCCTAAACAAGTCTCCTCAGCCCTTAGGGGATAATGATGAACCATCTCATTAATCTGCAATGGAGAACAAGGAAAACCCCCCAAAAATATGCTGATGATTACTTTAGCAACTTTTTTTTAAACTTAAATTGTAATATCGAGAATTGTTTTTGTGTTTGTGGGATTCTCTCTGTCACCCTAGTGCTTGTTCCACTAAGAAATTTGGAGTGTGGTCCAGTTCCCATTTACAACTATGACAAAGCTCTAGCTGAAAAAAGTCCCACCACCATTTGAAATGCTCATTACCACTACCCAAAGAGGAAAAAAGAAGCCACAATAAAAAATCATTTGTGTAAATTTGAATTCTATATGTAATAAACTCCACCAAAACCCATTCTCCTGCTTTGCTAAGGCACCAAAATAATTGCTAATTTACAAAGGTATCTTGTACTATTAGTTTAGAATTTTGTTTGTTCAGAGCCATAAATAAATTTATTTAAATAAATTAATATAACATACACAATCATTTCATGTCAGAATTATTATATTTAAATGTATAAGAAAAAAGTCCTTTAAACTTTATATTAATATATAATATTTACTTCTTCATTTACAAATTCTCAAAAGGCAGAAGTGTAATACAATTAATACTCAAAGAAAATCTGAATTTGCACAAAGGTTTTTCTCCTTACTGTTTTAGCCCTTCAACAGGTATTAGTTTAAGTGGGTTTTACTGTCTATTTTATAGACATACCAGTAGAAAATGAAACATTTAAATATGCAAGCTTTAGCTAATCCTCCAACACACAGCCTATGGACTTGGTAGGATTATCCCTTATTATAACACCGTTAGAACTGATACAAAATTGCAGTCTGAGATTAAACACAAGAATTTCTGAAAATGCATCCCTCTGCCTCTTCCATTTTATCCTGCAAAAATATTTAACATTTTGAAGCATTCCTTTAAGAGTCACAAAGAATAATTGGTGCAGAATTCTACCATTTATATAATATTGCAGCATTCCTTTATGCAGTAAACACTATACCTAATATTTAAAGTTAGCATTTTCCCCCTCAATCTAATGCAGCATTCAAGACATTGAGGAAAACAGTGGAATATTTTAATATATTTTCTGATTTGTTGGAGAAACCATCATATGTGGAAACACTATTCCATCATCTGTGGAAACAGTATTTTATTTTTTATTTAAATATTTTAGAGCTGCTGTATTATTAAAAGTCTCATCTTCCTCCCTATCACGAGCTGCTAAATTTCTTTTCAAATATAATACTGCTAGTTAAGGATCCACTCCACTGAGGGACCCAAGTTCATTTGCATCCATTGGCTATGCTAAATGCTCAGCCTAACAGATGGGAATCTAATTGCAGACCTGTTGTCTGGACATTGTTAACAAATGCAGAAGTAGCAATATACAGGGCTTTTTGGAACTGAATTTGGTCTGGCAGCAGGGGAACTCCAGTTAATTACCAACATCTGAATTTCTTGTTTAATGCAGGCAAAGGCAAAAATAGAAGTACTCAGACTCAGGACTGAAAACTGATCAGAAAAAGCACAGACATTAGATCACCCAAAGCAGCTGTTTTGGAAAACTGGGATGAGGGTTCCATGACCACACAATGCAAAACTCCATTTTCGTGAGGTTGCTTCCATGTGAGAAAAAGAGACATCTTTAAATACAAGCATGTACAGAACACTAAGTTTGCAAAGAAAGATAATGTCTCTACAATGATACATGAACTCTAAATATCATAAATGGAGGCATTAGTATTAGACTTAACAGAACTCTAAAAGGTAAGATTGAGTTTATTTAGTGATTTTGCTTTGAATCTAAGAAATAGAATGGAGGTGAAATTGTCTGCAGAAAGCATTCACATTACCAAAATCAGTAATTTTTAAAATATTTTCTTTGTTAAATGAAAAGTCATTTGCTCTTTTAGAATATTATTTCTGCAGTTTTCACCTCAGCTCCTCAAAATACTGAAAGAGAAACCAAGGCAATTGTGGCAATGTTTACAAACCAACACATCCTCACACCTTTTGTTGAGATGGAGACCAGCTTTCTATGGCACTTGCCTGTTTAAATTATTCTCTTGAGCAATTATGTATTTCCAAAGCACTCAACCCTGTCATTGTTTAATAATTTGATTTTTCTGCATTTTTTGCAGGGCTTCTGTTGTTGTTGCTGGTGTTGTTTGTGCTTTTTATTTTGTTTGCGGGGTTTGTTTAGTAGTTCTTGCTTGGTTTTCAGTTTTTGGTGTTTTTTTGGTTTGTTGGTTGGGTTCTTTTAAGTCAGGGATCTAGAAACACACCAAGGTCTATATCCATCTCTCAATATTCATATGCTGTTATGAAAAAGGCCTATCTATCAGGACCCTGGAAACCTGCACATTGCTTTAATATCCAAGTAGAACCTTTAAAAAATTTAATTTTTTACTCTGTCAAATTGCATTTTGATGGGTGACAGGTAGTAGAGCCTCAAAAAAGAACAACACAGAGCAGGCATTTAACAAATCCAAGAGTCTAGAAACCATGTCTTTTTCTCAGTGACAACACTAAAGAAGAAGGAAACCCAGCTGTTTCCATGCAGTTAATAATAAAGATTTCACTGGCTGATTTCTGGACAGCAGATGAAAGGGCTGATGTTCACCCACCATGGTGAACCCACCAATTTCTGCCAGCTGAACTCTCAAGGACTCTGAAGGCAATGGGCTTTATATTAATTGAGTTTAGATGGGATGCTTAGAAAATTTTGCTTTCTCCTCTCTACTGGGTTGTTTTACTCTAATAATATAGATTCTGAAATTCTCTGCATATTAATTCTCTGAAATTAATTCCTGTTCAATCTCAGCCCTTGCTATGGCACAAGGTGTAGAGGTATCAGAGGAACAGAAAACGCCAGACATTTGTTTTAATGACAGGAAAGTGATACCAGGAAGTCCTGTGGTGTTTCAGAAAATGCAGTTATTGTTCATGAATGAGTTTCAGGCTTTAATACCATTTTGAGCTGCCTGGAATTATTCTGCTGAAGACTATTTGGCCAAAACAATCTGATCATTCAGATAAAACACAACAGTACTTTGTAGGCTAAAAAAAAAAAATTAAAATAAAAAGTCATGCACTGAACTTGACAGAAAGCCTCCAGAGTCAATGGAAGGACTCTGTACATCATGCTAGAGACAGCAAAACCTGATGTCAGGATCTCTTTCACAATTTCTTAGAGTCACAGAATCACAGAAAGGCTTGGGTTGAAGGGGGCCCTAAAGACCATCTAGTTTCACCCTCCCACCATGCACAGGGATGTCACACACTACAGCTGTAGCTCATCAACTTACTGGCTCATCAACTTATAAGGGCAGCACAGCCCAAGGAGGCAAGCATCATAAAACTAAATACAAAATGGGATATTATAAGCAAACACCATTTTCATTCTGTTTCCTGCTTTATTTAGATTGCCTTATATAGAAATTTCATTTGCATTTTATGACGTTCATGACTTAAAGGTATCGGTGGTATCCATTCCTGTTACAATCCACAATCAGTCAAAATTATATTAAATAAATTCAAAATATTAGTAAATTATGTGATTATCTATTGTAAATTACATATATTGGAGAAAAAAGGGATCACCCTGACTAGATTCTTAAATAATCATTAAGATTTGTCACTAAACACATCTTTTTCTATGCAAAAAATTTAATTTGACTAACCCTGCTTGGTTTTAATGAGCTTTCCTAAGAGCATAGGGAAATTGAACTGTCACAGTTTAGAGACATTTTTATTTCTTTGCTTGTGTGGTTGAAGTCCCTATTCTCAGCAGTGCTTTTGGTATTTTATTTTTATATTTCCTAAATACTTCATCCTTTTAAAAGTAATCCATTTCTTTATCACCTCTTTTTGAGCTCAGGCATGCTGCAGACAGTTGAGTGACACAGATGACGTGGATTGGAGGTGTTTAGCTTTGTAATTTCATCCTTGAATTTTGTGATTACTAACAGGACAACTTTTTTAATTTGCTCTTTTGTCTCGATTCCCCTGGCTGACAATCTGCTCTGTGAGCTAGGCTTTTTAATCAATCACCTAGATAATCAAATGTCACTGGCTATCTGCTCCGTGTAATTACTTTTGCAATTAAAAATCAACCTCAAGTTGCCTCATCTAATTAGAGGGATGGGCAGATTTTCATCGAGATTGATTTTTTAATAAATATTGACTTAAAATGCCATAATCTCATCATATTCTTTCATTTTCTTTGTACCAAAAATCAAACAAATGGAAGAATTAACAAGCAGAAAGATTCATAGGACTTCAAAGGCTTTTGCTAGTTGAGACATACAAAATTGTGCTATACAGAAGCCTAGCTTATCTCAGTCTAATAACACTCAAAAGCTCCTACCTTTTATTAGAAAAAGAACAAAGCAGTTGCACCATTACATATTTCACTTTCTGAAGCAGTGCAAATTAAATGAATAAACTCTATACTTATAATTATCTGGCATGCATATGACAAAAAATGTTGCATAGGTTTTACTGAAGTACCATGTATTTCAAAAGCAATTCACTTTAAATAAATAATAACATGGAGAATTCTTTTTTTCTCCAACACACCTACCAAGATGTGGTTTTATTTTTTTCCCCTAAAGAGAAGTTAATTTGAGGATGCTTTTTATCCCTTTGCGTCAATAAGACTACAACATCCACTATTTTACTATCACCAGGAAAATAAGGTTTGTGGCAAATAGGTGTGTAGAAAAGCAGAAGCAATATCCTAGAAAGAGCTGGAAGTTCCTACTTTTAGAAGTAGTAAAAGAGAATTCTTTTAAAATCCATTAAAATATTGATGGTACAGCAAAGCAGCCTGAAAGGTGATACCAGGAATAGGGCCTACCTACTTTTTCTTATTTCTGACTGGAGTTATTCTCTGCCTGACCCTGAACACTATGGACTCACTGAACATCAGGAGGATGTTCCTGGTGGTGCCAGGGCCAGCACTGCACCCCAGGGAACACAGGTCCCTGTGCCTGCAGGAGCCAAATCCCAGCTCCCTGGAGCTGTTGGAGCAGCACATCTCCTTCCCTGCAGCTGCAGAGCCCTGCTAGGCAGGCAGGACAGCCTCCCTTCCTTCCCACCCCCTGTGGGAGCTGTTAGGACTTGGGGCAGACCCTTTTGTCAAAGGGATGCAGAAATTTTGCCTGTCTTGTTATCACCGTGCTTGGCGTTGCTTTTTGACACTTCTCTGGAACACACCCAACCTTGTTTAAGGATACAAAGATACAGATGGCAAGACAAAACTGCACAGTGATTCATCCATGAACACAGGAGAAAATTTGTGTCTGTCAACAGTACATGAATGTTCCATCTTATTTGCTAAAAGAAACCAGTTTGCTTAATAGTTGTTGATGACCCCAAGATAAGCTCTTTAATGTATATATGTACCTCAGTCATCCAGGTCTCTACAAAGCAGTTATTACTGTTTTAAATGAATGAACAAACTCTGAATGTGCTATCCTATTCAGACTATAATGATGGAACAGGATACCACAATTACAGCTGCTGGAGGAGCATGCTCTGCTTTATACTGCAGCCAGGGCCAGAATATGGTATTTCCACTGGAAACATCAGTAACTAAAGAGTGCTTCACAATACCTGTTGAGATATTCATTAACTCTGATTTGCTACCAATAAGAATATATAATTTCAACAGTCATACAAGGTATTTTTTACTGCAGTACTGAACTGCAATACTTCTATGAAGTGAAACAGTCAGCTCCTTGTTCCCTGCTGCAGAGAGTGAGCTACCCTAAACCAAGAGAACAATAACTACCAGATTCTGAAGGGGATAAAGTGGGAGGAAAGAATATAATCCAGGCTCTTTTAGATTAACTACATGAAGTCCCTATTACAGCGGTGCTACCAGTCTGGTAACAATATCACAAGTGCTTTACAGTGAATAACAATGCTGTGGTTGTGTCAAGCAAAACAGCACTGGCATCTATGCTGCCCATACATTGCCAATACATTTACTTTTGTTGGCTGCAAAGCAAAAATGAAAGTAATTACATCTGGGAAAAAAATAACTCTGCTCAATGTCCTGAATCATGGTCTGCTGAGCATGTGCTAGCCAAACCAGCTCCCTGTCAGTGGTCTGGAATCTTTGCTCTGGATCAGCCACCTTGACATCATGTCCCAGCCCTTCTGCCCAGAGCTCAGCTTCTGTCCTTGTGACCAGGGGAAAGCAGATGTACGTGGCACCTCTTGTCTTCTCAGCAGTCACTGAATGTCACCCTGCAGAGGCCTAAGGAAGAGGCTAGAAAGGGCTGTGGGCTGGGCAAGAGGTGTTTTGGGAGATCTGCAAGCCATTTGGTTCTCTGTTTATTTGGGGAAAGGAATGCAGATACTAATCAGGCTCTGGGGCTCGAAGCAGATGTGAAAGCTGCATGCAAATATGCCTTTTCTCCCCTTGCTAGCAGAATACATCTTCCACATAAAGGCCATCCATATTTACAAGGACTGCATTAGGCCTGGAATTTACATCCTCAGAAAGGGTGGGCTGGTAAGTGCTGTGCACTCTTGGGGTGAGGTGCTTCAGGACAAGGGCCTCCCACATTATTTCAGGTCTCAAACAAGTGGTTTGTAATATTTTTTTTCTTTTTGAAGAGGGAAATCTTGCTAACATCTTCAGTTTAAAGAAAGAATCAAAGTCCAAAACAACTGCAGCTTCACACATGTGCCCTGACTCCCTCTCTTGTGGAAGCTGTGCAGGTCTGACCACATAAACACCTGAGGTTCTAACTGTGTTCAAAAGGTGCAGAAAGGACCTAATCAGAAGAAAACTTCATCCAGAATCATCCAGAACCACAAGTCTTACAGAAACAAGATAAATGCAATTCCCTGGAAGACTTTTCAAGCTCCTTCTCTTGTGTATCAACATTCTATCCTTTCACAAAAGTAGCATAAAAAGTAGAGTAACATCCAGGTGCATCTGAAACAGATTACTTAGGTCCCTTTAGATTAGTTAGGTTCTAGTGCTGCAGACTTTTAGAATCAAGGGTTCAATTTATTTCTAAATCTCTAAGTGGGAAAACATTTTGAAAATAGACCTGCTGCAGGTAAGGACATCCAGCCCTGTCAGATGTGACTGAGTCAGCTTTTAAAATGAAGCTCAAGCTGAACCTACAGGTAAGAAGTTGCATCTTTAGTTAATTTGTCGAGATAGCACATAACTTTAACACAATTCTGCACACCACTCTCTTGGCAAAGCATTCCTACACACTGTGCAGACATGCTTTGCAGTGTGCATTTAATATCCTCACTCTGAAAGTAAATCCTACAGCATTTCTTAAATTCATAGAAGCAACTCAGATGGTTCTTCTGGAATTAATTCACTGGAATTTGCCTAATGATTTGAAAAGATTTTTTAGAACAAAGATTTAAGAGTTGCCAGCATTGATTTTTATCTCTAGCAGTGAAGTCCTTGACAAGTTCTCAGTAGCATTCCTTCTTCATGGTATACTTCAGAGCATTCAGTGTCTCAATAAAATCATTATTATAATGTGTTATGTAAAGTACTTACTCTTCTTGCACTTGGCAATAATGCTATAATTTTTCTCAACAAGACAGCCTATTAATGTAATAAATTTATGGTAAAATAGAAAAGGAAGATTAAGAATTGTTTTACACTCTGTGTAAAAGATTCCTAGTTATATTAGCATTTTGAGAAGGATTTATTTGGAGATTGAGGATTAATTCCCATGAAATCATTATACAAATTTCAAAATGTCAACTACTTTGATAGAGCTTATGATTTTATCTTCTTATTTTGACAGGCAACTGTGTAAAACAACTTCTGTGTAGAAGCAGCACAGGAATAAAGCAAGGGTAGGATAAATAAAGACAGAATGATCCTCACAGGTTTTCCGATCAGCTGTCTTTTTATTCTGATTACTTGTAGGACAGAGCAGTAATAGACATTTTCCTTTGCACAAAATAATAAGAGCAGTACTTATCGCTTGTTGCCTACAGCTAGTGGCAAAAGGAAATTAGAAAAGTCCAATGAAGCTGAGTAGTAATTAATCATCATACAGTGGTGCCTGTCAAATCAGAGGGGTCTTTCCAGCTGATAATGCTGCCCAGCACAATTTAGACTGATAGAAATTAGAATTCTTTTTCCTCTGGCAAACACCAGAAATACTAGAGTTAGCACAAATGTGGCCAACTGCTCACTTCAATGACTGCCTGACCCATTTACAGCCAACGTCTGCATCGAGTTTAGCTCAACACAGATTTGAAGGGACACCACTCTTTCCTCACAGCAGAAAATGAAAGAGTATAATTCACAACTACTCTGCCTGTAGTGGTTGAACAGCACTAAACTGCTGGTTGTTCCTTATTTTTTAAATGCAAACATTTAAGTCTTGGCTAAAAAAGAAAGGAAAAAAATCTTTCATTCAAAGTGAAATTATTGCTTTTCTCCATTTCACAAGAAGGAAATGACAAAGCTCATACAGACAACTCAAACTCTTTTAAGGTGAAATAAATAAAAGGGTCAGAGTGTCTCCCTCTCTCAGGAGTGTCCTCTCCTCTCACTGTCTGGCTGCCTCAGCACAGCTGGGGAGCAATGCAGTCATTAGGGGGATCAGGGCTTATTTTTGCTCAGTGCAGCCAAGACAGTTTTGCTGCTGACTTTGACAGACACGTTGTTAAATCCTTATGAGAGGAGGGCTGACCTGGAGCTGCCCAGGCTGGGGCTGAGCAGAGAGCTGGGAGCTGCTGCCATGGGACCCTTGCTCTGTGGAAACCTACAGGAAAACAAACCTAAAGAAAAACCTCCAGGAATGAAAGGCCAAAGAAAACGAACAAAACTCTGTCACAAAACGTTAAGACCCAAATATTTCTGCTGTGGCTCTCTTAAAAGCAAGCACATGAATGTTATGAAATAAATCCAAGGCAGGGTAGAGGACAAGGGCTATCCACTCTAGGACAAGTCCTTCTCTTGCATTGCCTATGAGCATGCTGCCATAAAAATACCAGCATAGCACGGCGACAGAAGACAGCAGGCTTTGTTAGCTAAAACTGTGTTCTGCTGCTACAGCCAGAGCAGACAAAAAGTTTTACACAGAGACAAAGAAGGGCCCAATATATTAGGGTTTGCATTTGAATAATATGGCTGTATTTCTTCCTTTTCTTCATGGAAGGAAGGGATTCCATATTGTCACGGAAAGCGTGCATGCATGGGTACCTCTCTGACAAACCAGCTTTGTGAGCATAAAGGCTCCATAAATCTGATCCTGTGCATCCCAACTTCGGGGGAGCAGAGGAGAGCACAGTGTGTGCAGATAACAAAATTAACATCTGAAAAACACTTTGTTTTCCTTTCATCTGAGGTATAACACAGATTCATTAGGAGATCTGCATGCCTCTGTACCTTTCCCCTTAATATTAGAATGAATGAGTGCTATTTACATATGTCATTAGTGGGAAAATCCCCCACAGAGGAGCGTACTGAATCCTAATTTGCACTGAATAAAGTGCTTTATGATGTAAGACTGTCAGGCACCCCCGGTCGGTGCAAATGAATGTTTAATCATCACAAAGAGTTAGACATGACATAGTGCAAAATACGTCAGGCAGAATCACAGCCAATATGAACTTCCAATGCTCAATGACTCTTTGATCAGTATAATCAAAATGCATCTCAGCAACTGAAATGTTGCAAAAGTAACAAAATGCTGTCTTGTGATCATGGAAATTAAACTTATTTCAAACACTAACACTTAGGGAGAGCATGCATGGCTCGATGAGTAAATGCAACAAGTCCGGAGATAATAATTTCACATTTTCCCACTGTGATTAAATTGACCATGTCCCACTGTGTGGGTGGGGATTTATAAAGAGAGTTACAAACCCTAGAGAGGCAGCACCCCCACCCAATCCTTTTCCTGAAGGTTTACCATCCCTGGAACTCAGACCTGCTGGTACAACCATGCGTTAAGTAATCGAAGCAACAGCATGAGCTCAACACACTGTTGACTAATACTCTCCATGATAATTTTTCCCCTTGGTATTTTGCTTCTGTATACATAGAACTATTATGAGGTCCCTCCTGTGACCCTCATCAAATTCTGTGACCTGTGTAATACAGGAAATCAGGCTACAGGGCTTACAGTTGCTGCTGGCACGTAAACAGCAGAATCCCCTTACATGGCAGATAGCAGCCATGCTATATCATCAACAGTAGCCTTGACAACAGAAAAATCTAATAGAAAAACATTAATTTTTCCTATGAAAAATTCACTGTTAAGGAAAATAAGCAAAGAAAGCCATGGCAGACCTTTTTTCTTCCTTACAGAGAAAGCTTAGTGGTACCAAAGGATAATTAGAAACAAAACAAAAAAAACCCACAGCAAAACAAAACAAATAAAAAACAAACAAACAAACAGTGAAATAGTTTTGTTTTGTGGAGACTTAATTCTAAAACATTTGGGTTTCCTACTTTATTTCTTTCAATTATTTGTGATTCCACATGGTCTGAAATGAATTACCAAGCTCTTGTTGGTTCCACTGGTACCAGATCAAGACTATTATTCCAAATTTGCCTGTGAAAAAATCCAGGCCCATCTGTCACAAAGTGGTCATCTGCAGATGTCAGAGTCAGCAGCACAAGATGACCTGCATTCCCTCCAAAGTCCAAGCTAGTGATTTTGTCTTTGAATTATACAAATTGTCAGTATCGAAAGAACTGGCTCAGATTTCATTATGTGCATAAATCTGGGAAATAGCCCACACACAGGGCAAGACATTGGAGCAAAAACCTGTAGAAACAGATTAGTGTTTTTACACAAGATGCACAAAAATTTGTCAATCAATAAAAGAGGAGGAAAGGGGACCTCAGCCATTATTCATTAATTACATAGAAGTTAAAAAAATCTGAAAGGCACAGCAGAATGTCTTTATGAAAGAAACAAAAGTGTGTTTCCAGAAAAGTCTTGGAAAGGAAAAACATTGAAATAGCCTAAGAATTTGAATAAGGATGTGAGAAGTTATTTAGGCCACCAGAAGATAAACTGCATATAAATCAAGCATATTAATTTTTTCCCCTGCTCTTCCTAAATTAAGTATGTACTTGAATCCCACCAGTTCCAGGGAAGGCATTTCCAAGGCAGGGTTATATAGAAATAGGTGCCCTAGACTGATAATACAACCTACTCATAAGTTACATACTGGCTTAGCTGTGAAGCAAAGTAGACTTCATGCTGCTCTTGACCATTCTGTCACTGTAAGTATTCATGTATTTAAAATCAAGCACACACAAGCATTTTGCTGAACTGGAGCTTTACAGCAACTTAGGATCAAAGTTTGAGTGTCATGAAAGCACATGGCTTCTCTTCCAGAGGGCAGTAGCTTAAATTACTTGCAGTTTAATGCTAAGAAAATTTAATGGAATCCTGCAAGGGAAAAATGGATCCCCTCAGCCCCCAGAAAATGTAAGTTAGACTGCTGCCTTGTCCTTCACATGTCTCCAAACTCCCTCCATTCCTTTCTTTGTAAGCTTTACTGTGCTGGTCAGGATGACACAGGCAAGACAGTGAGACACTTTGCTCATGACAAATCCATCCAGAAGAATTCCCTCTACTTGTGGATAAAACATGAGAAGCTGTTATCCTCCAGTGCTGTCTCCCAGGCTGATGCTATGGAACTGGGTGTTGGGGAATTGGTGCTCAAAGCACCAGGGCACTGGCATTGCAAGGGACAGACAGAGGAACCTGCAAATCTCCGGCCAGAGTCTGCCTGAAGAAACTGGCTTGTGAAAGCAATATGCAGGAAAAACAGCTTTTTTCTGTTCAAACATATCCTTCAAGCTTGGTTTCCACATTGTTTCAAGCAATATGGCATGGCAAGTGATCCTTATTAAACATCTTTGGTAGTCAGAATCTCGTAAATCATTGGGTGACCTGTTACTGCCTTACACTCATCCTTTCCAGGTGTCACACAAAAATCCACAACTCAAACTTCCCAGTTTAACACCACCACTCACTCCACCAGGCCTAGCTGCCTAAAATGAAAAGCAAGAGAGAGAGAGACAGAGAGATAGGCTGAAAGAGGCAAGAAGGAAGTAAAAAAAAAGCACATTTTTTTTCTCATTAGGGCACCATATAATGTTAAAGTAGGCAGCATCTGAAAGCATACATTTATAATGATGCAGTCTACGTGAATGCCATCTTTCCTTCAGGATACTGTTAGCCAGTTCTCTTCTATTCAACCCTACATTTACATATAGATTGAACCTTTCTAGAAAGCAATTTTACGCATTTTGTCTTAATATTTTTCTCATTAACATTGCACATGGATTAGGCTACTTGAGAAGGAAGAAACATACCTGGATATCATTGGCACAATTTCTAGAGATAGTGTTTGCTTTTGAAAAAAATATGTAGTAAAAGACTAATAAACACAAGGCTGGTCACAAGTGAATTTTCAAGAATCAGATAAAAAAATTACATAAATTGCTCTGTTGCTCTTAAAACAAACACTTCCTTAATTACCTCCTCTGGTGAGAAGTAACAATAGAAGAAAAACAACAGCAAAATTGCCTGTAAAACAAACTTCTCTCACAGGGCTTAGTACTTCAGCAAGGATCATTAGTGCTAATCAATCAGAGCATTTAATCATATGCTTAAGTTTAGGCTTACAGATAAGCATATGTATAGTTAGATAAGACTAGGTATTGTGCTGAGCTGAGGCTGAAGTACTCAGCATCCAGCAGGATTACCCTGCACTGCTGAAATCTGAATTTTCTTCATGTCTTATTTGCAGACTGGGTGTAGGATTCAAATTAGAGGAAGGATTAAGGAAAAAAAAAACCTCCTCATGATAGCAGGGCCAGGCTAAGCAAACATTTCATATACACACCAGGAGAAAGATGAAAGGAAAGCAGCTGCCCTTCCACGGTCAGAAATTCTTATCTGTTGACCGAACCTTTGTTAGTTTGAGAAAGCACAAGTGGTCTGCATTGGCGGAGGGTTCAAAGCAATTTTTTTAATAGATAATGCAATCAAAAGTCTGTCTGTCGAAATATTTAGAGGAACAAGATATCACTTTAACCCCTCTACACCTGAGACCTTTGTCAAAGACTTTAAGAAGTGCCTTACACTTGTTTATGGTTTTTATCTTTAACGGGCTTCTGCATTTTTCAAAGATTAACGTCTTGTGAGCTCCTTTGGGCAAAAGATATATTCTGTAACTTTTAGCCAGTACTTCTCTACTGCCTTCTTCAAAGGAGTTGTACAGGAAGGTGTGCTACCAAATTAAAAATCAACATGCAAACCACAAGTCAGCTGTGGTTGTTGTTGAGGAACATGTGGTTCTGGTCTGCCTGTAGCTGGTGCACGTTCAAAACAAAAAATTAATTAACTCAGGCAATTTACTAGAGATAAGGTAAAATGTTCAACACCTTTAAATGCCAATTTGATAATGGAAAACAGTGTGTTTCTATTCTGTCTGGTATAATTATCTCAATATTTATATCTTCTTAGAAAGAATGGTGAAGTAAACAGGAACTCCATAGAAGAATTTCCCTGTACAAATTTTAACATTTTGGCAAGAATAGATTATTTCCGAGATTAAATCGTGCAGAACAGAATCTTGCAGGTTCCCAGGATAAAAACCAATGAAATAGGATTAATTTCTTCTATGTAGACTTGTAACAGGGGAATTTGGGTGCAGGAGAATAGTCAACTGCCATCTCTTTAGCCTTATATTTACAGTACTGGAAAGGTTCCAGAAAAAATAAATTCAGTTCCTGGGTTTGCCACTTCATCTCCCTACTTACAAGCAGGGGCAGTGCTGCATGCCTTTCTTGAGAAGTGGCTCAAGTGACAAAGAGCAGTAAATGTTATTATTCCATTCCAGCTCTACTACTGCCTTTCATTCATTAACTGCTCCTGTTATTGACTGTCATCCTGCTTTTTTTTCCTTTTATCCAAACATATTCCAAATACACTGGTTATACTATATGTGTTACTTTCTGACAGGCCATGCTTTGGATTTTGTTTCTAATTAATCACTACACAGCTGTATTTGTTGTCACTGATCCACTCAATGCCTTCAACACACCTGCCCAAGTTTTCTAAGCTATTTGCAGTATGAGTAACTAATCTTTTTCCATAGCTTATAATCTTTTAGAAGGAAGTGATGTCATACCAGTTATCCTTCTGCTTTCTGTAATGTCCTTGCTGGCTCAAAATATATAGCTTCTCATTGCTTTATATCTTTACTCCTGAAGCCAAAATTTGCTCTGCTACAAGCAAGTATAGCTCCCTGAATCCATTTATGCCAAGACTGAGTTTAGCCCCTATGCCAATAAAATTTCCATTTGTATTAAAATTGTCTACTGCTTTGGAAAGACATGTGAGTTGGAATTACTTAGATTTCTGTGAGTATTTCTTCTCTGATTGGGCCCTCAGGCCAGATGCATCCAGACACCAATAGAGTCAGGATCAAGCTGTTTGTGCATTTAGTGTCTGTGGCTGTGGACTTATCCAGAAGGACTGCAAAAGCTTCTTACTACTGGAGAATGGCTGAGGCTATTTTCAGGCACTGGTGTGGCCACATTAGTGCACAGAATAAGTCAGGGGGTGCTCTGGCACCAAGAGCATTTCTCCCCGAGGCCCCTGGGCAGTGTCACCTTTGTGTCACCTTACACAAAGGCTGTGCTTCCCTCAGAAGCCAGGCAGGGCAGGGCTGACTTTCCCTCTTATGACAGAGGATGACAAAAAAATCCCAAGGAAAAAAAAATCATTATTTCATCAGTTTTAGTAGCCTGTTCAGCGCTAAGCTTTTAAAGGTTCATTTATTTAGAAGCTGGGGAACAGCTGACAACTAAAGGCTTCTTCACACCTCTCTCACTCTTGTCCCAGTATTACCCTGTCTGACCCAGAACAGAGCCAGACTGGAGGTAAGTCCTTTTAAATGAAGCCTCCTTTCTTGAAGACACATTAGTCACCAACAGAACATGCAGATGTGTCTCTGTGCTTCACCAAACCCACTGTTCATCCATCTCACTGCAAGGACTCATCATGGTGGGAGGATTAATGTCAGTTAGGCCCAGGCAGAATTTTTAGTTTTAGTCATTTTATTGGAAACCAAGAAGCTTCCTGCAGCCCACTGTGGGAGTAGTTTTAATCACTACATTTACTTTTTAATAAGCTGGATCCAGCAAACAGGCCAGAGCAGTGATGCTGCTGGTGGTGTTGCTGCAAAGCATAAGCTGGAATTGTGAGGAAAAAACAGAGTTAGAGAAGGAAAAGGAAGGTGAAGTTTATAATTCAACAGCAACCACAGGAAAAAGTTAGTGTGACAGATTTATAGATTTAATGAAAAAGAGACAATGAAACAATTACAAAAAATACAACAAAATAGACAGGTATGTAGAATCCTTTTGCTTTAGGTAGGTTTAACAAAATGCTTAGACTAACATGATTCTTTTGTTAAACTAGATAATATTTTTGAGAAACAGCATTACAAAAGGTTAAACATAGAACAGATGTAAGTTATAAAATACAAGCTGATCAAAGCTCAGATTTTGAGACAGATATGTTAGCAAATGATGATAAATCAGTCCCACTAGAATTGTAAGAAGCAGACAAATGTAACTCTGCAAGAGTGAAAGTCAAGAGTTGAAAATAGGAAAGAGAAAAGAAAGAGTGGAAGCAAATGTTTAAGTTAACTCTAGACAACTTGTACAGAACATCAGCTGACTATATTCTGCATAAAGGAATAATATCTACTGAAATGCACCCAATTTGATTTCAAAATAGGAGTCAAACACTCTAAACTCTTAATATTGACTTAATGTATACAACATTCTATTCATTTCCTATTTAGTAGCTGCTCTTCTTAAAAGTTTTCAAATCTAAAGATCTGTAGTGCCATGATCAAAACAAGGTAGAAAACGTTATAAAAGCAGGTATGCAGTGGAAAGCTGAAGGCATCTTTAGTTACCTTGCCTACATATGTATTTTTTAAAAAAAGAAAACAAAAAGTTATTAACATGTCTATGTTAGGACAAAATATATAGACATACAGACATTTGAATGAAAGCTGAAGTTTCAATTTCTTTTCCTTTTGTAAGTAAATAAATAAAGCACAGTGAGAAGCACACTATTTACCAAGACCTAAGTGAAACAGAAAACATTTGAAAGACCAAGAAAAAGGAGGTAATTGTTAGGACTGTCAGCAGGGGACCGCTGTGATAATTTGATCTGAACTCTGCTAACAAATCACTGCACCATTCTTTTTACTTTAGTATCTGTTTATGCTTCTACAAATTGAAACCCCACTGGCAATGGCTGAAGAACAGAGCTGAGCACAATAACACATCAGCCTGGCGATTAGTTCAAGGTGGGGAAGGATTAGCTGACCATCCCAAACCTACAGTCCTCCTCCATATTTTGTCTTTCCCTGCTGAGGTAAAAGGGCGCAGACATATGTAAGTAATAAACTAACAGGCTTCCATCCACTTGAGGCTGAGTGGAAGGAATGCAGAACAAAACTATAAAAAAAATAATAGACAAAGGGGTAGTGAAGACTTGGGGGAACTCAATACCACATCTGCTAAGCTGTGCTGGGATGTAGCACCAGGATGCCCATAAGTTTTTAAAGATATAACTATGCCTTTTTGTGATCTTGCAGCACACTGTTATGGCCCGAGCATGCCAACATTTAGACTTGACACAAGATCAAAAGGCTGATAAATGAGAGGAAAGGGGATGTTTGACCCACTAAACCATATTCTACAAGAATTCAAGGCTTTTTAAAGCAATAAAAAAAAGTAATACATTACTGCACCTTGAATATATTGTGACATTCTTTTCTAAGAAAACCCCCCAATATCTAAGTTCATTATATACTTTTATGCACATATATATGCACAGACATACGTTCATGTTTATTTAGGTAAACATATTTTACATTATAACAAGCTTCTGAAAATGAAATTTTGGATGAAAGTTATATTAAAATCATTTGGAGGTTAACTTAATTTGGGGTATAGTTATTTATGGGTCCAATTTATTACTAGCTAAAGTAAAACAAGTAACAAAAAAGGAGGGAAATCCATCATGGAATTTGTAGTTAAATAAACAAAAAGAGGTTGGCTTTTCTATTTTAGCTAGCCTGTGACATGCATTAAATTTCTGCCAGTGCTGAATTCAAAATGAATTTTGTGATCTAAACAAAACCAGTGTGAGTTTTGTTCACTTATTTCATCAGAGTCAGGGTGCCAGAAGAACCACTCATCTTGTCATATCATCAAACTTCCAGAAAAGAATTCTGAACTCTAACACACATCTACAAGCTATAAGCAGCAATAACCATTATTATATCCAAACCCAGTAGTTTTGAAATGTATATTTAATGAAGAATATACCAATGCAAAATGCTACACATTCAAAAGCTTTCAGGAATATTTCTCCTCAATGTCACGTAAGGGATTGGTATTTCCTATTTTTGAAGGAGCAGATGCATCCCAAGCCCTAAGAGTGGACTGTGCCATGATCTGCCATGAATGCAGGATGAGGAGCTGCCAGGCTCCCAGCAGTGTGCAGGGAACCACGCAGTGCCATCAGTGATATCAGAGTCACCCTGCCTGAGGGACAGCCCCTCTGCAGATTCCAGCATCAAGGGATCACACCCATCCTGCTGCCACTCCTTCCATCTCCCTTCCTCATGCCATTGAGCCTTTTGGAAGGGAGTGGAGTGGAAGTGCTTTTCTTGTGCCCAGCCCCTCTCAATGACTTTGAGGGAGTGTGTACTCTCCAGAGGAGGAATTTAGTATCAGCAGTTCCTGTGCTAATCTCTTCTAAGAGCTTTAGGTGTTCAGCACTTTCGGAAATCAAGTTAATAATTATTAATGACTTAGAAGGATGAGAACTGAGTATTCATGGTATTCCTTATTCAAGCATTTTTTACATCAAATTCAAGTGGAAATTCAGCTTTTTTAAGAGAGAGGATTGCTGAAAAGGATCCAACATCAAAAAACCTGAGCAACGCAATTAAATTAAATTTGGATGAACCAGTGATGAGATGTTCTGATTCTCCTGAGGATTTGGAAACATTCTCCTGACAAATAAGAGATGTATAAATGTATTAGGGCATGAGAAGTAGCCTATAAAAAGGTAAAATGATACTTGAGGAGGCTGAGAAGCTATTTACCTGTTAAGTCCATATGTAAGGAAGAAGTTTCCCATGTCCTTAGCTTTCAAAACTCATCAGTTGCCTTGTCTAGTGTCAAGGTATTGGCACTTTTTAAAATTAAGTAGCTCAGAGAAGAGTTATTGTATGGCAGAACCCATCTCAAGGTGACCACTTGCATATTTCCCCAGGTTCCAGGCCACTGCAGCTGCTATTCTGCTACTAAGATCCAGGTTTGCCTGGTTTAAAAAGTGGAGTGAGTGTCTCTATGTAACCACAAGACTGTGCCCACCAGTCTATAAATCACTGTGTAATGAATGCATTATCAGTATGTGACACACTCCGTGTACAGCCAGGGGAATTGCCCCCTTTGGAATGCTCTTTCCCATCTTGAGCTGTTCTCCTTCCAGGCTCAGCCCCACAGCCAGCCAGGATGGGTGTTGCATATGCAGGTAGCTGGTGATGTCTGGGAGCAGTGAAGGCAGGCAGGCACGTCAAAAGACGCACTGAGAATCAATTTTTATAAGTAGGTAAAAATAGCAGTTTTTTATTCTCTACAAAAAAGAGCAGGCAGGAGAGAAGCCTCTTTGTAGACAGATCTGGGTAAATTTGCATCTTGTCAGATGCACAAAACAATTAGTTGAAAAAGCGCAGAGAACACCTACAGATTGTAGGCAATGTTATTTCTACATCTGCAGAACAAAGATCAAAGCAGTCAATAATAAACTTCAGAAGACCTGAGGAATTACTTTGCAACGATTCAACTTTTTCCATCAAACCACCCCCCAAACCATCAATAAATGTTAGGAGTCACCTGCTTTCATCAAAGGAGCAGGGCCGAGCACTGAAGCCAGTATTCTACCACAATTACAAATATATCAGCTGTCAGAGTAAGTGAATCTCTAGTACAGCACCTATATAAAGCTTTGTATTTTAACAAACATGAAAAGGAAATCACTGCCAGAAATGTTAATACAAGTGAATTCTGAGCAAACAGGTTATTTATTCTATTAGTACCAGAAACCTTTCTATCAAATAAGTGTATGACACAGTTAGAGACACTCTTTCTTCCTTGGGGAGACTTGATTTTGCTTATTTTTGAGGGGTCAGAGCAGACCATATTATTTTTAGTTTTAAAACTCTGGTGTCTGCTTTGTTTGCTGCCAGATTTTTAATTCTTTTGGTTTTAAAAAACTTTTTCTTCATTTAAGAGCACTGAGGTTTCCACATACAAATAAAATTAATCTTATTGATTACTGTCTTTTTCATGGTAAAAATGCATCTCTGAAAGTGATAAGATGCAGGAAATAGAGGGAGAGAACTGCTGTGGTGAGTTTTCTGCAATGAGAAAACAAAGCAGCCAAACTCTGACGACATCTATTGTCCTCACCGTCTGGAGTACACCAACGTGATGGACAGACTGCTCACCCCAGCCACCCCTGGGGACAGATGGCTTCGTTCTGGACCCAGCAGAATGTCCATAAAATTAACATTGACTACATGTTCCTTGGTAAACAAATGTGGTTTGATTGATGAAGGAAAACTGCAAGAAATCCTGCGAAATACTCTTTCAAAGTCAGAAAAGCCTCTGCCTTTTCAACTTCCAACCCACCAGTCTAGAGCAGACTTTTAATTTATTATTGTATATATTGTAATTTATTAAATTACATTTAATAAATGTATTTTAATGCAATCTTAAGTGACGTGGTTACATTAAAATCCAGTTATTGCACAACAGAGCTGTTGTATTCCAAGGGAATACAGTACAGATTTTAACTGATGTGAAAACACACAGATTTTGTTTAATAGCCCCTTAATCCTGCCAATTTTACTAATAAGATTACTGCCTAAAAGGCAGCTAAATAAACTGTGCTGTTGACACTTTAAACAAAACAAAAAACACACCCACCTACCCCCTGAAAAACTCAATTTCTCCTGAAACATTCTTTCCCTCTATTATGGCCCCAATCCAGCAATGGGACTACTTATGTGCTTAAAGTTAATCGAGTGCTTAAGTGCTTTGCTGGACTGAAGCCTGCAATAACATAAAACTGAGTGGACAAATTATCATTATGCATAAGAAACTTGCAACAAACTGAACATAATTAAACAACTGAAGCTGTTTGTAGAGATACTTAAGTGCTGCACGATGATGTAAAGTATGTGTGCATTTGCATTGCACATCCCAGTTTTGCATTTTTTTTCTGAAGAACACATGCTTCTCACTGTTTTGACTTCCCACATCTAAACTTTCAGCTTAGAAAGGGAAGTGAACCCTTCTGCCAGCTCTCTATTCTGATAGGTATCAAAATCTGACTGGACAGACACCAAATATTACTGGGCTAAAGGATGGGTCTGTGAGAAAATGATTTGCAACAGTAGGTTTTCACTACAAAGTGAGTAGCATTGGAATGGTAGAAGGAAATTATGAAAGAAAGTGAAATGGGAAATTAAAATATCAAAGTAAGGGGGAAATGGGATTTAATGGAGCATTTTTTACATTTCTTCTTTTGGGTATTATCTGAAAATATTTAGACTTCCTTCCCCCCATCAGCCAGACCTCCTCTTGAGCCTTAATTTTCATTTAGTTTTTATCTCTGTCACACAGTCTGCCTTTATATAGTCTCCTTGCTCCTGCTCTAAGAACATTCAGGCTAATTTCCTTTTCCCTTAGCCATTTATCTTTCCTACACCCATCCAAGTCTATGGATACATGCATCTTGAAGGAGAAAAAAAAAAAAAAAAAAAAAAAAAAAAGCTGACTGTATATGTCATAAATGTGACCAGGAATCAAAAATAGCTTGGGTATTAAAATCCATCAAAACTGCACTGTCCAAAGCAAAGCATCCTGGCTGTCTAGACAAGTAAATGCAAAAGAAGAGTTACATTCTGCAGGAGTGCTTTTCCCAAACTCTTTGTCATGGTATAAAATTTCTTCTCTTTCATGAAAGCTCCACCTTCAACAGAACATTCCCCAAGACCTTTAGGCAGCATATGAGTGAGGATGGGAGCCAGCACAGGGACCCTTCTGCCTTTGGTCAGTCTGAGGGTGTGTCCCAGCCCATGTGAGCACTTGACCCTGTGAGTCTGTCAGTCCAGTGTTCCCCAAATTCACACTGTACTGTGTCAGTGCATGCACAGCCATCTTGCAGCTCTGCCAGCTGGGCTGCTGGATGTTCAGAAAATCAGCAGATTTTGCTGCCAAAATGTGTCAGCTTTGGAAAGCAGAGTGGAAGCAAAAATCCACATGGGTTATTCCAGCTTGGAGGAATGTTAACAACTGCCTCACAAAGCTTTCTGAGGAGCTTTCTGTGAATCTTCCTAACACAGAGATTGCTTCTCCAACACTCCCCCTTCCTGTGAGCATTCTCCAGTTAAACAAGACACAAGAGCTTCTCCCCTCCTGCTGCTGTCCCTGTGAGGAGATCAGACACCTGGCATGGGAGGCAGCTACACCTGCATCCTCAGCTTCTGGCCATCAGGGTGTCCTGAGTGGGGAATGCTCCCGGGCAGACCCCTGCTGCCCCTGCAAAATCTGCTCATGTGCATGGATTGCTGGGCTCTATTACAAATGCACTCACTCTGCTTGTTCTGGGGCCCTGGCTTTTCTCCAGCTTGGAACTGTCAAGATTAGCTATGGAGCATTTTCATTCAACTTTCTGAACTTGTAACTTTGTTGAAATCATCCTTTGTGTGTATGTGTGTGTGAGAAATGGATTTTCAAGGAGATCTATGAAAAAATGATTGTACCCTCAGTGTTAATGCAACTGAAGTTTTCAACAATTGAGAACCATTTGGTCAGAATAAACAGAAGTGTCTTTTTTTTTTTTGTCCCCACAGCTTGACTCTGCCATCATAAATCAGACCAAGTAGCTTTGCATTAAAAATTTGATGGAAAAATAAGAATTAAGTACTGAAGTAAATTTCATATAATTACCTGTATCCTAAATTAAATTCCCTGATTTTCAAGCAGAGACCCTTTATTAGGGCCAATAAATAACAACATACATAACAAATATTATGGTGGATTAAGAACTACTCATCTAATATCAATACATCAATGCTGCCAGCTCAAAAAGCGCGAGGGATCAAAACTATTATATATATGTATATAAATTTTATATATATATATATCTAAAAACTATGGAGCAGGAAAAGAGGCTGAAGGGGACAAGATGGCAGCCAGGCTATGCTGAACAGAGCTGAGATGAAGACAGACAGGACCCACACACAAGTGTCAGTGGAAGCTGAGGGTGAAAGTGTAATGGCTGGAAAAAAAATCCCTAATTGTTCCTCAGTCCATGATGAACATGCAAACCTGCAAACCCTTTCCTGGGCACAGTATTTGCTTGCACATCTTCTTTGGCAGCACAGCTGGTCTAAGTCCCTCTCTTCATTTGCCTGCTCACTCTCACACATCCTCTGCAGTGCTGCCTTCTCAGCTGTGCTGTTGGTCTGAGTGTGCTGTGCCAGATCATGGATGGGATCTGGACTCAAACCCCCTCCCAAACAGATACTCAGGAGAAAGCAACAAGTGAGAAAAACCCAGAATGTCAAATTTTATTGTGAAAATATCCCAAATGGTTTGATTTGTTAGGAAGTGCTTTAGATTAGCAGACACAATTCATTGGTGTTTGGCAGCATTAACTAATTACTGTCTGCAGACTGGCAACACAGATGCAGCTCCTGCTAAAATCAGCACCACAAAGCATGCTAAGCAAGCAACAGCATAATAGAAAGCACAGCTCCATGGAAAATGTACACTGACAAACTTTCAGGGCTTTTAATTGTGCACTTTTTAATTGGTATTATTCCTAACAACAAAAAAGGCTATCCTCAGGAGGCTGCAGAATTATATTTGCCTGAAAGCTTATTCTTTAAATAAAAATGGCTGTTCATAGAAAGTCTATTAGTTTCTTCCTTCATCCCACTGAAATATGTTCTGTCCCATGGGAAATAAATTTTAATTTACTGTAATTTTTCTTGAGGTTTTTCACTTAGTATGTCAATGTACACTTCTCCCTCCTCCCTTTCTTTTTTTTTTTTTCCTTTGTGTAAAGACCAAGCTTTTTAAAAATAGAATTAAGTCTGAACAAATGAAAAAGAAATGAGTCAAAAATCTCAAAAATAGCTGAAAAATTTATGAAGCATTCTTTCCAACACTCTCAATTTGTCTGTGTGTGTGTCTCCATTTTCTAAACAGCAACAAGGACAAGAAAGACTTCTAATAAATAACATAAATTAAACAAGCCCTGTTAATATTGCCTGCTGACCTCAGAAAGGTTAAAGTGAGAATAGAGTCCACATTTCTTCTACTGCCAAGTTTGTGCATTGATTCACTTGATAAAATTTGTCATTTCAAATGGGCTGAGGTTCTATGAAGAACATATGCAGCATGGCTTGGCACCTCCAGTTACAGTTCTGGGTCTGCAAGAATGAATGACTGAAGGAAGGAGTTAATGAATGAAGACAGCCTTGGTATTTAGGACTGCTGAGCATGCACAAAGTGGAAATGCAGAGAAAGCAGGCAGCAAACTGTGAGTGTGTGAATGGAGAGGTGCTTTCTGGTGATCAATATGGCAGCCAGACAGCACTCATGGCACAAGAGCCAGAGGGCTGCTAAAATGAGAGTGGTGATATTCTGGACAGGAGCTGATGTAGAGATGGCTCAGGATAAGCCACAAAAGAGAAAAATCCTCGTTCAATGTTCTACCTGAGCAGGGCTGGACACCATTCTAAAGAAAAGGGCAAATGAGAGAAAATGCAAAGATGAATTGGGTGGAGGTTACAGAATTCTGTGGAAGAACCACTTCCTTGAAACCAGCCTGTCCCAGCTTGGAGCAGGTGGATGAAGTCTCCCAAAATCCAGCCAAGCTATCTAAGAGCAGGAAGCCCAAAACAGAAACTCCCATCTCAAGCCAGTACTGGGGAGACCTTTGGTGCCAAAGATGCCCTGCACAGTGTTGTTCCCTCCCATTCCAGTCATCACATGGCTGGAGATCTTTGATATTGGGGTGATGTTCTCCACATCTGTCATTAACACATTATTTGCTCACCTTACAAAGCCTGTGCCAATTTTCATCCTCACCAGTTTTACTCCATGCTTCTCAAGGGACAGCATGCCCTGCTTTATTATATGACAAAGAGATTAGATCCAATACATTTCCTTTGTATACAAAAAGAAATAGAAAAACCAGATGCCTTACAAAAAAAAAACAAAAAAAAAAAAAAAACAAAAAAAAAAAAAAAAACCCAAAACAAAGCAAAAAAAAAAAAAAAAAACCAAAACCAAAACAAAAAAAAAAAACACCAAAAACCCCAAACAGGTTAAGTTGGCTTGCTCTACCATGAGTAAACTCACACTTCCTAGTTTGCATTTAACTCAATGTCTTCAACCATGTTTTCTTTACAAATTTTTTAAACTGATTTACTACCGAGATCTGATTCAAACCCTGCAGTTTCTCAAATCCCTTCTACCCCTCTCCTGTGTTTTTAAATACTGATGCTGAACACCTTATACTGGATTTACAGCAGTCCTCTTACCACATACTATAATTAACAAACCTATGTTACTAGATCTCCAATATGATTCACTAGTTCATTCTGTGCTTTGGTGTGGGATTTCTCTGGCATGCTTAATTTGATGATATTCATCCTTCAAATCTTCCTCTTCAGATTCTGTCACTTCTGCAACTACATTGTTAGCCAATCTTCTTTTATCTTCCTTTATCCCATTTTTAACATACTCATTCCCCAAATTAAGCTTGGTCAGGTAACATCATTAAGAATTGAATGGTGCTGCTAATACAGCCTGGAAAATGACACAATATATCCACCCCATCTTTATCTGTAAAATCATGGTGATGCACATTTTTCATTACAAATATATAATTGGTGATCCCAATATTAACCTCCTCTCTAGAATTAGCAACAAAGTATTGAATAGCTATTTGCTAGCAAAAAAAAAAAAAAAGAAAAAAAAAGAAAAAAAAAAAGGTAATTTCTTTTACTAAATTATATTTATTTTTCTCCTATCCTGTGCCTGTACATGGTAGGAAACAGTAGTTAAAACCAGGACTAGCAGCTCCCATCAGTTGCTTTAGCACATGTCATGCACTTCCTGCTGTGTTTTATTAGACAAATATAAAATTAACAACAGAGCTATAATGATTCCCTAAACTGGTTCCAACACAAATTTCCAATTTGAGGTCAGATGTATTGCCTAATAAAGTTTTACAACAGCAGTCAAGTAGTGGTAGTTAGCTCCTCAGAAATACAACTCTTAATTCACCAGATTTAGTTTTAAGACTTGTTCATCACATAAAACAAAAATAAATATTATTATAGCTTTACTCAAAATGTTCAGACGATAACCTCCAGATAAGATGGCATTGGGTTACTTTAACTGCAAACAACACAATTAAAGATACTTGATATATTTACATTTGTAGCAAATATCCACTATAACATTTTGATTACTTGACCTGATGCTTGTAAACTGTCATTCTGAAGCTACTTGGCAAGTACACACTGGCAATTCTATTGCTTACAGAGCATGAAACTTTAGATAACAGGCTGCTATGGTCTTTCACTAGGAAACCTTTTGTGTTCTTGATGAAGCAAACTGGGGCAAATAAACACTTTCTTAGCATATGAATAAATTAAAACTGAAAGGATGACATTCTGAAACCACAACAGCAGAATGTGTTCCATAATAACAAAAAAGTTTGTCTTCTACAATGGTTGTTTGACACATTTGGGAATTTAGTGTTAGTCCTTAAGACTTTATTGGAAACCACTGACAAAGTCCATCAGAAATTCTATCAAGAGCAATAAAAATACAAGCAAAATTTCCATGGACTCTTATTTAATCTATAGAAAAGATAGTTTAGCATTTAAATCATTGGTTTGGACATGTCTATTTAAAGTGCACAGATTTAAGTGAGCTGCCCATACTAGGGCAAAAACCTATCCCAAAGGATTACTTGATCTAACCAGAAGCTTTGTACAAGAAAATAAGAAAGACACTTCTTTTTCCCCCCAAACTTACTGAACAAATTAAGTGAACTAGGACTGTTAAATAATAGACATAAAGGTGGTGCTAAGGGAAGTAAATGTTAGTGCTGTAAAATACAGGACAAAAATATACTATTCTTAGTCACACACAATTACTATTTTTCTGCACATTGACAGTAGGATTGTGTAAGAGCATCTGTACAGCAGAGTTTGTGGCCAAAACTTCCTTGGGATGAATGTAGATGAGCTACACTGAGAATTTTCACAACTGCAAACGAAAACAAAGGCACCGGCCTTGGAGTAAAATTTATATGCATATATATTTATAAATATCTCTTTAGAGATACTGTATTTATAAATATCTCTTTAGAAAAAAACTCCTTCAAATCTAACAACCCTTGAGACTGTTTTGCAGAAAAATCAGCTTAAACCATTCCATGAATACAGAGCACCATACCTGTATTTCTCAACCCATTCATTTGGAGTTGTCTCATTTTTTCAAGTGTAACTACCAACTCAAATATGCACATTAACTCAGAAATGGTGAGTACACACCTTCAGATTCACCAGAGTGAATAGCTAAGCAGAATGGTTCCAAAAGAATATTTTGCCAGGCAAGAAAAAAGAGCAAGATCACACACAAAAATCTGCACCATAATATGTGTAAGCTGCAATTTCTGCTGGGCCATGTTTTTCAAAAACGTCCTCAAAAGCCCTTTTCCACACTATGACAGCAAACATTGCTGTCATCACCACTGGTTTGCAGGGCAATCAAACAGGGGTAATATTTCAGACACAAGCCTGACCTAGACTAGATATGCAAGCATTACACAGGGCCTTAGTATGGAATAATACTGCATCTCTAGATCTTTAGAGTCTATAAAAATCTCATCACAAATAATTAACAAAGACAGAGCTGACATTTCAATTGCTTTCAGAATACTGAAGGTGTCCAGGAACAAAGAATCACATGCTTAGTTTCAAGCAGAAACTATTTATTTAATGATTTTGTGTCTCTTTGGCTTTATGCTATGATTTTCTGACCACTGAGTCCTATACAATCAGGAGATAAGATGAGGTTGTACTGTTACAGATTAGCTTTCTTTCCCTCCTTCCTCCTGTGCCCCTTCTCCCCACTTAGAAACTCATTGGGGTTTCATTATTTAACTTTCCCCTCAGGCATGGGGATAACACCATTGGAGCCATTTTGCAGGCAGCAGGATTCTATAAATGAGGCACTTATTTAAACAGCTTCACACAGAGTGGATGTCAAAGTTCTTGGCTATTTACAGGTGACATCACAAGAGATGGCTTCTGAAGCACAGCCAAAACAAGTACCATGCACAGATTAATTTTTCTTGTCCAACATACATCAGAAAACAGTCATTCCAGCCTTGCTTCACTTCACAAAACTCTTCCTTCAAGCAAATATATGACAGAGCTGCACAGCAATTTTTTTCCCTGCCTGTTGAACAGAGTAGAATGTGGTTATTGCTGAGCAAGAATAGAGCAGATTTTTGGGTATAATTCTCTCTCCCACCACATTTTAACATCCTTGGTGACAGCCTGCAGCAAACAAAATCTCCACACACAAACCAAAGAGGTTTGGTATCAGCTCTTGATAGACATGACTAAGTAATCACCATTTAATTAATCAGAATCTGATATTGCCACCTAAAATAATAAACCAGGATGTGAATTAGTTCTTACTTTACATTTCTTAGAATCCATCTGAAATACAACAAAGATTCAGGAATAAGAGCACAGATACTTTTTTTGGGAAATTGTAACAGCGGATACAGTCTTTAAGGGGGAAATAAAAAAACAAAACTGTGTTTTCCAAGGTCAAGTAATTTTATGAGAGCTCAGATTTCCAAACTGAGGGTGGGAAGGTGCTGGGGTAGGTAGCTCCATTATCCCAGCAGAGCTGCTCCCATGAGGGGAGCAACTGCAGCAGCACCATTTGTTTTGAAAGTTTTGAAATTTAATGTGCTGACTTAAACAATATACACACATGCTTTGAAACAGCTCTCCATTCCTCTGTTAGATATTAATTCTACACAGTAAATTTTGCCATTTATTAGCATACATTTGGAGTTTATTTTCTCAATGTTTAATCACGCATAGTAGTCATTAGCATATATGAACACTCCTTTTCTAGAGCAGTTTGTGTAGAATTCTCATTTGAGTTAATTGCTATGTAAGATAGCTAAATTCTAATTAAAATTCAATGGCACATGTAATGATAAAATTTATCAATAGTGTCTTTCTCAGCAGTTACTTTTATTATATTACTTAGCTTCATTGTTTATTTCTTGAGATTGAGATTCTAAATTAGGCTGGTTTTAACCACTGAAACAATAATTTCACTAGGCTTTTAACTGTTTTAGTTTTTACTTCATATTTTAAGGGAGTAAGTGTCTTTCAGGTTCTGTATTGACTTGTTGCTTTGCTGTGTCTCTGAAGATCTTTATTAACCTCTGTCTCCTGGCACAATTGGTGCTCTGGAAGCTAATGGCAAAACATCCCTTCCCATCACTGAGCTAGGAGCCAAGCAGTCCATGAGTAACTGGAGCAAAATATAATATGGTTAAAATGGATCAAATTTGCCATCAGATAAAAAACCCAAACCTTTTTCACAAGAACTCAGCTAATTTTTTTTCACGCTCACAATGTCAATTGCTGCAATAACAGATATAATTTACTTTATTTAATGAAAAACCTTTCCAGTGCAGAGGTCAAGGCAGCAGCCAGGGCTCTTTCCTCAGCTCCCTCCAATGCTGCACTTCTCAAAGTGACCGCTGTGGATGTTTGTGTGTATTTGCATAAGCATCTGCAAGCTGGGGAAAAGTGTTTGCTCATGCAAACACTTCTCCTTTTTGAGAAAATTTATCTATATTAGGCATGTATTGTGGCTTGAAAATGTGAAAAATCTCTTTGGATCAGTTTTGTGTGGGTGGGGTGATATATGTGTAAAAAATACATGTTTCAGGTTTTAATCTGAGCTCCCTGCATGCAGGATGCACTGCTGGAAACTAAATGTGCTCTGAACAAAAGCAAAAGAACCTTGAGCAGCAAAAACTCCTTTCTGCTGCACCAAATGTTATTCTCAAACATAAAAATGACTAATCACCCTTTAATCAAGTTATGGTTAATAAAGTCATCCAATTTTTGCTTAATCATGTTAATATTGAGACATGTTAAACACTAAATCCCTTCAGGCGTGCAAGCCTGTTTGCCAAGTTTCAGCCTGCAACAAGGTGTAAATCTCTGAAAACAGCCCTTTGGAAATGCTGACAAACCTTTGGCTATTGTAACAGAAGTTGGCGTCTCTGAAAAAAATAAAGGAAAAGGCAGAGCTCAGCTTCTCTACAAATTTCTACCCTAAGACTTGCAAAACGTAATTCCAGTGCCCTAGATTTACTCTGTGCAGAACCCCTCTTGCTATACAAGTCACAGAATATTACTGAAATAAGCAGAAAGAAGAAAAATTTGCTATAATTAATTATTATTAGAAGATAATATTTATTTTAAAATACAGCTGTACTTCCACCTAAAAATTTAATTACAATAGATCAGATTCTCAGAGACATTTGTAATCAGGTTTATTCAGCTGTTTGTTTTTAAAGGTGCTTTATGACTTTTGAAGCAGAATAAAATGATAAATAATGCATTTTCCTCAGTGTTAGTGGGAAAACTCAGGCTATAATTAGCATACAAAATTACATATTCTGATACTTGATGTTCAGTGATACCATTTTCAGTGATGTTCAGATACCATTTTATGTCACACAGCATAAATATAAAGCTGGCAATCCTAACAACCCCAATAACTTCATTCTTATTAACAACCACTGTTGTTCCAACACAGCTTATCTTCAATAACTCTTTCAAGTCAGAGCCCCCATATCTTCCAGCAGTTTATTCTGACTGAAACCTGCACTCTGTGCTGCAAGCTTCTGAAAACACCAGATTTCTGTCTGCTCCTAAAGAGCAGCACAGGAAAAACCGTGGCACAGGAAGGCCCCTTTAAAGGGAAAGCCTGGGGAGATGCTGGGCAGGGGCTCCAACAGAGGAGCTTTGTGCTGCCATGCAAATGCATCCCTGCAGCAGCCCCAGACAATGCCCAGGGAGAAGGCAGGGAGAGCCAACCCATCTGTGGAGAGTTGGGGAACTCAGCCTTCCCCACATTCTTTCTCTCACACAAAACGCTCCATGTTGACAGCTGTGAATTTTAAACAACTACTCTGTGTATGTTTTCTTTTTTTTCTAATTTTGTGTATTCAAACAGTTTCCTCGGCATCAGGGGCTCAAAGCAGAGTGCTTGGATTTCATAATTTAGAGATTTCATGCTTTTCAAGGAGTCACAACAACTCCTATTGAAAAACAAAGTGGAAATTAAGTGTCTAATGCAGAGAGCATCAAATGGCAAGAAAAGTGATTACTTTAGAGGTGTTACAGAAAATAAAATTCATATTTACATAAATTATGATTACAGAGAGTCTCTGTAAGCTAAACTATGCATGTGATAAATATATTAATAAAAAGTATGGAAACTTTGCTTGACTAAACATTCTGATTACTCAAAATCCACTCACAATTTGCAGTTTCCTTTTAAAGTAAAACTGTGGTATTTTGAAGAAAATGTTTGCCTTCAGTCAATTAATCAAATAAAATATTTGGGTATCAGCAATTTGTCCATGTAATGAATGAAGTTTTTTTACTAGGTCAAGAACTAACTTAAAACAGATGCCTGGGTAAAACAACATTTCTCTGCATATTGGAAAAAAATAACAACTACAACCAAGTTAAGTCCCAACCACCAGTTAAAAGCTTTCCTGTAAAACAGAAAAACCAAATAAGTTTTCCTCTTCCAGTTAAAAAAAAAAAAAAAAAAAAAAAAAAAAAGAAGAAGAAAAAAGAAAATACTAGAAAATAGCATCCCCTGAGTATCCTACAGTGATCCTACCATGAACATTGATATATCTGCAAAATGGAAATATTGCAGATAGGCTGTCATTAAACAATTCTGGCCAAAAATGAGGTTTGGATCTGCTCCATAGAATTCCGTCTAACCAGTGCTGGTGGAGCTGTCTTCACCAGTGCTCTGGGAAGGGAGCAAGCAAGATGAGAGCAGGGGACTGGGAGTCAGGATGAGTGGCTGCCATTCCTGGCTCCACCACTTTCAAAGCTCCAGAGATTTCTCCCCACCTTCCTCTTCCTAAATGTCTAATTTTAAAGTGGAGGTCATCAGGAGCCATCCCTTTCTATGTGATTGGAAGAGTGAAACCAGTTTCAGACACACCAGTGCAAACCAGTGTGGTTCTCCTCTGAGAGCTCCTGCAGACCCCTGCCCATCCTCCAGAGGATCTTCCCCTGCAGGAACAGCCCCCAAAGCAGAAAGCACAGTGGAAATGCAGGAGCCAGGAAGATCCTGCCCTTCCCAGCATCCAGTCACTCCTACACACCAGCCTGGTGCCAGGCTCTGTGCCCTGCCACAGCCACATCCTGTGCCTTCCTCCACCAAGTGCTGCAACTGGCTTCTGCTACAGCTCATCTTTGACTCTCAGGGCCAACAACCAACAGGACTTGAACCTGAGCCTACTTGGGCAATTCTCTGCTCTGAGCTTGAGGCACTGACCCCTTGCCTTCACAAGGTGTCTTCAGATCACTCAAAAGTTCCTGTAGAAGAGCAATGCATCATTTCCCTCTCTCCACCACTAGTCTCCACACTGGTGAGACCCACTCCTTGTTGACATTTTCTCTTCCTAATATCTGCAGGAACCAAACAGCAGCAGCAATGTGGTTTTGCTTAGGGGAGGACAGGAGGTGGGTTCTGTCTAGTCTGGAAATGTATTTTTCATTCTTCCCCGTCATTTATTGTTCTTCTTTTGGCACAAGACGAACATATTTTGGACATGAATTTCTCTGTGGGTGTTACATTGAAAATTAATCTTTCTCCAAGGCATATACAGTCTGGGACAGTTTTGAAATATGTTTAAGAGGATGAAGATGGGAGGGAACGCACGGAAATGAGGCCACTTGGTGGGGCAGGCAGAGTCACCTGGCGTGTTCCCACAGCCATGCCTCACCTCACCCTGCCTGGCTGGCCACAGCACACACCTCCCACACTCCTGCTGGGCTGCCCAGGCCAAGAACGGGGTGCTGGCACCAGGCTGAGGCACTGATCTGCACGGCACATCACAACGTGTGCCCTGAGCCACTCGTCCCTCCCCAGGAGCACAGAGCCACCCCCTGCCAGCACAGGAGAGACACACACCTCAAATGCCTGCCACCATTGCACATGCATTTCCCAGCAAAACTTCCCATATGAGCACTGCCTACCCACTCCTCCCTCCTTTCAGGGGGACTTCACCCCTTTTCTTCTTTTGGTGTGGCATATTCCATTTGTATGGCCATACAACAAATAAAGTACAGCCAGGTCCCAGCCCCCTGTGCTGGGGGCATTGTACAACAATGCTGGGCATTATGGAAAGAAGAAAAAAAGTCAACAAAAGTTGTAGAGTTTTGATCCAAAAGGGTCAAAGAACCAGAAAAAATGCTAAAACTGTGTGTGTTTTGCTTAAATAGAAAGGAATAAAAAAAAGAAATGTATCCATTTTCTATTAAACAAATTCTAATGAGTCATGATGAGCATTAGAAAGTGCCATGTACATACATATTTGGGCACTCCTCTGGCTCAGAATTATGCTTTACGCAAACAAAAGGCTTCTCTGTACAGATTTACACAATAGGTTTACACTGAGCCATTACGGTCTATCATGTAACTGAGTGCTTAATGACTCTTTAATTTAAGGATTATTGACACAAAAGATGTAACAGCTGCTTAAGAGTTACTACACAGCAGCAGCTTTCCAAAGAGATATCACTTCATCATTTTTATATTTTCTAAACTACCCAAAGATGCTTATGTTCATGGCTGTGCCTCGAAAGAAAAAAAATTCAAGGGGAGATTAATTAGAATATACTTGACCTCAGTGAACCAGGAAAAAAAATAAGTTTAATTTTATCAGTTGAGAACAGGTTTCTTGTCATTTACTTCTGACAAGGTGAAAGTGTTAAAAAACAAAACTAAACTTATTTTATCTGAAAATAAGCCTTCTATGCTAAGACTCTTTATTTTCTGTTGAAGTTCAAGAATTAATTTTTTAGGAAAGTTATAAGGTCCTTGGAAAAAGCCTTACACAAAGGGAGCACTGACAGAAGTTGAAGTACAAGGGGTCGTGGGTGTCACTGTAACAGCAAATGCTTGAAAATGGAAGAGTGTTTGTTAGGCTGTGTGCGTGTATACATATATATATTTATAACCCCCCTAACAATGAATATTCCTGCTGCCAAGCATTTGGAGACAGAGTTGATTTCCTTTCAAGTAATTGATGTAGGCTTTCTTCAGGACCCCGTCCAGACAAGTTCTCCAGCGTGGAGCAGGAAATCACACCGTCAAAGGAAAGCTGAGCGCTCCTTCCACACAGCCCGGGTCAGCCCCTCCAAAACACTAGATTTATACGACTGCTGCCAAAAAAACTTGCATTTCCATGCCCTCCTGTTGCTAAGATAAAGGATGTTTCCTACCGCCTCAGAATGCCGTCCTCATTTAAAACTCCAGCTATGTTCTGACAAAACACACTGCTGTCACCCCAAATTGAGCAAATGAGCCTACGTCCTACAGTATAAAGACCAAAAGAGTTATTGAATATCACCCGGGGAGCACAAAATGAAAAGGCTCCCATTTCTTCCTGACCTTTTTGGGGCATTTTTTTCCTGAAATCGGCCAAGGCCTTCAGCCTTCATTTCTCATGCTGTCTGTGGTAGCACAGGAAGGACAGCCTGGACTTTGCAGTTTCAAACAGATCAAGTTTTGTTAAATAACTTTTTCTTTTTTTTTTTTTCTCCTTCTTCAAACCCAAAGCGGAAGGGAACACTGTGAAGAAAATGGAAACTGGCAAAGAGCTTTAACTTCAAATAGCCTTATAAGTCAGCGTTGATGTGCAAAACTAATTCTGTGTTTTTGGCATTCAAATATAACCCGACAGTTGCAGAAGGGAGGGGGAGGGTGGGAGAAACGCAAGGCAGATTCCCAGCCAAGTGCAAAATACAGAGACGTGTAGCACTACAACTTCTGTTTATCAAATGAAATAAGGATTAGATTTATTGGCACCAAGCTTTGTAGGGGAAACTACAAACTTGACCTGGAAAATTTCAGGAAAGGAACCCTAGGACAAAAAGCAGTTCTGTACTGCTGCTGCCTCAGTGAAAGGTATTTCACTCATGGCAGAAGGGGATGTTTCCACAGAAGAGAATCCCAAGCTTCAGCAAAATAGATATGCAAATAACTCCATTCATCAAAAAAAAAAAAAAAAAGAAATACCACTGAATATAATGTATCTAAATATTTGTTCAGGGTTAAGTGATGTTGTCTAAACAAGCAGAAAAGGCCTTTTATAATGTAGATTGTCTTTCCCCATTAGGAGTGCCAGGCACACACTTACTACTTGTTTATTTCTGTTTTTAATTTCCTAGAAATCTCCTGTGTTAGCACTGGGTATTCATGTGAACCATACCATCAGGCTTCAGCTGAGTAGCCCTTGCTGCTGCTCACCATTAATGCACTGATGGGAACATGCACACTTCCCATCCTAAGGACATGAACCTGAACCTCTGGTGCTCACCAGCCTGCAGTGACACCCTGCATGGGAGAGCCTGCCCTGGATTGTCCTACAGTGCCCACCTGTATGGCCCAGCCTGACCCCTGCCTGCCCCTGGGCAGCACCACTGCCTCCAGCACCCCAAATCGTGCCTCTCCTTGTCTCTGAGCTTTCACTGCTCCAGGCTGTTGGTCCAAAGCATCACCCAGAAGCAATCCACAAGAGTAAGGAACTTCTACAGTGTGAAACAGCCACAAATGTGAGGGGTCAGCAAACACTGCAGCAGGCTCAGGGCTGTGACACGGGGGGAACAAAGTGCCAAACAGGATCCTGAGTGCCCTGAGCACTGCACACAGGAGATGCAGGGGAGCACTGGAGCAGAAGGGGAGATCTCCAACATCTCACTCCAAGGGAGATGGGGGAATGCTGCCACGTTGAGCAGGCATCTGTAGGAGAGGCACTGCACACTCATCCTCCTGGAGGGAAAGCATTATATGTATAAATCATGCAGGGACTAAAGAAAGGTGCAGAGTTTGGGGGGGTGAACATGTGTGGACAACATTCAAACATAATGCGTACAATTTCCCTTGATCCTTTCAAAGCATATTTAAAGGAGGTCACTCAAAAACCTACCTTAAGTGGTCACCTCATATATCTCAATAGGAAAAATGTACCCAAAAATTGATGCATAATCTCTTTTGCCACAAAGAGAATGAGAAGTGCTTACATCCAGTCCTGCATCTACCAAGCAAGTAAAGTAAGTAAGTAAGTTAGTTTACTTGCTTGAGTAAGTTAAAAAAGTTAAAAAGTTAAAAAACAAAAGTTAAAAAACATATATTTCTATTTAATGTCTGCCACTGTGCAGTGCCATTATTCAAGTACTCTCTTCTAGGGAAAAGCCATTCACGAGTCTGTTCTGAAATTAATGTTTCCAAATGTGGTTTTGGCATAAAGATTTTTCTCATTGGTTAGTCACATCAAATCAAGACAGCCCACGATCACAGACAACTCTACCTGGCAAAGGACGGGCCCCTTTTGGTGGGGCCTCTCTCTCAACATCTCTTTGGTGGCAGTAAAATTAAATTTTCTGCTGAAATTTTCTACTGGAGCCCCAAGAAAATCCCCAAAAGGAAAATATTACATTTCAGCCTGTAGGGGACCTTGCTGCTAACCATCAATAGTCACAACAAAGAAACAGACAAAACAAAATATTTGAAAAGGAAAATACAACTTTGGACACAGAAGCCACCCCTCAACCTGCCCCCAAATAAGAGCCCCAGGTTATCAGAGAAACTTCTACAAAGTTTCACACACAACACTCATTTTCTTTTACCAGTCCTCTTCACCCTTACTTTCATAAACAGCTCTTCTCCTTTCTTCTGAGGAGAAAAGCAATCCACCATGCCCAGGTGGATTTAATAATGGAGGCCTAATACAGGGGGTCAAAGAATATGAGCGGATTAAAAGATTAGGGAGAAGAGTATGAAGGGTTTCACCTTTGGATTTCTGCTCTGAATTTGTCTGATGTCAGCATTGAGCAAGCAATGTAACCATCAAGGAGCTGTGGTTGCACTGAAATTTCTCCTTCAGCTTCTAGGAGTTAAGGCATCACTAAAGGGTCTGAATATTCTAAAGATATATACTGAGGCTGCCTCATTATCAAACCCCATATCTACCTTTCTGTTCCTTATATTCTTCATGATTATAAACACACCAAGATGCCTTTTCAGTTAAAAAAAACCCTTGTCGTACTTTTCAAAATTAAATTCAAATTTTTGAGATACATTTTGTTTTCCTGTGACTTCAAATATCAAAGATACACACCCTATACACAACTTTTAGTAGACCTGACTGTAAGTCAACCACTTGTTTTTTCATGTATCAAGTTAAACTTCTGAAAAGCAATAAACTGCAGGAGGGGAAAAAAAAGAAAAAAGAGAACAATCTAACTCTGCCAAGAGCTGTTTCTGTAGTAATGCTAAAACTGAACTTCACCACTCCATTATTTTGATGAAATCATGTTATAGTCAATCATGATGGTATTACCAATGGCTAAAAGTCACAGTTTATACCCATAAACTTCCATCTGTCCCTTACGACACAGCTCACTTCTTCAGCTTCAGAGATTACAGAGAAATTATCTTATTTTTCCCAAGGCAAGGGAAATACAACCGGCAAAGTGCTTGAGAAGTAAATCAGCCACACATATGGGGTCCTCTCTTGGAATAAAAATAGTGAGCTCAACAAGTAGGATGCTGTTTCTAGATGTTAGAAATTTTCAGAGCTAAATGACACATTTGGTTTAGGGCTTAGAACCAGCCATGATTTCATCCAAAGTCCTTCAGTTAAGAAAAGCAAGTTGCACAACAGAACCAACAGCCGTGACTGAAGCTGGTTTAATAATAAACTCAAAACTACTTAAAATGAACCTCATGTTTCCATGGTGATGAATATATATCTCCCTCCAGACTGTCTTGTGATGTAGAAAACATTCACCAGTAGTATTTTGGTAGCAATCTTACTAATGGAAAATTCATTTATATTGTTCAAGATGGTGATAATGCTGACTTGGATTAATTTTAGACTGACCTCGGCGAATTGGCAGATGGAGATGAAAGCAGTACAGCACCCAGTGGAAAAGTAAAATTATTGAAGATATCTGCTTGTGACATATTTTTTTATAAAATAAGACAACTGGTGGCTGCTAAAACAAGTCTGCAGACCTGTTAGTTTACTGGATACCTGCTAATAAATCCATTTTTGCTTCAGTAAGCTCGCTCGCCAGTGAGAAGATTTAAATCTTCTCCAACAGATACAAAATGCTATCACATCCTTAGGTTAGCCTTGCTTAACAGCAGTGAGGCATGGCCAATTGCAGACACCCTTAACATAACATATTTGACAGGTATAGGATCAGGCATATAGACTAGGAGAGGTCCCAAAGCTTGCCTTTACTCAAGGGCTGCTCTGAGGGTCTGAACTGCTAAACTCTGTCATCATCCCTTAACTTACAGAGCTCCTTAATACGATATGCTGTTCTATTCAGGGGGAAAAAAAACCTCCTTAAGAGTACACATCCGACTTTGATCCAGTGACATGTTTCTGAAGGAAAGCATCTGACAGGACAAAGATGTCCAGTGCTTCATTTAGCCTGTGTGCCATATGTGGCAGTTTGGGGATCACTGTCACAGCCCCTCGTCTGCCAGCCAGGAGAGCACGGCGTGGCTCAGCACAGGGACTGCTGCTAGCCTTTGCCAGGAAAAGCCTGGGGAAGAGCTTCTCTGGGCTCCTTCCAACAAATTTATTTACATGCCCCATTCAGAAATTTAAAAATGAGACATTTTAACTTGCGACAAAAAAAAATTATAAAAGTAATAACTCTTCACGTCATAGAAACGACATTTATGTTTTCATTCAAAAAGCCTGTAAGCATGGGTGTCATTTCAAGCACACAAACAGATGTTAGTCAGCCTGCTCAAGGATTTAAACTACATATATGCAAAAACACTGCTAGGAAAAAACCTACAGATATGTACTACAGGCAAACATAGCTTCTTTCAGTTAATAGATCCAGAAATCCTGGCAGCTGCAGCATCTGCAGTTTTTTAAAGCATGATCTCTTCCCAAATATGAATTTTGGGAATGTGTTAATCAGAAACAATGACAGAGTTTCTGAAAATGCAACCAGAAATAAAGCACAGCACTTTCGGTGCACAATTGTCCTTGCAAACACCTGCACAAGTCAAAATGCTAACTAGTTATGGGTCTGTAGCTTGTATTTGTTGCGAATAAAATTAAAATTGAGAGATTCTCTGGCTATTTTCTTGAAAAGCTGATTTAGATTTAACTTCTCTCTGTGTTGTCAGACAGTGCTTTGCAGGTTTCATATTAATTTTATTTTGTTTTATTTGCTAAATCTGAAAGCCATTCAGCAGAACAGCATTGTTATGATATGTTTCTAATTTAAAAGGAGCAAAGCCATAGAGGAGGGAAAGAAAAGGTTTCCTTCAGGAAAGGCTTAAGGGGGAGACAATCAGACAAAGATGTGTCAAAGTGGACAGTGTTTATGAAAACAATCAGCATTACATCTAAGTCTTTACTTAGATGTTACACAGCCTAGTTTCCTACTCTTGTTTCTTAAGAAAGCTGCTTGGGATTTCCAATATTAATGTCAGTTTAGCTGACTGAGACTTTAGTAAGCATGCCTTTTTTAATTTCAGATTAGGAAGAAATGTACAATGTCGAAAAGTAATACGAGTGATGTGTTACAACAGACATGCAACAAAAAAGATTTCTTTTTCTCTTGTGATTTCTGGTAGTCAGCACCAGTTCTCTTTTTCCTGTAATCATGGATCTAAAGGCACTGATTATGTCAAACAAATTCCCTGCATGGGTTTAGAAACGAATTTCTTCAAGTCTCACAGCTTGGTGGCAATATTCAAACATTTATTCAATTACCACCAGTATTCATACAATGAAATTAGTGTCTTGAAAGAAAACTACTGAACTGAAAAAAAAAAAAAGAAAGTTTAGGTAACAATTTTCAATTTTCCAACTGACCTCAGGTTTCAGTAGAGATGAGTGTGATCTATTCCTCATATTTCCCTTCATGCAATCAGCAACCTAAATGTATTGCAATTAAACCACAGTCTAATTAAAGCACAAAAGACTTTTCAGTAATGAATCTTTCTGGCAAAGAGCATCTTCAACACTTACTTCACAAACAATAGCACTTGTCAAGAGATATTAAACAAATTTCAGAACTGAGGCTTTTCACAGCAACTTGGTCTATTTGGTATTTTGGTGTTTGGTGCTCAGTGTCAGCCAGCTCCTCGTGTTCCAGAGACAGACTAACAATCTGTAGGCAAATATGCACAATTTAAAAAATTCATCAGTGTGCCTGGGATTACTTGTGGTTTTCCAGGGGAGATGGCTTGGCCTATCACTTTCTGACCTATTTTCTCCTTGCTCCACTTCAGCATGTCCTCTCAAATGAGTGCTGGAAACTGCATTCATTTAAGTGGGATAAAAATAACAATAAAAACTCTGTGCCTATAGCAACCCTCAAGCTACAAAGGGTGAAAAGAATTACATTTTTAATTCACAAAGCTCTTTTTACATATAATCATTCCTTTTACGTAAAGGTCAAGTTACAAGACTTTCTGCATTATGCATAGTGATTTCCATTTTGGCTTATTATTCAGTGGTATAAAATTTATGATGTCAGATTTCATGACAGTTAAACCTGAGTTTGTTCTGTTTCAGAATGACATCTGGGTAAAGTGAATAACAAAGCTTCTATGTTAAAACAGCACCATATTTTTAGGTTGGCTCCTATAAAAGAAATCAGACCAAGAGATACTTGAACTGAGGTTCGGAAATATATTTCACTTTAAGTGCTGACAAACTAGAATGGGAGTGGAGTTGCATAATAGGAAATTAATCATTAGAGTCAATCATGAAAAATATTCAATTGTTTGGAATCAAAGTGTTTGGCGAATATTCTTTTCTTTCTGTTCTATTGCAGGGAATTTGATATTAAAACCCAAAAAAACCTAAGAAACATGCTTGGTGCTGTTGTGTAATACCTTTATGAGAAAAAACAGGTTTTTCAAGGTACTAAATGCATAAAAGAACATTTTATTTGCTAATGTTTGTACCAGATAATGATTTTTAGCCACCAGTACAATTATTTATTATGAAAATGCAACATGTCTAGTGAAAATTGAGTAGTCTTAAGGTGTTCTGTGCTGTTCATTCATGCAAAGAATTCTTGTCAAATATTTTAATGAGAGGAAAAGTATGGCAGTCAAGATTAAAAGTCAAGGTGACCTTTAACTGTGGAAAACAGTATCTACATATCACCTTACATTTTTTTTTAAGGTCATCACTTCTCTCTTGAAGAGTCATTCCATAAATGGAAGCAAGCAGTGCAATGAGAGAGTGAACTAAAAAACCATCCTCCCTTCAAAATTAACCTACAACTATTTTAATATCATATTACACCTATTTTGGTATAAATTTCAAACACTTGCTGTGGTGTCTTCAGCAAAACAAGCAAAGAAACCCCACGTTACAGAAAATAGGGATACACAAGTGCCCCCAGCCCTCGGTAAAGCAACAGAACAACAACTTAGGAATTGTCACTTCTTCATTGCAAAGAACAAACTGGGCTGTGACCTGGCCACGGCCAGGGTGTGCTGATGAGCTGTTCTGATGGGCACCTGCTGGTTCTGAGGAGTCTTTGGGAACCAAGGCTGCTCCCACAGCACAGCCTGACTGTTCCACGGTGAGCCAGGCAGGTACCTGCTCCTGCCACACTGCACAGCTTCTGCTGCATGAGCAAAGCCAGCACGGCCACTGTGACCAGGGCAGCCTGGAAATACTGTTCCAATGGCCAGAGATGAGACACAAACAAACCAGTGAATATCAGGTGTTCGTGTTTCCCAGTCTCCTCAAGCAGATGAGGTGATTGATCACCTGCACTCCACACGCCCCTGCTGGAAATCCCCCAGAGGGAATCCAGCCTGCCCAGCTCCCAGGCACAACCTCACACTTGCAAAGTCCTGCATTTGCTCTTCCAGCCTTCTTTTATAACTTCCTTCTCCCCCCTACAACTGGAGGGAAAGACAAACCTGGAAGCAGGAGCAGCCACCTGCAGTTCACCTCCTAGACCTTAGCTGTGTTAAAAAGGAACATTTTTCCATCCAATATGGCACCAAAAAGCAGCATCACACCCCAAGGACAGCTTGAGAGAGACCTTTGGGCTGGTCCTAAATAATGGCAATAACCTACTTTCTAATTTATTTACTTTATCTCCAATTTTATTCGCTTATCTGCAATCTTTACTGACTTTCCCACACTGAAAGTGGTTCAGGTATAACATGACATGAAAGTGGTGATAAGACTTCCAGATTAGCACTGGTTTAGGTCCAGCCAGCTTGGCACGAGCTGCTCATGAGCACAGGCAGCAAAATTAATGTTTACTTGCATCTGTCCACAAAGATACATTCTTAGTTATATATACTAAGGGGATTACTCACAGAGTACCATTAATCATTTTTATCACTACCAAACATAGTATCAAACACACAGAAAAATGTAGTTCCTAATTGCTACTATGGAGACAAAGCAGCAGAGAAACAGGAGATGAAAATAAAGTACTGGTGTCATTTCTTCTGTGAAATTATACATGGATTATTTTAATTAATGGGTCATATCATTTATACAAAGTTCTAAGTGAATCTAAAATAATTGTAACAGCAACACACAGTAAATCAGATTTTAAAAATTCTTAAGAAAAATGTTGTGGATAAAATTGCTAAAATATGTAATAATGGAATTAATTTATTAAAATATGACAACACTAGCACAGCTTCAAATCAGAGCCTGAAATTGCTGCTGCTCTAGATTGAATAAGATTGGTGTTCTTTCCCACTAAGAGTATCCATTTTCTTCTGAAGGCCCATTTGCCATATATCATGTAATGAAATGACTCAAACAATCCTTTTTTTTTTTTTTTTTTTTTTTTTTTTGTAAAATACTAGAATCTGCTTGAATTGAGTTAGCAATGATGCACTGTACTTTAATTATTTCATGTTGCATGCATATAATTTAAAACAAGCTCTTACAAGTTGGGCAAGTGAACTTTCTGTGTCTATTAGGAATCCCCACTGAGTTTTATGCAAGATAGACTTGAAAACACTTTTTCTTATTGGTTGGCTGCTAATGTCTGATTAGTGGATTACATTTCTACAACTGCTGATGCTATGCACTTTCTCCATTTAACACACAACTATATTTAACACACTATTCTGCTATTTTGGTTTTATTCAAACGTGCACAAAATTACTTTTTTAGCCACTGAGGAGACTTGGCACATGTTATAAGGATTTATTGATCTAGTACTAACTAGAGTACATTACAAGTACCCAAATGCCAAACAGTTACTTTGCACCAGATTGTGATGTACAACTGAGGAGAGGAAACTGGATTACTAATTATGTGCAAAACTCAAAGATTAAAAAAGTTATGTACTTATACTTGGTCCTGCAAAATAAATATTTTTTTCTGCTTGAGACAGGCTTTTATACCAAAATCTTTTCTTTAATATAGATACACACATACCATTTTCTTAAACAGAATGCTGAGCTCAAATTTAAAGAAAATTCCTGAATTGGAAAGCATCACCACTCTCCAAAACCACCACCACCAAGAAAAAAGCAATTTTTAAGTTTAAGTATTTAGGAAAACTTAAATTCATTAAAATATTGTACTGTATAGTTTTGATTTTGGAAAGATTTACTAAATGGTCTGTTCTGATTTTCTTTTAATTTTTTCCATATTTCTTTGCATATATCCATGAGGACAAGTGCTCATAGGACACATAAAAGTATTATGTCACTGTGGTGGAGTTGTCTATGATCTTTCAAATTGATGCTTGGGCTAGGTCACAGGAAAACCCAAAGTGACATTTGAACTGCAAAAGTGAAGCAGAACTGGTCCAGGGATTAGTGGGACACATGATACAAAAGTTAAACCTAATGAAGGGCACTTGCATCAAATGAAATGAGTCTGGATAAACCAGCAGTGCCACAGCCTCGTGCCACCAGTGAGCGGGATCAACCCGACCACAAACCCCTGTGACTTCATCACTGGAACAAGCAAACTTCAGGGTTTATTCTGATAATTCATAAGGGATTTACCACAACATGGGGTGGTAACAAGGATGTGATTGAGAGCAGCAAGCTTTTCCAGAAACACCTACTGACACTTGAGCCACAGTGTCACTGTCACCGCGCAGAGACCGGCGCCTGCCAACAGCTCATGGGATGTGCAAAGCCAAATCAGACACTGAGTAGCAAAAAAAGGACATAAGAAACCAAAAGCAAGAAGAAAGTCATACTCAAAATAGCAGGGAAAAAAAGCTAGTCTTTCATTTATAAAGTGGTTTTTAAATTATTGAATGCTAATGCAATAGAAAAAAGTTGTAACTAACTAGTGTTGTTGCAGCTCACTAACAACATAGGGTGTGTCTTTTGGAAGTCCAGCTCCACAAGTTACATGCCAACAGCTAAGACATGCATAGCTTTATTTCAGCCCCTGGGTAGACAAAGTATGTAGAAAATAAAAAACAAAAAGAGGATGTGTAATTTAATATGTAAAGTTACTTGAGATACACCAATTATGTTAAATACATTTATAACTAGGCATGCTTCTGCATTTAAAACCTTATTAAGAGCACAGGACACAGAAAAAACAGTCTGTTTGATCTGTTTTGAAGCTATGGTAATAGGAAACAAGTTTTCCTGCAATGTCTCTCAGGACCATCAAACAGTCCTTTTTTTCCCAAGAATAAATACAGAGCCATACTTGAAACCCTTAACCTAATGCTCACAAAGAAATCTCCCTTGTAGGCAGTTGTTTATTAAGGCTAACCCTAGTTCATTTTCCAGTCTTATTTCTGAGATAAGAAAAAATTACAGAAATAAAAATGTCTAGCAGGTAGTTTCATTTGCCTCTTTTATTACAAATCCATATTCAGATATGTTAATATAGAGATGTACAATATTACATAAAGGGCACAAAACCTGACATCGTGACACTGGTGGCTGAATGGCTGGCTTATTGTAGTGGCTCTTATTCAGCTATTTTCTAGTGCTCTCATCAGTCTTTTGTGTGAAAGTCTTTGGTGAGAGTCAAGCCTGAACTGATAAGGCCTTGGAGACATAATCACTGGCCCTCATTTTCCATTGACAGCCCCACACAGCCAATTCACAAACATTTTCATATTAATATTGAGCAATTTCCCTACATTCTAATCCATCAAAGTAGGCTATTAATCCTTCCCCCATGCTCTTCTCTATTCAAAGGCTAACAATTTTCTTCTCACAAGCTAAAACATTTGTCCTACAGCCCCTCACACAAAGACACTGTATTGTCAGCAGTGATTGATCAGAGTATTAATATGAGGGATGTGATGTACATTGTATCAATGATACCACACGGATGTGGAGGAAAAGGTCTTTTTAGAGGATAAACCAAATGCAAAATATAATAATTTATCAAGGAACAACACTTAAAGTGTTTTGCCTGGTGTATTTTATGGAAATTCATGAAAATATCTAGAGGTGTAAAATGCTTTGGAATTCGGAATGCAAAATAAATGTCAGGGATGTCCTAGGTACTGGAACCTGGGTGAGGAGCAGCCTGCAGCTGGGATTGGCTGGGGACTGAGAAGGTAAACAGCAGCAAGGCTACTAAAAGCCATTTGCTCTCCAATACCATAATTTATAGAATTAAAGGGGGCAAGGGAAGAATAAAAACAAACACCTAACAAAAAACCAGGTGAGGATAACTCTTTAAAGACAAAAGTCTTTCATCTCACAGAATGGAAAACTTAAATAAGGCCAAAAAGGAGCTCCAGCCTTTGGCCAGTGGGTCCCTCTCTGCAGGGCCACCTGACAATTCCTACACCCTCGTGGGTGGCCCAATGCTCTCCTCAGGTGCTGGAAAAGGCAAAGGCATCTGATAGATCATTTCTTGCACCCTTGTTTCAAATGACTCGGTGTTATTTGTTAAAAGGATGCTCAACCTTAAGATGCTTTATGTGCAGTCTTACTGTGCTGTAGATCTTCTCTGTAGAAACACAACTGAGCCAGCAGCTTCTGCTGCAAGTGCAGGAGGTAGGCTCAGAGAGCAGCAGCAGCAGGGCACAGTCTGGAGATGTGTTTGCAGGAAGGTGAGCATGCTGCCTGCAAGCAGAGCAGAGCCGGGGTGTGGGCAGGAGGGAGGGAGCTGTGGGTGCACAGAGCTCCCACACAGCTGATACACCCTGGCACAAATTAGAATAATTTCAGGGATGCTGTAATTTACAGCAGGTTACAGTGGTTCTTGGCACAGAGCTCGATGCTCTGCAGACAGAGCCCCCCCACATCTCAACACGTGTCTCCCCCTCACAGGGCGTGGGCAGAGGGAGAGATGTGCCAGGTGCTGTCAGCAAGGCAAAGCCATCCAGCTCAGCCTCCAGGATCAGCCCTAGGATCACTTTGCTGGAGCTGCACGAAGCAATTTAAAAGAACATGCAGCTGGATGACAGAGAAATCCAGACCTCCTCAAACATCCAGCACCCGTTCATCCATAAAAAGGAGCAATTTGCTCACTTCCAATAGCACACAACACAGGGAGGGGGTGTTTGTGCACACATGCTTATGGTTAAATAACCTCAAAATAAGATAAACACACACAACTGCTTAATAAGCTGATAAATTCAGCACAGGAACATTTCAAGGCAAGTGAATGTTTGAGGCTGAGAGTTTAAGAGATACACAATATTTAGGCATGTGCAGGTGGCACATGCTAGTGAGATCACAAAGCATAGAATGCAATTTATGCATATGATTCTACTAAATTAATTTTAATTTCCTCTTCTTATATATTCCTTCCTTCTCTGAAGGAACAAAGCAAACCTAAGATTAAGATATAAATTCAACCTAGTGATGCAATTAGACTTGCAGAGCCTAGTGACCAAATGAAATTTTATCACTGGATTTAACCCACATCCCAAAGGAAACCATTCTAGCTCTGATCACTCTCTGCCTTCATACTGGCACCCACGTCTGAGCATGTGTGTGCCTCCAATGCCTCAGGGAGATGGCAAGAGGGGTCCCATCATTGTAGGAATGATTGGTTGATTGATCTAAAAAGACAATTTGTTCATGACTTAAGAGAAGATAACTTAGACAAAAGCAACCAAACCAAAATAATCTGGATAGCTACTTTTCAGTACCTAGACTGTGAGACCTCAACTCAGAGTCCTGAAAGCTACTGCTGCTTCCCAGGATGAACTTGCTCTAGGCAGAACAGCCCTGTTTAAAGAACTTGAGTTTCTATGCACAACATCCCATTTCTGCAACGCTTACCTTTGCTACATTATACCTTTACAACGAGTAATTAAAAATATTTGTACTTTGAAGCCATTTAGGAGCCCTTCCAATTACTTACATTAGCATTCTGGCAAACACTCAAGCCTTTTTAATGTTGAGTCAGGCCCCTGAGCCTGCACCAAAAACTCTCCAAAGAGCAATTTTGATTTTCTCTACTTTCCAGGCAGCTGGAAGGGGCACCACGAGCTCTCCTGCTGCCTCACAGTAAACTTTCATGGGGAAGATGATGATGATCAGGACTGAAAAATAAGCACCAAGTCACACCTGCCAGCAAGGGGCTGAGGAGGGACGATGCTCCCCAGCTGCCCGAGACCAGAAGATGCGCAGCTGGGAGGTGCTGGCTGTCGGGAGAGGGATGCTGCTGTCGGGAGAGGGGTGATGCTGTCGGGAGAGGGGTGCTGCTGTCGGGAGAGGGGAGCTGCTGTCGGGAGAGGGGTGCTGCTGTCGGGAGAGGGGTGCTGCTGTCCTGGGAGAGGGGTGCTGCTGTCCTGGGAGAGGGATGCTGCTGTCGGGAGAGGGGTGCTGCTGTCGGGAGAGGGGTGCTGCTGTCGGGAGAGGGGTGCTGCTGTCCTGGGAGAGGGATGCTGCTGTCGGGAGAGGGGAGCTGCTGTCGGGAGAGGGGTGCTGCTGTCGAGAGCGGGGTGCTGCTGTCGGGAGAGGGGAGCTGCTGCCGGGAGAGGGATGCTGCTGTCGGGAGAGGGGAGCTGCTGTCGGGAGAGGGGTGCTGCTGTCAGGAGAGGGGTGCTGCTGTCGGGAGAGGGATGCTGCTGCCGGGAGAGGGATGCTGCTGTCGGGAGAGGGGAGCTGCTGTCAGGAGAGGGGTGCTGCTGTCGGGAGAGGGGTGCTGCTGTCGGGAGCGGGGTGCTGCTGTCGAGAGCGGGGTGATGCTGTCGGGAGAGGGGTGCTGCTGTCGGGAGAGGGGTGCTGCTGTCCTGGGAGAGGGGTGCTGCTGTCGGGAGAGGGGTGCTGCTGTCGGGAGAGGGGAGCTGCTGTCGGGAGAGGGGTGCTGCTGTCGGGAGAGGGGAGCTGCTGTCGGGAGAGGGGTGCTGCTGTCGGGAGAGGGGTGCTGCTGTCCTGGGAGAGGGGTGCTGCTGTCGGGAGAGGGGTGCTGCTGTCGGGAGAGGGGTGCTGCTGTCAGGAGAGGGGTGCTGCTGTCGGGAGCGGGGTGCTGCTGTCGAGAGCGGGGTGATGCTGTCGGGAGAGGGGTGCTGCTGTCCTGGGAGAGGGGTGCTGCTGTCGGGAGCGGGGTGCTGCTGTCGGGAGAGGGGAGCTGCTGTCGGCAGAGGGATGCTGCTGTCGGGAGAGGGGTGCTGCTGTCGGGAGAGGGGTGATGCTGTCGGCAGAGCGGTGCTGCTGTCCTGGGAGCGGGGCAGTGGCTCAGCCTGGCTCTCAGAGCCGTGACTCAGTGTCCCTGCAGCGCAGGGTGTGGCAGCGCTGCCCGCTGCCGAGCGCCCGCTGCAATTTGGGATAAATAAGGGTGTGAACTCCCCTTGAATCACGGCCAAGGCATCAAGGTTAAGCTTGCGCTGATATAAATTAAATTGGATAAAGTGTTAGTCATTTCCTCTCCCTGCGTTGTGATGTACATTATGAAATAGCAATTTTAAACCCAGAAATAGATTGACTTCAGTTTTAATTGAAATAATCTTTATTTTGTAATTAAGTTGTTATGTGCCAGAAGAATGATTTGCTTGGGGTTCACACATGAGCCTTGAAATCTTTAGAAAATCCCAAGCTGGGTACTGTTTGATAAGGTTGCTCTTGTGCAAAACATAAAACCCAGAACTAGATAATGTTAAAAATAAATTCAGTAATATAATAAATAGAAACAGCAGAAAAAACAGATACCATCTACTTACTAGAGTAGTGAACTAAGGCACATTCACAAATGCACCCACAGATTTAGCAGTTCAGAGACCTTAAAATTTTAATGAATCTCGCCTAGAAGGCCACATGATAATCGTGAAATGTCCTGGGATTTATTGATTTGTGTTTGAGAATTTTCCCTCTGTGCTTTCCACCATCACCTCAGACATCAGGAGAGCTTTTCCCAGCTGGTCTCCCACATCCAGCAGCAGGTATCCACACCACACCTGCATCTCCTCTCTGGCAAGCTATGGCCCAAGTTAGCAAGTTTCAGATCATGCTGCCGTCATTCTACATCAAACATGGTTTTTCTTGTTCTTTGATGAGGCAAGCCTTTTTTTTCTTGAGACAGAACTGCCTCTATTTTAAACAGTTTAATGTGTTAAAAATTGTTTTCAGCTACATTGCAAGTGTCCTAAACCAAAGTAAGTGGAACTTAGGATCATCGCTGGAGAAAGAGCTGCCATTAGGAATAAAGCGTGGGTTTATCCATTTTTCATATGTAAGTCAGATTCACTTTGTCAGTCTTGAGATTTGACAAAGTATAATTCAGAACAGTTCAAGCTCACTTTCCACTGGACTGAGTAATCAGATCAGACGAGGAAACACAGCAGTGTCCCTCCAGAACTTCCTGCAAGGCTCCTTAGGAGCCTCACGCTGTATGTGCCCCTTCATCTTCCCAGCAGTGCAGGGCTGTGTGCATAACTGTGCACACACGAACTGCAGCAGCAGCTCACACATCTCCACCAGCAGAAACTTGCAGTTCAGGAAGGGAGACTGCAGAGTTTTAATCGTGCTGGTGTTTCCACAGTGGAGTGGCTGCAGAGGCTGTGGAGCAGCCAGCAGAGGTGTGCAGGGCAGAGTGAGAGCCCCAGCACACAGACAGCAGCTGGTGGCATCTTCCTTGACCCTTCTGCTGGCAGCATTGTTCCTAAAGACACTGCCTCTAAGGTGATGCCTCAGCATTGCATTCTTAATTAGTTGATTTTTTTTGACAGTGGTGCTGCTTCTTAGATATAATACAGAAGATGAAAGACCTTTAAAGATACTGCATGTGACACAGTTTAATTTGGCTAAAAGATAAGGGTTTTTTTATGAAAAATGACTGCCATATGAATTCATTCAGTAGTATGGGAGGTAGAGTGGCAATTAAAAACAAGTCAGAATGAAAGCAAAAGGTTTATTTTAAAGTTAAATTGCTTAGAAAAATAATGATGTTTTCTTTTCTACAAGGATGTCGCCATAGATTTTAGCCTAAAAATTAGCATCCAGTGATGAGAGAATACAAATTCCAATTCACTGCAAAGGAATGCTCATCTGCTGATATTTTTTGTCTGGATTTTTTGTTGTTTTGTTTTCATTTGAATTTTTCCCCATACCAACATTTAAATGTATTTTTGCATCCCACATAAAAATATGATAACCCTTCTGATAAAAAAAAGGTATCTCTTATGTGATTTAATATAATTCTGAGAAGAATGACTTTGACCAATTGGTGTAGTGGCTCACTGCACTAGTGAACAAGGGTTTCTGCATCCACTGGTCCACAGTCTGAGTGCTATGCAGGCTGAATAAGGAGATGAATTTAAAATGTGTAAATGACAAGTTTGAAACTTGACTGGATCAGACAAAAGATGCTATATTTAACACTTTGCCCTCTAGTTTTAGACTACCTTCTTTTTAGTCAGCTGAGCAGAATATTCACAAGTGGCTGGCTTACAATTCTCTTTGAGCTGTCCAATTTTTCCTGAGTCTCAAACTGAAAACATTAAAAAGTGGGTGATGATAATTAAGGTCACAATATATCTAAACATACGGTAGGAAGATTCTTAATTAATAACACGATAGAAAGAGTGAAAATTAATGGGAAGAAGTTTTGAAGCAGAACGTATGAGAACACTTGTAATTTACACAATATTATAGAAAGCTTATCAAATATTACTTGATTTATCTTTGATCCTTCTGAAATATTCCTTAGGGCCTGCTCAGTACAGTACATCAGTCACCTCCTTATTTGACTAAGACAGAGTGTGGCCTTTTTATTTTATTTACATTTTAAAACATAGAAAATGTCACACTAGAATAAAGGAATCAACCAGTAGCCTGTGTGCTCCAGTAAATGGAAAAGATAGAAAGTCAGTGAGTAGATAATTATTCAAGGTCAAACCTTTCTAGTGTGGTGCCAGAAAAAAGCAAACAGTGAGGGTTAGCCAATACTTCACAAACACTTGTTTAAGGATTTCCTAATTACTATAAGTGGTTCCTCTGGCCCTGGCACTTAAAAAGGCAGCTGTATATGCATGATGTCATCCCTGCTGCCCATTATCTCTGCAGTAAATTTAGAGGATTAAGGAGCAAGCTAGGCTAAATAGTCAAAATAATCAAGATTTTTCATGTTTCCTGCCATTAAAAATTAATTATAGAAAAAAAGACAAATTTAAAACTTTGATGCAAATAACTACTGAAATATATTAGAACATTTTTGCCCAAAAATCAGAAAAATACTTAAAGATGACATGTATGCAGCATGTCCACAGCTCCATAATTAAAAAACAGCTTCTCAAATATTTTCCTTTCTTTTTTTTTCTAGTAACAATCACCAACCTTTTTCAGAATTTTCACATAATTAGCTTATCAAGTGCTACAATGTAGAGGCCCAGAGATTGTCTCATGCAGTTACCTTCCGTGTCCCACTCTGCCTGTGTGGGAAGTTCTAAGAAATTTAACTTCTGTACTATGTTGTGTTTCCTACCTAGTGAAAAAGTACTCAGCATTTTTCTTGGATCAAACTTACTTTACATCTCAAAACTAACAATATAATTTTCCAGCCTTGCAGATCTGGGTAGCTTCTACCACCATCTTTTTAACCATGTGGTCTCTTTTTATCTCTTTTATGATTCTCTCTCCTGGTGTTGTGAAGTTGGATGGTGTCTCCAGCCACATGAAATGTCCAGTGGTGGTCATCTTAGTAATATTGGTGTACAAAACATCTCTTGCTCTGGATCTTGCATGAGAAACACTCCATTTTTAATGAAGGAAGTTCTGTCAATCTGTATTTGAGTACCTTCTAACAACTGAAAATAATTTTATGCTGCTCCTATACAAAGGTTGTTCCTGAAATCCAAAGCTTCTATTTTAAGTAAAGTCCAGATTCTGCATCCATGCTGTGCACCCCCACCTCATCAGGAGCAGTGTGGGACACACACAGCTACACCACTGATCTCCTCCCTTCTCACAAGTGACACTGGGCACTGCCTGCCCAGACACCCTCCACCTTCCCATGGAAATCCTGTGAGCACTCTCCACTGCACATGGAGCAGGGACAAAGAAACAAAGAGCAGTGGCTGTATATTCACCAGATCCACTGAAGCTCTGGAAGCTTTTCTATCCCCTTCCAGGAGCTATGGGTCAAACTAGAAATCAATTCCTAGAAATTAATGAGATGGCTGAAGAGTAAGCTTTCAGAAACAATCCAAATAAGCCCATCTTGATTCTCTATTGCAGTAAAAGCTTCCTCAGAGAGCAGCACATGCAGCTTTTGCAGAGCCCAGCCACCCTCCTGGCAATACTGTTGTGCACATGGTAACTCAACAAGGGAAACACAGGGAAAGGAATGCTGCCATGTTTGAGCATAGGAACTAAATGTCTTGCACAGATGCACATGCCATAAGGGAATGTTAGACCTAGTCTGACCTTCTGCACCACAGAGACTATAAAACATCATCCAGCTTCCTTGTGCCCTGCTTTGATGAGATGCATGTACAAATCCAAATGGGAAAACACTTACATACAAGCTTTAGGACATGTTATACACAGAATGACTCCTGCTTTTCATATTCTTTCAACATACAAAATTGTCTCTAGAAGAAAATGTCACACTTCCAAGGCTGACAGAAATCATATTTCTAGTAATGAATATTCTGCGTATGGAGAAGCTGTAGGGTGTATGTATTTAATGGTTTCATGGCTCTAGTTCCTACCAGTCTCTGTCTTTGATGTCATTGCTGCTACTTCTCTCTCCAGGAACAAGGGCAGTGTCCTTCCTGCCCTGGGGCTGTGAGCTCACTCTGGTCAGACAGCTCTGGAAGCATCTCTGGACAAGGATCATGTGCATTTGCTGAGAGCTACAGGTGAACCAACAGGCTCTGCCCCGTGGTGGCAGGGTGGTGACAGATGGGGAGCCAAAGGGGATCAGCAAATCCAGCCCAGCTCTGCTCTGACAGCAGCTCCAGCACAGGATCCCTCTGCACAGACAGTGGTTGAATAGCAAACACTGATGGTGAGAACAGAACATGCAGGGACTGGGAAACAGTGGAGGCTGGCAATGCAAGAAGGAGCAGGAGATGACACAAAGCACTGTGGAGGAGATGTAGAGGGGTCAGAGAGCTGAAACCTGACTGAAAAAGTAAACACAGGACATGGAAACTATTCCACGCTGAAAAAAAGGGATAAGGGGGAGGTGTGGTATATAATGGATATAATCTACCACTAAACAGACAATTGTAAGGGATGTTTGAGGCTGAGCAATATAAGAACGTTCAAGTACAGAGGAATATAGAATAAGCTGTTCCTTCCCTAAGGAAAATAGAAATTATTCAGTCTGGTGGAGCTCAGTTCAGACACATCTGAGGCAGAGGAAAGATCTGTCCAAGTACTATCCCCCATCCCCTCTGCTCAATTCCTCCTTAAACAAACATGATGGTCCTGCTAATGGCGAGAAACCTTGCCAAAAGCAGTACCAGGTGAAGAATAAGGGGAGAAAGAGGCATATTGACACAGCAAAGTGGTATTAGGAAAATACAGCTCTTTCTTTGTGATTTGGTGTGGGTTGGGCCTCAGAGAAATATAAGTTTCCTGGTAAATTCACACAGTTAATTTTGGTGTTAATTAATGGTGCAATCAAGGGCATAAACCAGCACAGCAAGGATGACTTATGGTGCATAAAAAGAATGAGTAAGATTCCGTGCCTCTGCATTGAGAATCAGAAAGGCAAAGTTTTATGCTATAATCAGCCTTTGCAAAATGACATGTTTTCAATCCAGCATCCAAAATATTTAGCTTTTCCCTTTGCCTTTTGGATCTCTGTGTCATACCATCACTCTTTGATACCTTAATTGGATGCCATTTTGGCAGAAAATAATTTACTCTGAAAAAATTCTGCACCAGCATTAGTTGAGGTGAAAAATAACCCCTTAAAAAACCCACATCATGTGAAATAAGCAGATTTTGAAATTATACAGTTCATGCCATAAAAGTAATAAAATAGCAAAATTAAGGGGCTTTTTTATTTATAAGTAACTGCTTTCTTCTACCTTTTATAATGTCCACCTCTTAGCATAACAAAGCTTTTCATAGCTTACTAATGGCTCCCTGTCACTAGTGCTGAGAACTATTATCACTGCACTGCCCCTTCACATGGGCCTTTCAAACATCACTGTTTCACTTAATTCTTTCACCTCCTTCAGTTCAAATGCAATAAAAACCTTTCACTGGCTGACAACTAGAAAGGCAGAACAGCCTCCAACTGCTGTATAATTCAGGAGGGCTCTTTCTCATTTTAATTGGCTGCCTAATTGGAATGTTTATGGGTTCTGCGATAGCTTGGGATGAAAAGGCAGGGTGAGCAATTATGTGCTCAGCATTCCTATCTGGCAGAGTTAATAGTTTTTTTAAAAAAAAAGCTAAAGTTCACTGGAATGCCATGTTTTTGTTCTCTAAGAAATACCTTGATTTGAAACAATGTAATCCCCAAGTCAGAAATTATGTCAAGCTGTGCTTATCCAGTAGCAAGTTTGAGCTTTTGGAAGCCTCTTTGCTCCTTTTTGATGTTAGCATAACATGAAGAACAGGAGGCTATCTGGTGGCTGTCAAGTTTTTAACTGCTTGCTCTCTCACTGGCTGGAGATAAGATGTAAGCAGAGCACTTGATGGACTTGATTAATTCTCTGGAACGAAGGTTTGTCTTTCTTGGCTCAATGAATGATTTCATTCTAGTAGATGAGGTCACCCAAGTCAAGGCAATAAAGTTTCTGATATTCACATGAAAGCCAGTTTTCAAAGCTGCCAGCCCCTAAAAAGAGAAGCAAGTGTTTTCTCATTTACCTACATTCTAGTGGCAACATCCAGCCTGTTGCCCCATCTATCCTCTCCAGCACAGGACTGTGCTTCAGCTGAAGAGCAGTTCTAACACAAGATGAGATTTAAAGGAAACAAAAAGACACACTTCGTTTGAAGAAACTAAGATTTTTGTCAAGTGGTTTGTCAAAATGACAACAGGAAGGGAAAAATTACTCCAGCTTTTTAGCCTGACCAGTACAGTTTCATTTCCCCCCCTCCCATGCTGTCTCTGTGCCACTCCAGCTGCAAACCTCTGGGGCCAAAGAGTAGCTTTGTGGTCCCCTGTGAGTTGCTCTTGTATTTCAGAGGGAGAGAACCCAAGTACTGCAAACACAAGGAGCAAACACAGAAGGATGCTGCTTTCTTTGGAGCACTTGTACCCTTGCATGCTTCGAGCTTTAAGGGCAAGATTATAAACTGTCCTTCTCAAAGCACAGCAGTCATTGTTTTTTCTTTCTCTCTTAATAACTACCATTTAGTCCAAGAATAGGAAAAACTAGTGAAAAGGGCTGACTTGCTTTGTAAATTTTCTGATTAACACAACAGTTTGTATAAAGATGTCTATTAATCTCGTCCTTTTTGCTTTTCAAAACCATGCAAATGATAAGCAGTCTGCCCAGTACTCACTACAGCCTAGCAAGTTCAGTAAACAACCCACACAACAATTCAGTCTAATCTGATGTACAGGTTTGTTTTTTTCAGATAACATCCTTGGTTTAGGATGAGGGACTCTAACTCATTCCACACTCCTTCCGAGTTCAGTTGTGTCCTTGTCTCTAAGTAACAGAGCACTCATGGTCCTGTGGATTATTAGAGTTGTTTTTCAAGTATTTGAAGCTTCTTTCTCACCCATGTATCTGTTCCTGTGCTGCATTTTCCAGCATGTGCAGTTACAATTGGAGCATTGGGACAATGACAGGAGCATCCATCTCAGGTACAAGAGTCACCAAATTGCCACAGCACATCTGCCAGATTCCTTCCAGCTGCTGCTACCACACAGCAACAACCCACGAGCTACAGAGGTTTTGGGATACCGTGGGATTTTCTAATGCTTTCATAGGTACCACAGAGAAATGAGAGGGCAGTATAAATGTTCCCATTAAGCTGTGGAGACAGAGTTTCACCCCAGGTTTTATTGCCATCTGGAGCCTGGAAACCTGTGGAAGCAGTGCCTTGTTTGGAAGGTCAGAAGCCTGCACCACATCAGAGAGCCCAGCTCTGCCTAGAACATACTTAGGAAATGTTGATTTGGTTCATGCCAGGAGGGATTTCTGGCCACAATAGCTCTTAAGAAATTCTTGCCAAAGAACTCATTTTCAGATTCACATACATCAGTTCAACATCCAAATGATACAAAAATAAAATATGACAGGTCAAATCCTTGCCACTATAGATGTAGTTAACATCTATGGAAGGCAGTCAGGCAATTAAATAACACTTTCTAATAAGCTGTCAAGTAAATAACACCACTTTTAAACTAATCTTTCTTCACATTTGCCTAAAGATTGTGACTTGCTGATATTAAGAATTTCAGAAGGAAAATCTAATTGCTCAAGATGTCCATCTCATTTTATGGGCAAAGGCGATTCAGAAAATCCCATATGTTTGGTAAGGGTCCAAACATGTGGACGCTTATGCAAACCAACAATTCTTTGAAGTATGCTGCTTTCTACAGTCCAGGCTGAAACTTAAATTTAATAATCAACAAAACAGGCAGAGCTAAGGCAGAAACTCTCTGCTCAACTCTGCAGGACTGGGATATGAGAGGAGGCGTCTCTCTGAAGTGACATTACAGGCCCAGATGTGCTGTAAGAGAATAAGAGTCTGTCTTAAGATGGCCTGTAGACCCTGTGAACTTCCTTGTTTCGTGACTTTAAAGCAAGAAGAAAAATAAATAATGAAACATATTAAAGTCATTATTGTAGCTTTGTGCGCCTTCTGAAGGTTTGGGTTTTTAACAGCTCCAACCTTTGAAAAAAGTGCTCAGTGAAATTAAAGGCAGCAAATCTACACTGAACTGTATTTTTATATACTACCAAATTTACATGTGGAACTCATTGTCACAAGATATTATTAAAGCCAAGAGCTTAGTAGGATCCAAAAAGGCTTAGACATTTATGTGAATAATAAGAACATCTACAGTTAGACCAGAAAGGAAAAAGACATTTATAAGTGACACTAAAACTCAGAGTTGAGGGCATAAGCCAATTATTAGATGCATTGGTTTAGGGAAAAATTTTTCACAATTGACACTTCTTCCATAGCTGTCTGTTTCTTTGCACCTTTTTGTAAGCATCTGGTACAGACCAATGTCAGAGGGACCATCCAAATCTGAGCCAGTCCAGCAGGTGTTACGTTCAAAACATAAAACTCTTTATTATGTAAAGCTGTCATGAAATATTTTGAAAAGACTGCTTATTCCTTGCCTAATCCTTTAGCATTTGGCAGCTCTTAAAAAGGGTAATGGATATTCCACAGTACTTTATATATCCACAAGAAGAGGGCAGTTGTTTGCAATATTTTCTCATGTCTTGTGCCAGGACCTTTTCCCCTTTATGTGGCATCAAACTCCACGGGCCCATATGGACATTCCACCCCAATCCAAACACTGTCCAACAAAACCTCTGGAGTTTCACACACCACTGAAGATCCCATGATTAGGTGCAAGGGATGCACTCCCAAATCCCAAGAGAGTCCAGAAACAGGGAGTGCTGAAGGAATCTGCATCTGTAAGCAAAGCCTAGCAAGTGCTGAGGGTAACATTGCAGAAAAGGTCAAATGAATGAGTGCTGTGAGGCCATGAAATTACACACTTTCATCTCTTAAACACCTGAGAGACATTTATATCATTAATGATCTGCAAACCCATATTGACACAAACACAGCATTTGCTACTAATAAGTTTGTGTTTGTATCTACAGGAGGAAAATTGAGGCCTCTCTCTTTTCTCCATAAACTTTGCCTGTCTTACTCTAGCCATCATAGTTTGATCTTTGCTGATGTTTATTAAGTTTAAATATCAAATAAAGTGATTTTTCTGCTTGGAATAAAATATCAGGAATGTGATAACATATTCAGAAGAAAAGTCAAAATGACCCTTAAATAAGGAATGCATAAACTCCTAGAATTAAATTTATGCTACTTAGCATCACATTAAAAATATTCAAAATATAAATCAAAATTCAAGGGTATAACTTATATTCAATTTCAAATTTATGGCATTTTAAAATAGGATGATTTCCTTAAATGTGCAATAAATTTGGTTTTGTGGAATTGCACATGCCACCTTATCATGACAGTTGCTTTATCTACACAGTCCACTGAAGCCTAGTCACTTTATATAATCTGAATTCACAAATCAACTGTCGTCTTCACTTCACTGATTCATTGCTGATGGGCCTTTCACAAGGTAAAAAATCCTTTCCAAGTTGACAAGAGTAATAAATGGAGAGGTGAGAGCTGCCTCTCCATCCTGCTGTTCTATTGTGCTGCCGATAGTGACACATGGCAGAATAAGCTCATAAACCAACCTCATCTCTTGACCTCTGCAGAGCAAACGGAAACAGAGGGGCATTTATGATGATGACTGTATTTAAAGACCAATAATGACTAGATAAACCTCTGAAATCTAACTAGCTCAAGTAAAGCATGGAAAAATGTGATGGTTTTGTGTTTTTAATATAGTGGAAAAGTGTTGAAAATACAGTTATGAAACTTTTGGAATAACCTAGAGTGCAACTCAGCTGCATCAGGTTATAAGATGCTTACAGCTGTCCTATACACACAAGAGAAATCTTGAAAATATTAGTGAAACTATAATTGGACTTTTTTAAAAAATGTTGCTCCATATTAGGGAGGAACAACACAAACATCAACAATTGAACCAGGACAGAATGGCATTCTAGGAATAACCAAACCTTTTAAATTAGAAGACTTTCTTTGACCAATACTGCTCAGGAGAGAAAGGACAGGTGAACTAAAAATGCATATGGCCTTGTACTATCCTTTGCAAGAATTGTAGCACTGAATTTTAGTTTATCAAGGATATTGTCTTTTTAGGAAAGAAACACTAGTGACTAAACTTCAACCACCTGATTTTTTTGCTTCCTCTAGTGAGGACACAAACTCCATTACCATTTAATCATGGCTGGGAATACAGACTCACCTGGTTAAGTGTACTCTGGCTGCCCTACCTCTGCACACACCCATCCAAAAAAAGGTGACAACAAAGCAGAATAAAATCCATTTGCTCAGAAACACTGACCTCTATTAATATATTATGATGTGGTGATGTGTTCTAGCTCCTCACTGAGTCGATCTCAAAAGCTCCACAAACACCAAATGCTACCACTTCTGCTTTTATTGATAAGGCTCTGTCCAAGCTGTGTTTGAGCTGGGTCAGTTTTCAGGTAGAGCTCAGGATTTGGGTTTCAAGCAATAGCCAGGCTAGAGGTCGTATTCCAATTAGGGAGCTCTGAAAACTCATGAACTCAGGACCGTGAATTAATAAAAATAAACTGAATGCAAGGAATTTCACCATCAACCACAATTCCCCTCCTCTATCTTGTTGCAGCAACAGTTTAATTTTTATCACCCAGTTCTGAGTTGTGCCGCCCTCATCAGATATCACAATTTACCATGGCAAGCCACTCCAGAAAGTTTGTAAGGTGAAGTTCTCTGTAAGCAAAAAAAAAAAAGAAAAAAGTTTTGTGCAAGGGGGTTGTTTCTTTTTTCCCCAAAAACACTTGCCTTCACAGGAGTATGTAAAACTCAGTTGTTCACGCTGATTATCTCAGGCAGTATCAGTTGCCTTAGTTTGAAAATCAGGTGTACTGTTTCATAATTAAATTATTCAACAAAACCTTGACTATAAAGCATTCTCCTAAAACCTAATTAAGAGTATGATTTGATAAAAGCACATTCTGCAGTTTTAGTTTACATTCCCATATGAGTGGGAGTGTCATTATTTCATGCTTTACACATTTGGGGCTTCACAGGGTTGTTTGGTTTTTTTTGTTTGGTTGGGGTTTTGTTTTTTCCACCTTTCCTGTCCCAAAGGTGATTTTGAATTATATGAAGAAGTATTCCAAGCTTAGATCACATCAATTCATTAAATGCTGGCAGTGTTCAGTTCTGATTAAAAAAAAAAACAGAGCCAAAACCAAAAGACACACCCCTAAAACCAAACAAAAAACCCACCAAAAAAAACCCAAATAACAACAAAGCCCCTCAAATCCACAACTCCCTAAAAACACCCCATAACAAATAAACCAACCTCCAACAAATATTAGGGAAAGAAATGGTAGAAAAAGCACTGTTTCAAAAGTTGGCCCTTGTTCAAGCTGCATATGGTCACATAATCTTTTAAAACACACAATTCAAGTCTCAATTTAATTATGTAATAGCACAAATGGAATTACACTGCAGATGAAGTGCAGTATTTCAGCTCAAACACTCACTGGAGTTGTGTGACTGACCCAAGCTTATTTCATTTGGCCATTGTATTAGAGGGCTACATCTGGATGCAAGCACACGTAGAAAACAACAATTGCAATGCAATGCCTCCTCCTCTTTGTCCAAATTTTGGTACAGGCTGGGCCAGGTTATGAAGATCATTTGTCAGGCATCTTGCAACAATTATGATAATATGATATTAACATGTATGTTTCTTGAACTGTTTTATTTGCCATATATACTCATGCTTCTGCTTAAAAATGCAGATTCACCTTTTTCCCATGCAAGTACTTGTGTGTGTGTGTGTTTTCTTTAAGTGGCAGACAGTTATAGAAACATCTTGGGGAGCAACTGGAAAAACAAGAATTTTCTCTTTCACCAAACTGGGAATGCAAAATCCTAACTAGCTCACTCCTCAAGACTTGTATACTTTCTGTGCTGCAACAATGGGCATTTTCCCCACCTGTCCACCTGGATCCTCACTGCCCCTCCAATGGCTCTGCTAGAGGCTGCAGAAACTTGGGTGGGGAGCAGGGATGGGCTGCTCCATTTCTCACTCTGGTAGAAGGAGAATGTGAAGATTCAGAACTCAGGGACTTGGCTGAGCTGAGAGGCCTTAGAGAATAAGTGGAGATGGAAATATGTACACCTTGTTAGGGTACATTACACCAATAACACTTTTCTTTTGTTTAGAAAGGAATTATATCTGCTATATCTAATTGTTATTATAAAAAAAAAAAAAAGAAGAACATAGTCTTGTTAGGCTTTTATGATGTATGTGTACATCATAGCTTGCATAAGCACTCCTGGTAGCCACATCAAAGTGGAAGACAAAGCAGCACAAGATTTAGATTACAAACATGATTCTACACTGTAAAAGAAAGGTACCTCTCACAGACACAGCACAGCACAGGTCTCAGTGTACAGGGCATGGCAACCCTGTCATCACTGAGTCACTCACATGCTGCAGAAATGTGCTCCAGCTAACAGCTGAGGAAGATCAAGAAAAAAAGCCCCAAGCCAGAGAAGAACAACGTTCTCCTTTTATAGCCTACCAAAACAAAGCAGGGTGGATAACATCTGTAAATAGCAGTGGGGAGAGAGGTGTGAAAGAAATGAGGCTTTAGGGAGGAAAAAGAATCACTTAATTGAGAGAACCAAGTACCAATCAGCAATTAGAAATTCCAGGAAATTGGAAATTAGAAAAAGGTCATTAACCAGCAAAGTGGTGAGATCCTGAAACAGCTGCCAATGAAGGGGGTTGGAGCACAAGAAACCCATCTGAGGTTCAAGTGGAACTTGAAAAATAGAGGAGAGGATTACATCATGCTATGGCTTTCAGACTTTTTCTGTCTCCTCATCTGGAACTTTTGAGATATGGATTTTATTTTGGCTCTGTCCTTGACTTCAGGAAAAGCTCCTTTCTCTTTTGTAGAAGCTTCTACTTCCTTTTAATAAAATTATTAAACTTCTATAGATAAATCTTTTACATCTATTGCAATTTAGAACTGAATCTAAGATTGAAAATTATTATTTTTTAGATTGCATACTTTTTGTTTTCATAGTAGAATGTATCTGTAACACCAATGATTACTTCTGTTCTTTTCAGCCATGTCAACATACCTTGTCTTTATGTCCCTCCTGCCAGGGGTTGATGTGCAGATTAACAATCTGTGCTCCCCTTCTCTTCCTTTTCTCATTTCACACCAGCTCTGTTACTCTCCTTTCTCTTTCCTAGAACCATGCACTGAAGATAAACTTCCTATCCATCCTCATCCACACCACTGCCCCTCATTCTCAATCCCACATTTCCTTCTGCCCTGTTTTACCTCTGTGCAAGAGCTTTATTGCACCATCTGATCTGTTCTTCCCCCACAGCATTTCATATTTCTCTTTCTACAGAGAGGTGGGGGAATCAGGTACTAGAAAGAACATACATTTGTTCAGGTTAGAAAAGACCTTTAATATTGTTGAGTCTAACCACTAACCCAGCACTAAACTGTGTCTTTAAGTGCCTCATTTATATGTCTTTTAAACACTTCCAGGGTTTGGTAACTCAACCACTTCCCTGAGCAGCCTGTTCCAATGCTTGGCCAGCCTTGATGAAATCTAGGTGAAGAGGTGATGCAATATCAATGATCACTATTATACAGAGCAACCAAAACATTTCCATTGGAGGCTCTCAACAAAATGTCTACAAGACAAGACTCCACAATACCCAAACACAGCAAGATAAGCCCTGTTGTCACTTTGCCTGTTGTCACTTTCAAGGGTTTCTTAGTGCCTTAGATCATCTAGTTAACTTTTTCTTAAACCTCTTGTGCACTCTCTTTTAGTCAAAAAGTATGTAGCATGAGGCACAGTGAGGAGAAAGTCATTTGACTAATAGCAAACCGATGGTCATTAAGAAAGGAAGGAGGAAATGTCCCAGGATTGTGAATCTCTCTCCTCCTTAGATTGACCAAGATTGACCAACATGACACTTCCCTCACCCATGGTTTCAAAGCCACTCTTAGATGTGTCATCCACAAATGTATTCTCATCGTACAATCCAGATATTTAATTTCCAAATCTACAGACTTAACATTAAGCACAAAAAAAAAAAAAAAAAAAAAAATCCATATAATTAACCATTTATGTAGAATGCCAGTCACAGGGATGAGTTAAGCCTGGGCACAGTGTCCCAACTGGTGCTTCATACAGCTTGGTAAAACAAATGTCACTGCAGCAGAGCAATCTAAAAATAACCTTCTCCAACACTGCAAATGCAAACAACCTACTCCTGCTCAGAACATCAATATAATCAAGCTCTCTTTGATTATACGAGATCCTGTAATCACAGCCCTCTGAGAATTTTTTTGGCTACTTTCAAAAATGTCTGAAATTTACTCTGTAAAATTAATGCACAGAATCTGAAAATTCTACCTTAGCAAATACAAAAGACCATTTGATTAGCTACAAATAAAAGCCCCTTGAGCTAAAATGAATAAGGTTTAAGCCACTTCAAATTATTTTCCCGCCTGATAAAGCCATTATCACATTTAGAGCGTTTACAATGCAGAACTACATTCCTTTGATCATCTTATAAAATTAATTGATCTTGCTTATCTATTGTACTATTTTAAATCATTTTAATTGAGGACATTAGGAGAAGTAATGGTAACAACCAATGCATTTATTAGCTACTGACGTTCAAGGCAGCAATGTCATTTTCATAATCTGAATTTCTCTATAACAAAATTCTATTCTTAATGGAATTTACATATAGATCACCCCCAGCCACAAATAATTTACTGTTACTTTAAGTCCTAAAGGACAGGCAGAAACACTGTGAAAAATCACTCCAGCCATACTTAATTTTAATTATTCTTTAAAATCAGATAGAGACCCTGAAGTTAAATTCTCATAATTAAATACAAATTAAAAGTTTCTAAAAGCCTTATTTTCAACTCTGATTTTAAATGCAAATGAACACACAAGAAAATTGTCCCATGAAGAACTGAGTAATGTTCATCTACAATGTTTCGTTCCATAGCCCCAGCACTCCTCCATCACCCAGAGTGGGTTAAAGGCTACAAAAGGCTGAGTGCAAGTTTGGATTATTAACCAAAGTCCTGACTATTGTCAGGGCTGCTCTTGTCAGTGTCTATAGAGCTGCTTGTCTTACCTTGAAAGATCCAAATGTTTCCAAGGTAGGCTGTGGGTTTGTGTGATCCACTGTGCCACACATCACCTGAGCCCCTTTGCAAGGGAAAGGTGACTTTCCTTCCTAGTAAAGGAATGTTCCATTGCCCAGGTGGCTGAAACCATTATTAACACAAAATGAATTTTTCCTGTGCTAAAGATACCCTATGCTTCATCTCCAGCCTTAACTCATCTGCCTGACCCACTGGGTTCTAAAATTAAAGAACACATGCTCATTTAATCAAGTTAAATGGGTTTTTTAGCAGCACAAAGTTTAAATAAGCTGCACAAATGCACACACAAATGATTGTGCCAGCATGCCACTGCACACTTGGGAAATGGGTTCAATCTCTTTGCCCTGAAGCTGTTGCACCACTTCAGGCAAATCCCTCAGGTCATGTCTGTGCTGACAACTGCCATCATCTCCCTTCCAGGACCACTGGCCTTCTCTGCTATCACCTCTTTTTGTCAGCCTCTCTGGAGACTGGACACTGTCTGCTACAGCTCCAAAGTGTCTGCTAATCCTCAAGAACAACCCATGCTGCCTTCTTCCTTCTTGCCTCCTGTCTTGGCAGTAATTCCTATTCCCAGCTCCATCTCTCTTCTCCACTGCCAAAAGAAACAATTCTAGAGAGAAGACAAGCCAAGAGACAATGGCTCAGACAACAGACACAAACCAGCAGCATAATCAGGGTGTCTGATAGAGGCTACAAAATATTTCAATGCATGAAGAAGACCAGTTTGGTGAGTGTGGTGATGCAGGAGACTAAGGTTGGGATAGATGCACCATTTTTCCATTTCCAAATTATAAAATGAAGGCAATAATGCTTGCTGGACTGTAAGCATATTTTCTACCAAGCTTTAGTTACATTCTGATTTTGACCATCTTTGCAAAATAAAGACACAATTATATCTGGGTGGTTTATTGTGGTAACTTCTCAAACTAAATTCTGTGGGATAGACGTTCCTGTGTGGTAGGAGCAACTTGGCAATCACTGCTGTGTGTTAATGCTGAAGTTGCTATAATTAGACAGTAGCATTTAGTGCTAGGTTTGCCTTTACCTGAGACAAGGCTGAGTGTAACAGCAGCTCATGCTTTGATGGTTTTTTTTTTTTTTCCTTAAAGTTAAAAAAAAAAAAGAAAAAGAAAAAAGAAAAAATGTAATGAAAAGGTGGGTCAGCTAACAGCAAGGTATAAATCTGCAACTAGATTGGAATAAGCAGCCCTTATTCATGCTGATAACTAGTCTACATTAGGGGAAACAACTCAGTAGAGAGAAGTGAGGAACCTGGTTACAGGCTGAAGAGGTGCACTATAATATTCACCCCTTTTGTCCTTGGCCAAGACTACAGGCAGCAAATGCTCTTCTGTCCCCACTGGCACTCATCAAAGAGCAAGGGGAGGAAAGAAAAAGAAAAAAGAAAGCTGCAATAAACACTGCAAAGGGAAACTGTCTTTACTTGTTCTAATGACTAGACATTTTTGTTTCTTTTTACATGGCTTGTAGTGAACACAAAGCACTGGCATTCCCCTTTATAGAATGGGGAAATGACAGTTAAAAGTAAACACTTGCATTTTAACATACACAATGCCAGGACACCACCATATTTTTGCAACAACAGCAAACCTCCTAACATTATTATTAGAGTATTGACTCTGAAAACTAAACTTCTTACTCATTCACTAAAGTTTGCACAGTTTTAAGATGAAGATTTTGATTCAGTGGTTTTGGGGTTTTTAAAATCTTATTTTATGTTTTAGCTTTATCCCCAGAGGAATTCATGAATCAACAGAGTTCCATCACAAAAATATCAGCTCTGCCTTTCCAAGTACTCCAGACAAAAGGACCTGTTTGATTTCAGGCTACTCTGAGGCCATTTTTAATCCTCCCAGTCTAAGGTTCTTGGCAGGAGAGATAAATACAAGGTAAGTAGAGTTGGAATGTGAAAGGATAAATAAGAATATGAAGTGGTCAGATGGATATATTTTGAGAAACTGAAAAGATAAGGAACTAGAGGCAGTTTTTAACATAGAAACCAAAACCAAAACTAGAATTACACTCATTTTAGCAGCTGAGCTCTTGGGCTGTGGGTATTTTATTGTGCACCTTTTCTATCCCCTTTACAAGCCCAGACCTGCATCCTCCCTCTATGGCTGTGGTGCATCTGGCACACTAAATTCTGCTTCTATTACCAAAGAGCCCATTAATAACAACAGCCACGAGCTTCCAGGCTGTCAGAACTGTTTTCATTTCAGATTTTTCTCTTGTTGAAACAGCAAAGGGTCTAAAACAATGCAGCTATGCCTCCCTCTAGTTTATGGTGTGATAGTTTGAACAGCATAGATGTGGTTAATATCTTATTACTACAACCTAAGGCAGAAGAGCTCTGTGCTCAAAATTTCCCAAAGTGTATGTTATTTACAATATAATAATATGCATATTAATACATATTATATATTGTATATTAATATATATATTCCTAACACAGAGATTGATAAAAAACTACTGTGCTTCTTCACTTAGGGAAACTTAACGCATAGTTGGTCAGGGTAAAAGATAAATTTCTTCTATTTTATTAACCCACGTTAGGTGAGGTCAACCACTGTTGTGAAGGTGAATGCTGATCATACCAAGGTGGTATGTTTTGTGGTAAGTAGTTAAAGTACAAAATCCATTCAGAATTTTCTGGCACAATAATCATCATTCCCATGTCCCCTCACTGGCAATGCCCTTGGGGTGGCCAGGATCTCCCTGCCCCAAGCACCTGGCTGCTCCTGAGTGCTCAGCAGGTGAATTCTGGTCTTTGTCTCCAGCTGCATTGAGAGGTGCCAACAAATTCCACCCTCCAATTGCTCTCTAAAACATGGCATTCAAAGGTTTGTTTTAAAGACCCCTGAAATCTGAAGGCATCTGTTATCCAGTGTAAGTAACCCAGTAACCTAATTAGCTCTATCAGCTACTGCTCCTTTGGTTCTTATAGGAGCCAACCCAAACAAAATGCATCCCAGAATACAAATCATGAGTCAATATGATCACAACATAGGGGTTTTGAAGGATTTTCAGAAAGTAACATGATTTTAAGATTTCATAAGACTTTAATGAGCAATCCATGACAGAATACTAGACCTTTCATATGGAAAAATTAAAGGTGATTAAGTCAAAGTCTTCATCTTTGGATTCCTCAGGAATGTGAAAAAATGGTTTGATGGTAAATACAACAGCCTAATAATTCCCCTAGTCTATGGCAGGAAGTTCTACAATGACATAACTTGTCCTGATGCCTGAAGTTTTGATTATCTTGCCAGAAACATGAATACTTAGGCTTTTCAATAAAGCAAAATTTCCAGCATGCTACTAAACAGGGGATATAAAGTATTTTTTTTCACCTGAGAAGAAGCCTACAGTGAAAAGACAGTTAGGGCAACTCTGATCCCAGACATGGTCCTCCAACAGACCATTCCTGGATTTATGGCATTACTGGTTCTTAAGTGCACACAATGAAATCCCTATCACAATCCTGGCAAACTCCTGCAGAGGAATCAACCCCAGGCTAGTAACAGTCATGACACGCCTCCAGTGGAATGTGTTTTAACACAGCCCTGGATTTTCAGGATTGCTATAAAATAATCCTAACATGAAAAGCAGTTACACCGCTATTAACACAAAGTTCTCTCTGACATGGCTTGACCAAGGAGTGTGGTGTCATTTGAAAGAAGTGAACAGCAAAGAGGACACAGCTGAAGTGTTCCCTTAGGACATGATTTTGTAGTGAGAATGTTTGCTAGAATGGATGCTAAGATGGAGCTCAGGAACAGAAATGGCAGCACTAACAGATGTTTTAGTCTTTATCTATAGACTTTAATCTTCAATATGTACCTTTGTTACATATACTAAGCATCCCATTTGCAAAGTATTTACTAGATAATAATTTCATCAAATCTATGAGCCATATCTTCATTTTAATTTTTATTTCTTTGCTTAAAAACAATCTACAGAGGCGTCAGTTCAAGGCCAATCACTTGGATTTGATCTCAGTTTATTTACCAAATAGTAACCTTCAACTCAGATCAGACTAGGTTTGCATGTTTGAGTATCTCACTTGTCTTTCTCTGCCAGCCTCCATAAGGGTCTAAATCACTAATGCTAAATGTCAGCCAGTGTGGAGGACAATGCATCTGGCACCACCACAGAGTAGCTGTAGCATGTGGTAAAGGCAGGGAAATACTCTCTCCCTGTTATGGGCCCTCCTAAGCTGTGAGGCAAAGGATTTGAGCTGCTGGAGTACAGGCAAGGACAGGGAGAAGCACTCACAGACCCCTCCATGGAACATTGGACCCTTTGGATCCCTGGAACAATGGACCCCTCCTTGGAACACTGGATCCATGGAACACTGGACCCTCCATGGAACCCTGGACCCCTCCAGGACACATTGGATCCTTTGGATCCATGGAACACTGGACGCCTCCATGGAACATTGGATCCATTGGAACACTGGACCCCTCCTTGGAACACTGGATCCATTGGCTCCATGGAACAATGGACCCCTCCGTGGAACCCTGGATCCTTCCAGTGCCTTGCAGCACTGCTGTCTGCACAATCCAGAAAGGTTTGAGGCCTCAGGAGCAGCAGGAGCCCAGAGTCACTGCCCTCAGCCAGCAGCACACACCTTCCAGGCACACCTGTGCCACCCTGGGAAACTTGTTGCTCTACTCTCACATGCATGTGTGAAAGAGGAACACAAATAGCCTAAGGAAGAAAATGCAAGTGAAAAGGACAGTGGCCCAAACAGAAACCTGTCTATGTAAATAATTAAGAAAGACAAAAATAAGTCTTTCAAACAAATCTGAACTGCCTCAAGGCTTCATGCTGCCTGTGACAGTCTGTACATGTATTTCCATCCCTTCCTCAACTACAGTACAAGTTAAAAATATTGCAGTTCTAGGTGGAAAAGCATAAAAAGCCCAAGAGCAGGGATGACTGCAGCTGAGCAGCAAGGCCTGGACTCCCAAACCTGGCAGAAGGAGAGGAGGTGCAGCAGGCAGCCCCTCCAGCTCCTCCCCTGCCCACTGCCACCCACTCCTCCTGGTCTTAGGACACAGAACCAGGCATGCAAATCTACTCTGAAAAATACCCGTGTACAGTACAGATCCCACATTTTCCCTTCCATGACCTTTGGGGGGGAAATTGTCTTGTAGATAACATGACACATACAATTCAAATATGATCTCCTAATGAAGGAGGAGCACTGGCTGATCCAAAGGGGAATGTCCTAGCAGGGAAAGCAGACTGTGAAGTTATGTAAATAAAAGTTTCCAATGAGAGGCCTCTCCCTCACCCATAAGGGAGAAACAATGCTGGGGCAAACACATTCATCTTGCACTGTGGTGAGGAGGGGGAGAAGCTGCACAGCAATTCAATCCAAATGGAGACACACACAAAATATCCCCCTCCCACCAACACAACTGCGGTGTTTCTACAATCACAACTGCAAAATTTCTAATAAAATGAGACTTAGAAGCATAAATTATATGTAAATTGCTTGTGTATAATTTACGAATACCTAGGGCTAGATATTATTATTCTCTGCATTGATAGTTTTCTGCCAAATGCTCAGATTGCTGCTTTGTAGCTTAGCATCCTCTCTTCTCCTCTGTGACCCCACAAGTGAATACACATATTGTAAAAGAAAAATATTTACTTATGACCAAAGGGGGAAATATCCTTGTTATCCTTGTTATATTTACTATTGGAAATAGTAATAGTAATAATAATGAAGTCTAAATTGCTTTCCTCATAAAAATACTGAAGCAATATGATCCCTGCTTGCCTATGATTAAGGGTGCTTTGTAAACAGATTGTTGTTCATTTTGTGATTCAGACACCACAATACTGCGAGATCAGGGTCTGTTTCAGTCTGAAAATATTTAGCAGCCCTACAAGTTAAACATGATATATATAAATAGAACTACCTAATTAACATTTCTCTTTTGTCTGACACTTTATTTGCCTTTATTTTTTTAATGGATAGCAAGCACAATGACAGCATGGTATTACTCTTGAAATAAACCTGCCAAGACAAAAGCATGTGTCTTGGATTTATTTTTTGAAAAAAAGAACAGGAGTAGCATCTTTTTCTGGGGTTTCCTTTTGTTCTGTCTGTAGGTTGTCCAGATAGTAGGTTGATTGGTTCAGTAAAAAACAATAAGTAGAAAATACTTTTTCTGAAGAGATATTCAGTACTTTAACCTGCCCTCTAGACCCGAGATACATGGAAGATACTTAAGGGTCATGTGTGTTATTTGACAAGTGTTACATCTGGTATGACAGGCAAAGATACAACCTTAGCACTCATCCCATGCTGCCATTTTGAACCTAACTCTGGTGGCAAAATGTTATTTTTTTTAAAATACAAAATGTGATAGCTCAGTGCTGAAACATGGATTTCCAGACAGAAGATAATATCAAAGTGGCCATTTGTGATGCCTGAAATCATAACCTGCATGTAAGGCTCAGAGGCTGGTTCCACGCAGGAGATACATACATAAAACACTGCAGTCATTTATGGGTGCCCTTTAGCCCAGGTGTCTGAAACTATTCCAGTGAAATACAGCAACCCAGACCCAGGTTTTTGACATTTTACGGAATGATTATATGGGAAGCTAAAATCAGATAGCTACATGGATGGTCCAGCCACAAGAAAGGCTGTCCTCAGCAGCTGCACACCACCTAAGAGAAGAAAGAAATGTGGCCTTTTCAGCTTTCCTTGCCTAGGCAGATACTACCCAATTTCTCCTTTTGATCCATCTCTAAGGAGCTTTCTAGACATGGAATATAACCCAATAACTCCCCACAAAAACTTGTGTTCCAAGACTCAACTCCTTCCCCTTGCCACCAGACCACAAACGCAAGAAAAATTATTTTTGATAGCTGGTCTGAAAAAAAAAAAAAAAAAGATTCCTGAGGAAATATCTTCACGCATATGCCCCCCTTACATATTTTAGGCAACAATTAATTTTAAAAATGTCTTCTTTTTAATAAGTGTGAACTATAAGACTTTTTTTCACGTTTCATAGCCACAGTGGAGTGAGAGTGGGGACACTCAAGGACAGCCAGGACAGAGGGAAAAAGGTGCATTGCAGCCTGTGCCTGCCTACATAACTGCATTAAGCTAAGCCACAATCTTGCCTTTAAGCTAATTAATTAACTGCTTTCAACCATAACTGTTTCTTCACAGCTTTCTTAGTCTGGCAGTGATAAATACACAGTAATGATGTTAACAGTTTGGATTTACACAGCTGGTGTAACATACAGAATGGCATTCATATTTATGGACTTGGCAAGGTCCCGAGCCACCCTGCACTAATGTATCACCACTGAAATCACAGCAACTGGGCAGATTTACACCACTGAGGGATCCAATGACCTACTCGGCGTATCAACTCCTATGTGGGCAGTAAGCCCAAAAGCAATATTTATATATTCATAAAAGTACATACTCACCAAACAAGCTAAAGGTACTACACTGGAAATCACCTCTCTTCAATTACTGCATGTAATTTTTAATGCTGTTCAAGCTTAATTACAGTGAAGTACTTAGCTGGGCTGCAGCTGATTGATCGTGTTCTTGACTACTTGTCTCCTTCTCCTCCCAACTGCCAGATGGAAAGATCTAGATTAGTTTACACCACATAATGAGAGCTTACTGCTGAAATATGAATTAATATTGCATAGTTCAACTGGACCTACTTTAACAAACTTTATTTTAAAAACCCCACCTGTAGCTTATCAATTATTTTCATTTGTCTTTCTCAGCTTGCCAGGAATTGCTATGCATTTAGGTATTTATTTTAAATGGGAATGAAATCATAATAGATTAATTTAGTCAATAACCAAATGCATAAAACATGTCAGGTTTGGGTTTTGTGAGGATTTTTAGTGTGACCCTGTTTGCACATTGGTTGTGTTCTTTTACACGTTTCTTCGGAGGAACTTTTGAGTTCCTCAGGGTTCATGCTACTAAAGAAATATGATTGTATTTTAATGTTGCTCATTTGATCCATGTGTGACAGAGTTCAAGAGAAAAGCAGAAGGATGACCATTAATGAGAGTTTCTTTCAAGTCCTAGTATTTACACTTTTTAAAAGAGATTTTTTCTCCTGTATCCACTCCCTTCAAAAACAGTAAGCACACATATCCCTGATTTACTCACTTAAAAAAATTTGACTAAGCAATGCCCAAAACACAATTAAAAAAAAAAAAAAAAAGTATTTTCAGCCAGAACTACAAATCAGTTGTTAGTCCTCAGCATAAATATCAAGATAAGACCTTTTGTCCTAGCTCGGGAGGAATGGGACAGACATGGAACACAGCAGGGACCCCTGTACTTCTGCTGTGATTCCAGGAGCAACCTAGACAGTTTTGCAAGGCATAAAGTGTTAACAGCTCCTACTGCTTCAGACAAGTATGTGTTAGTTGTAACATGTTTAAAAGGAATTAAAAGTTAACCTCACATCTGCAGAAGCCTAAGTGCATTACACAAGCCTACGTACTTGTATTTAGGTTTGGAAAGAGCTTCATAAATTCTGGAGGAAGGAGCAAGAAGGAGGCCAGTTGGGAGCTTGCTGGGAAGGAACCATGATGAAAAATCCTGAATTTAACCTGTGGTGGCAGAGGCATGGCTACAATCAACAGCAGAGGGTCACTGTGGGAAAGCAGAGGAGCTGGGATGGGCTCATACCAAGCACCAAGCAAGTGCTGCTCTGCAAGCAAAGCAAAGACAAGGGTGCCAAGAGTTCCACACTTCTCCCACAAACACACAGGGGAACAGAGCTGCCAGGCTGATCTTTGAAAACAGATCATCACTGCACTACAAGAAACGCTTGGACGTGTAGCTTTGGCTCCTACTGAACACTGCCAAAGTAATTTCATTCTCTTCACTAACATGTGTAGAGATTAATTACCAATGTAAAATACAGAATGCCTGAAGAAATGCAACGCGTTTCATTTTCGCACCTGGTGCAACCCAGTACACTGATCCCTCCCAGACTGTTGTGTTTTACTGCATGTAACAAAGGAGGCTGTAAGCAAAATTATCATTGCAAAACCTTTCAACTGCTTGGAGAAAAAAACAGGAGAGCAGTCAGCATCAGTTTTCCCACACAGTTCGGTTGCAACAAAGCGTTTATCTGGAATAACTTCTGTAAGGCAAAATTTTCAGGAGTATAAATGTGATTTAAAGAAAATTGCATGGATGGATGTTCCTTCTGCAAATGTTGAGAGTGAGCAACTTGCAAAAAAGTTTACACATTTTGCTATATAAAACAATCAACAGCAGAACTCCAAAATAAGCAAAGTGGATTTGGCATCTGCCTGTTTTTCCATTAAATAAATGAGTAAGCCAAGCATGTGCATAAAGTTTTTTAAGATGTATAAATCAATAGACTACAGATAATACTAGAATGGGAGGAAAACCCTTTTCATTTTACAAGGTAGGCAAGTAATTGTATGTATGAATGGCTGTGTCTATCTGTTAGTGTAATAACTGCCTGCAGAACACATGAAACAAGTTAATAGCAATAATTATCTGAAATTAACAATGAACATAAACATTTCTTTGCACTTGCTAAATAAACTGCAACTGGAGCTTGGTATTCACCAATGGTGCAACCAGAGCATAGTATTCACCATGATGAAAATGAATAACCATTCCAAAGAAAGCAATGGAGAAGCTGAGTCTCTCCATTAATAACAAATAGATAATCTGGAGCTTTAATTCCACTGGTTCTAAATCTGCATTTTAAAGACTGGATCACTGCCAAAATGTAATAATCACAATGTCTGCAAATCAAAGAAATAAGCCATCAAGAAACTCAAGTTTTTCTGTACAATGTAATTATCAAACTGTACCAATCCTTCTCACTATCTGAACTTTGAAAAGAAAGACCTTTTTAACAAACACCAGCAAATTGACCAGGATCCTAAAATTGTGAACTCTCTCTGTGTCCCACCATTGTCACACAGACTCTGAGAATCAGTTGCTATGCTTATTTTTGCCACCACTTATTTTGCCACCTTTGAGAAAAGGGTGTATTCTATGTGAAAAAAGGATTAAATACAAAAGCTTTTGTGCCTTTCCTCCATTTGCTTTAGTTCCTTCTCTGTATGGAACATATTCTCTGTAGAGAATGTCCTGATTTGGTTTTTTCTTCACTACAGCTGCCTGCAGTTTGCATACTGCTTGCCTATCTGATTGGAGATGAGCAGGTGTGTGCTGCACTCTATTCCAATTTACATTCTGTATTTTAAAACAGACCATAACTTGCCATGGGCATTTGGTTCCAGGACAGAATGCCAAATACAGAACAGGAAGGTTTGCTTCTTAATTGCCTAAGTAAATAAAACTTTCTTGTGAAATATGTTACTATATAAAACATTGATGAAATACCACAGGGTAGTTCTGCATTTTCCAATCCCCACCCGCACAAAAATGATAACTACTGGATTTCCCACACTATCTTATTAGCCAGAATAGTTCTTCCTTTTGGTCAGTTAAAACTATCATGATGACCAGGAAGAGTCCTGTGGGATGTCCATGTAGGTTCTGTTACTTTTTTTAGGGGATCTAGGGCAATATAATTTGATATCCTGTGACACAGGCTGCAACAAAGAAATTAAATGATTCATTATCTTGATTTTGTAGAAGATTTGTTACTGCAGTGGGGAAACCAATACCCACAATGTACATCACAAATAAAGGATGAGTGACACCTTTCAGATCTGCAGTCTCAGTCTGAGATGTTGCTCCTGTTGTCTGGTATTGATTAGAAACCAAGGTCTGGGTTGGATCCTATCTCAAACCCTACACCTGAGGGACACTAATGAAGACTACTCAGAACTCCCAGGGCAGTGGCATTAACTAGTTCTGTAACTTAATCATTTAGTATGGTTCCAGGGCCTGCAACTAGTATATTTTAGGAGTCACACTATTTGGCTTCATCTATTAACACTTCTTCAATTCTATCCACCTTACCCTTCATATTATGAAAAAGTCCATGAAATCTAAATTATCTTGATCAATATTATAGCACAGATTTCTTCAGACTCACCTGTTAACCTACATACAATCCTTCCACAGGACTTGTAAGGCCACAGCAAACTTTCTTCATCCTGCTTTATGCCCAGTGCAGGTGTCTTGGAGCAGAGTATCCCACTTCCAGCAGAAATCAACAGATGTTCTGAGGGCAAGATTAGCCCAGCCCAATGAACTCTGCCATCCTCTGTTAGCCTAAGACACTGCCTTTGGATGGTACAATGAGATCCTGAAGCAATTTTCCTATACATTTCAAAATCATTAATCTCTCTCATCATAAATTTGGCAAATTTAAAGTTGGACACAAATCTGAGAACACAACAGCTTATCTCTGTTTGTGTTCAGTGTTTCTCTTTTACCTTTCAAAACCTATTCTTATCTATATAATTACAAAGTTTTCTAACCTGTGCTCTTATTTCTGCCATTTTCTGCAGAACAGTCTCCCTGCATTTTATTTCTACTTTTCACAGATAATCATAACCAACAAATTAAGCATAACAAACATTAATTAATCCAACTATGTTGTTGTTATTACATCATGAATAGCAAATAGGATTAATCTCAGCTATGTTAGTACTCAAAATTTAAGCAACTAGCCTTACCAGTCCCTTGGACAGCCAAGCCAGTAAAGACAAGATTCTGTAAAATTGAGCTATACTGTGTCTGAGACCCCTGAAATGGAACATTTTGACCTGTGGAAGTAAGTCTTCCTATTGCTTGACTGTAAAGGAAACCTTGTATCATTACTTACAGACTCAATTTTAAGGTACATCACATTAGGTAAGATAAATACTACTATTCTCATCTAATTCTTATTTTATTATTGCTTTGTACCTATACTGAAAAGTTGTTTATTCCTGCACACACAGTAAATGTTAGTGCTTATTCTCTTCAACTTCCTTGGCCTGAATCAACTTGGAAAACATTGAAGTTTCTGTTGGAGGAAGTAGCCCATATTCTCATACAAGCTGTAACCCATACTCTCAGACAAATACTAAGAATTATTCAAGTACCAATTAATACAGTGTCAAAACATTGTATTACCAGGAATAAATTATGAAATACATCAGTAGTTAATTCAACTATAATATCTAAAGTACTGTAGAAACAGGGATAAGCTTGGCTAAAGCAATTTTCAGTTGACAGAGATCTGTCAAAGGATTTTTCACTAGAAATAAGCTGGTGATATAAACAAACTTTTGATCTTTTTTAGGCTTTCATGTTTTTTTCATAGTCTACCCAAATAATATAGAGCAGCTTGTACAAATAATTCTATCTTTTGCAGTTTCAAATAGCACTGTTTTAAGGAAGAAGAGTTTCTGATTAAAAAAAAAATAAAAATTCAAATTGTTCCCAAGTAAGACATTTGTGTTTTAAAGAGGCCATTAGAAACTCCTAATACCACTGTTGCTCTGTGCAACTGTTATTTCTATCATAAATATGTCACAGGTTTTATTAACCAAGAGAAATGTGTGATAGTTTTACCAGCTCTAGAGGATACTGTGAAGCAATTTCATTGAACCAATTAAGTAATTCTTATAATGTCTTTTCCCCCCATTCTAAAAGCCTTTGCATTAAAGTTATTTTCACACTTATTTTTTTAAAGGATAAAAAAAAAAGAAATATATACACCATTCAACACATTTCAGGTAACTTTGAGTTTATATTTTCAAGACTCACTGAACATATTTTAACACTATGTTAACAATAAGGATCAGTCTATACACAGCAAGAATGTTCTCTTTTCCTCCATACAGTAATTTGCAAAGACATTTCTTAAGAAATGTGGGTAGTTTTAAGACAACAGATGGTCTTGTCTCAGTGCAAGAAATAATAAAGGAGTGGATCATATATCATCTGTCTCTAATAAAGCCTGTGCAGGCACTTGACTTTCAGATTACTAAAAAGACCAATCTAGAGACATCTGATTTGTAGAACAAGCATGGAGTGAGAAGCTCAAGCAGTGAAGACAGTGAATAAAAACATGCTCTTGTTGGAAAGAGAAGTACAAAAATATTTTAGAGACAGCATTTTAAACAATCATTTTTCAAACATCTCTAACTTAATGCTATTGCATTCTGAATTGAAGCTCTGAAACAGAATGATGGAATCCTGTTGTTATTTCCTCTGTGCCAAACCAGACCAAGACTCAGGCTCTGCAAAGGCTTTTTTGCAGCTGTAATTTTACTTGTTCAGCCTCAGAGCTGAATCTCCTCATTTTGATCAGCTGGACTGCTCATGTGAGCCCAGCCACAGTGACATTCCTGCAAAGTCACTGCACTTTGCCTGGCAGTGGGAGCCCCTTAGGCTATCCCAAGAAAGATGACCACAGATTTTATTAGCAATCTTATTGATTTGGAATTGAAATACGAAACCTAGTCTCACAAAAAAGACTAAGCTCTTTCTGCCTAGTTGGCATTCTAAACACTTTATTTTAAGCCTGATTTCTCACATGTGGAAGAATTAAACCCTCAAAAGCAAATTTATCCTTGATTATGATGTGTTAAGGACAGAACTATGTTTATAGAAAAACATGAAGACATACCCTATATCACTTGCATTTTGAATAGGAAAAACAGCAATGCTCCAATGCTCAATCCTTTTCTGTATTCCTTTAGTATTTGAGGGCTTGTTATTTCAACATACACTCTTAATGTTTTTCCATAATTCAAAAATTCTCCATGTTATTTTAATACATAAATTTTATTAGAAAAAGCTTCCATTTGCCCTGAAGTATGACTGAATGCTGATAAATTACTGTGGGCCTATAGCAATTTTTCCAAGCAGTCTCCACGTAAGTGTAAATTTAGTCAAACAAATCAAAATGTGAGTTATGTTCAACTGAAAATAATGATATCTATGGAGTGGTCAAAAACTGTTAGTAGCTATTAATAAATAATCCTCAGCACGTATGGTGATGTCAATCAGCACGATTATTTTACCCACATAGGAGGAGTTTAGTAAGGTAGAACTGCACAGTGATATGCAAGTTAATCATCATACACAGCACAGTATTGTCAGAGCTCAAGAATGCCTTTGATCCCTACCTGAGTTTCAGAGCATTGAGGTCACCCTTTTGCACAGCATTCAAATGTGGTGCATGAATACTTCAGCAGATATCCAGAATGAATGACTGAGCTGCACTAGGTCGCAGTGTAACTCTGACATTATCAATTATATAAAAAAAAAAAAGCTCTAAGAAAACCAGCTACCTCACATGTACACATAGCCCTTTTCAATATTCTTCATCAAAACTTTGGGCACACAGACATACAGTGAGCATACACGTCAGTCAAACGGGGTGGGAGCACTTAGGAGGAGATGTCACGGTCTGTTGCACCCCTGATGTAAAACGAAGAAGTTTAGATAGGCCTTTGACATAATGGACTTGACAAGAGGAAAACCCGAGCAGAGAGGACACTTGGAGAGCCCCCAACAGCCCTGTGACATCTCCAAACCCAGACCTGAGCAGGACCTGAGCTCTGCCTCTCACCACGGCAAGGGTTCCCAGCACCTCTGCCAGCAAAACGTCTCTGCCTTTCGTTCGCCACCTTTGAAACGATGCCAGCCCAAGGAAAGCTGATGCTGCAAACCAACAGCTGCTACTCTAAAGTATGGAAGAAAGGAGGGAGCTTATGGGAAATGGCTCCCTGGGAAACGTGAGCAATCTTACAAAATCTGGCTGTGAAATTTTGGTTGAAAAGCCGCTGTGCTGTTGCTGAATGTATGCTCTACAAAAAAGCAAAGTGTGTAAGGATGGGGCCAGAAACCAAGGCCTTTCAGAAACACACCTGTGCCACTTTCTAGGACAACATACAGATGGCATCCAGACTGGAATTTTCCTGCTGCTGAGCAAATAACAAATCTACTAAACATGTGTTCATCCCATATTAATACATATTAATGAAATATTTATTTGCACAAAATATGAGTATTTCTAGAAGAAACAGTTATTTAATTTCAGAAATACAAAAACTTAGTTCACGTTATGACGCTATCTGTTTGTACTAGGGATTTTGTGTCTAGGAGATATCAAAACAGAAACAAAAAGGAAGAAAGGAAAAGAAAGGTCATGCTCACAGCAAAAAGAGGGAAAAAACCTAAAATATTCCCATTATTATAATTGAATTGGCCACTTTAAGCAGCTATTTATGTTGATTTGTAAACACAAAACCTATATTTAATAGAACTATTCTTGCAAAGTTCTGGGATATTAAATGATTCTAATTCTATTCTACTTTATGACTAGTTCAAGAAATGACCTCTAGCTAGATCTGGCCTTGTTCTATCATGCAACTAGATTTTTCTTACAGAAAATAAATTAAAAAGGTGTGACCTTGCTGAGGGCTTGCAGAGAAAATGAGGTACATCTTGTCACAAGCAGAAGAGCCTATTTGAAACACGGTTTGTTCAATTTGAAAGGCTGCTGCTTTCCTCAGATCAGAAGTTAAGATAAAGGCAGTTGGATGAAAGAGGAGAAACATTTCCAAGAGATGAAATTAAAGAGCTACACTGGAATCCCATTCAGTGACACAGTGCCTTTTTGTGTGAGGGTTTATCTGGCACGCATCAGCCACACCTTGTCCCTGTGCAGGAGCAGCTCTTCACCCAGCACAAAGCCTGTCGCAGAAGGAGAGGGTGAGACTGCTCACCATGGGAATCAGAGGACAAGCTCCCCCACACTGCAGGGCATGGCAGAAATTAAATGACTCCCCTAAATGTTGCACATTTTGCTTGGGAGAAAGATCTAAGTCCCTGCTTCTCTGGATCTCAGCAGCTCTCTCGTGAGCTCTATCCTTCCCATCACTAATCAATGTGGCATCAGTGGGCACTGTTCCCACATGGCTAACACCTCTGCACTGGAAATTCAAAATTTAAGGAGGTAATAGAATACCCCACCCAAAAATGGATATTCAGGCCTGTCTCACCTTTATGACTGGTAGCTCACACTCAATTAACTTTTAATTTGACCTCCTAAAAACACACAGCAATTTGTTTGACACTGCCTCACCAGAATAGTTTATATTTGGTGTCCAAATCAAAATAGGTTTATTCCCTAATTTCCCTTCTGGTATCCAAATTTCCTTGCTCATGAGCACAAGTATCAGGTAGCAAGGCTGTGATTCAGCCATGTCCTTAAGTTCTTACCCAAGCCTGGCAGGAACGTGGTCAGGTTAGTCTCAGCTCAGCCCAGTCCAGCAGTGCAGACAAGCAGCACGTGGGTTTATTGCTTTATTCCACTCTGCAGCTGCAAACTGCAGCACCACGAGCCCATGACTGGCTCCCTCCTGCCCTCACCAGCACAGCCCAGAGCTGCTGAGGGTCTGACTGTTCTACAGCAGAGTCTTGTTCCATCCCTGCAGCCAGCATCCCTCAGCACGGCTGGGGACCCTGAGCAGGGAGCAGAGGCCACTGACCCAGCCCAGTGTCCCTTCACCTGCCCATCCCTGTCAGACTCCAAGGGTTCTGGCAGCTGGGATGGATGGCTCCCACAGCCACAGCAGCATTAATGCAGGCTCTTTCTTGTGCTTGAAGTGTATTTAATCCCAACACGACTATCAGGTACCCCTGCTTTAAGAACCACAGCCTGCAAAAGATTGCCTTACAATTATCTCACAGCAGCCACTGAAATATCACCCAAGCACATGTTGTGCTAATTCTTATGGCCAAATACAGTTTCATTTCACTTGTTCAGAACAAACCTTGACTGGGAACAAAGCTTTTGGTGAAGTGACAAGTGGAATTCCAAACGAGTAAGACAAATATTTCCTCCAGAGGCTAAACCTACTGCAAAATATTAATCTCCTCTCCTACACATCTTCACATGTCTTTGCTGAAACACCTGTCTGGAATTGTTAATAACAAATATTTTTCAGGGTACACACTTCAAAGACAGTACTGCAATGTCAAGCAGTGTAAAACTTTTGAAGTAATTTTAGCTAAATACTTCTGTGACAACTGTCTGAATCAATTTGTCTTAGCTGACTATATTCTGGTATTATAAAAACCTAAGGCCTGGTTATCAGCCAAAAAGGTAAAAAATTGAGTGTAGTCATAACTAATACATTGCACAAATCAAACACACACAAAAATTATAATGTTGTCATTAATTTAGGAAATGATCAATGCTCTCTGCTTTCTTAACTTCCAATGAAAATACTATTTTTCCTTAAAAGGATCAAATGAAAGAAAAAGATTTATGCACTAAAGCCAATTCAATAAAGCAACAAAACAGCAATAACCCAATACTAAGGAAATACGAAATGAGAATATTATGTCCTTGCTTAGCATAGTGAAATTTTAGTCCTTAACAAGGAAAAGGATAAAGATTCAAAGTAAGATGATGCTAAGAAAGGACAGCTATTTTTAATTGCTGAAAACCTTAAATCATAGGCAAGTGATAAGGCCAAGAAAAGGAAATAAAAAAAAAAAAATTGTGTGCATGTGTTGGGGGGGCAAGGAAAGAAAGCAAACTAGGGCTGGAGACTTAGCAAAACTTCTGAGAATTACTCACAATTGTGGTAGCAAAAAAAAATTACCACCCAACAAAGAAGGTCAAGCTGACCTCAAGATTCTAAGTCAGGCTCTTGAAATCCTAAATCATACAAAGCACCATCACTTCAAGGCATACAAACATAAGAGGATTAAGGTAAGTGTCCCACCTAAAAGCCTGAGAAAACAAAGATTAGTTTTAAGTACTGAAAAGAAACACAAATCATATGGATGCTCCATGCACAGGAAGGAATAATTGTTAGGATGTCTTAAGAGCACAGTAAAATAAGCACTACATAATATAGGAAAAAATCCAGGTTTGCTTGCCACTTTTTGAGTGCAAATATACTCATGTCAAAATGTAGCAAATATTAAAGGCTTAAAGAACCGACTCAAAACCTATTGAAGTCAATGGTAAGGTTTGTATTGATTTCACTTAGGCAAGACTCTCTGCTTAGAAAGATTAAGTAGAGGACAAATAAAACTATTCTTCTTAGGGGAGGGCAGTAAAACTGCTGCTCAGCTCACTGTACCTACCTGAGTGACTTCAGGAACACACTTATCAACCCAGCCACACTGCAACAAAGGCTTTCCCTATAGGTAAACACTCACAAACAGTTTATGCTAGTCATGCTATCAGACTCTTGGTCATATTTACATTTATACTGCATTTATGTTAGCAGGACAAAGTGTGGTTCTTTTTAAAAGATGACATTGGTTCTGGACGTTATTCTACAAGTTTGAACTGTAATGGTCATGTCTTGACTTTATGAGATGTCAAATGCAATTTTAGCATGAACTCCAAATTCTGTATTCATTTTCATGTCAGGGAATATTTAAAAATAATAGTGATACAATTGTTTATGCTCTTAACTAGGTGGAAAGAAAAGTAATACCCATGATTTATGGACTGACCAGTTTTCCACCAGTGAGCACTACTTCAAGAAGTTATTATTTAATTGAAGAATTCAAGTTTGGAAAAATTCCATTAATCTTCTTGATTTGTACTTGTTGGAAATAATCACTGACTTGTGGCATTGCTGAGCACTTGTGTTATCCTGACCCTCAATTCCAATCCAACTCAGTAAGACAGAAGCTTGGACTAACCTACCAAACATGAAATTTTCAGATTGTTCTATTAATGAAAATTAACCCTTGCCCCTTTGTCCTGTAGGAGTCAAAAAGCCTCTGCTGAATCTCTCTAATATATATTTATTTAAATGTAAATATGAAATTAGGGATCTGGGAGACCCCCATGCTTTTACAAGCACTTAGTCAACTAAAATACTCCCTGACATTAGACAAGTCACTCACTGAGTGGTCTCTTTTGAACCCAGCTGAGAAGTGGATAAGAATTTTAGAGCTGATCCAGAGGCAAAGGTCTTGGCAGATTCCACCACATCTGAACCATTCCCCCAGTGCTGCCTCCTCTGTGGAAACTAATAAACCCCATTGTTTCAGAGGGAAAAAATACTATGACAAGCAATTAAGTGCTGTCAAGTCAGTAACCTTTTGTCATGAAGACACTTAATGGGGGAAAAATTCCCTTTTAGTTTATACTTCATTCTTCCAGATTGGTTGATGAAAAGTCACCTATCACATTATAAGCAGAATTGGGTTTTGTTAAAGAATTGGGCACAGTCTTGGGTCAATTTTCCACAAGGAAATCAAGACAAGCATTGTTCTACTGGCCAAGATGACCACTCACTGGAAATTATAGCAATCAGTATTTAATAAAAATTAATTTCACCTATAGACCCAACACACTCCAGACATTTAACTTCTCTTATAAGTGGTTTCCTCCCACTCCTTTAAGAGGAAAATAGTGAATATTCTTACCCTTCAGGATGAGAAACAGCTAGGAAGCACATAGCTTAGAGGTACTTTAATCATCTCTCCTATTTACTTTTAGCATTCTAAGCACAATCCAAAACTTGTTAGCACCAGACCATTTTCAACCACTTTCATAGCAACATTCTCCAGAATTTGTGTAAAAAGTTTGCAAGAAGTTAAACACTTCTGTCCACCAAACACTAGAAAATACTGATAATTTTTTTACAATAATTTTGATAATATTTTCAAATAGATGTAGAAATCCCACAAAAGACTTAGTTAACATTATCTGCAGAATATTATTTTTATAGCACTAGTGGCTAAACAAAAATAACTTCTTCATTGAATTAACCTGTCTTCTGAGCTATTCCTACTTGTGAGATGCAGACAAAAGCTGCACTGGTCAAACCCATTTTGGCCAGCTGTTGCACAGAAGAATACCAAATACATAAGGTAGCAGCACACAAGGCCACAGTGCAGAGCAAGCACATATTCAGAGTTTTCACTGCCACTTCCTACGAGCCTTTAGCACAGGCAGAACTTCAATCTCATTACTAGGTCACCCACTGCTTTCTCTTCCTCTGTCAAAGAACTTTCCATGGCAAAAGTGACAGCCATTCAACAGCTATATTGAGGCCTTGTTGTGTTGCAGGAAGCAGTGTAAAAACACAGGGTTGGACAAATAAATGCTTTGTTTCTTATCAGAATTGCTTCAACACCCAAGGGAAGGGCAGGCCGAGCAGGACACCCTCCCTTTCCCTGCTCAGAGGAATGCTGCTGCTGAGGACTTGCACATCAAATTCCTGAGATGCTGCCAAAGGAAAAGCAGCAGCATCCCCTGGCCTGTGTCCCACCAAGCACCACTGAAGCTCAGCCATGACCATCCCAGAGATTTGGTTGCAGGGGCTCTGTGGGGGACACAGCTCTGCTCCCTGTGCCAGGGATGCACAGCTCCTGCCGTGCCTCCTCTCAGGATCCCTGCCTCCCAGGGAAAGCCCTGAAGGAAATGCAGCAGCAGAGCTATTGCCTATGGCAATGCTATGGAAAGAAGTGGTAGTGACAAGATGACATTGAGAGTCTGACACTGCAGATTACCCCAGAACCATATCAAAATGACTCGCAGTTATCAGATCTAGATGACAATGAGACTCTGGCATCACTGTCATCTATACTGAAAAATAAATAAATGCTACATGCCACTAGCCACAGGAATGGACAGGCATTAGAGACATGCTGCAGCAGTGCTGTCTATGGCAAGGATGGTCCAAGTGCTTTGATAATGAACCTAAACTCAAACTTATACAATTTTGTCTTTTTCATTAAAGGGAAAAATATATGCATGAATACTATGATTAATCTAGGGATAATTAATCTCACAATCACAGAGCAAAGTGCTGGTAATTGAACAATATCAATTAGATATCAATAAATATTGAATTAATACTCATCATTCTGATGTGCAGAATGGCAAGGATGGATGCATCAGGCTAGTAAATTGGGTACCGGATGGAAAACCTTCTGCATTCCAAATGGCCTCCTGTGAGCAGCATCCAGCATTCCTATCTGCAGGCATTAGGCACCAGGCACATTAACAGCCAGCAAACCCAGGCTACGTGCAAGGGCAAGCACACAAGGGCTGTGCTGCACACAATGTGGTACCCCCAAATCAGTCCTCTGACAGACACTGAGCAATAAGGGAAGTGGCACTGGTGACTGTGGGCAGACAGCAAGGTAAGAGGGACAGCTGCAATTATTAGGAACAGTCAACAGCAATATCCTACAGGCAAGGAAAGAACACGTCCGTGTATGAACAGAGGAAAATAAAAAACACTTTTTCTCTCCTTTTTTTTCCAATGAAAATATGTTAAATACTAGGTTTCTTTCTCCATTAAAATAGTTTTACCAGAACACTGTTGTAACTGCTGTCCAAAAAACTCAGTTTCTCTTCCTACAAAATTTTAGAAGAAAAAGCATTTAAATTTTTATTTCAAAGGAAGATTAGATGCTTCAGACTGACCACCAAGTCATTTGTCTTTTATTGCCACACTTGTCTTTCTCTTCCTTTTTCCTTTTCATTAAAGTCATACATGGAAACTACAAGCTAATGAAACAATGATGAACATCTACTTCAATAACACCAAGAATTCTCAAATGTGCTTTGTTTGTTTTGTTTTTTTCTGCAAAATTAACACATTAGAGACTATTTGCCACTGTACAAAATTCCTTTCTTTATTTATGAAAGCTACATCTTTACTATCATGATGTGAAATGAAAAGCCTCCTGTACTTGTTGCATACAATTAAGCTGCAACAAAAGCCAGCCCAAGCCATTTCACATTTCATAGGGCTGCAATTATTCTTTAACTGTTAGAATATGCTGTCCCCCAGGAGCTAATTACAGAAAAGCTCTCATCACATACAAGAAACACACAAACAAATCCTTCAAGCACAAAGCAAATGTTCAACATTAAAGAGATGCATTCAGGAAGTCACACCAATCAGTTTGGTTCAGCTAATTACTAATCTGATTTCTGGAGTAGTTGCATTAGATAATTATGATGCCCATTCACAACTTGAAAGCCAGGACTCTGACTGATTATAATAAAGATCTAGGACTCGAAATAAAAGTAAGGGCAAAGTATGAAATATACATCAGATGATGGGGCTGGTGGGTCTGTTTGTTTATTGCCGGCGCTTCCTTCGGCTCTTCACTTTGGAGGGCCCCATCCAGAGTTTGCTGAACCCAGCAGGAAGGTTTCCACTGCATTTGGATCAGGCCCAGAACAGCAAGGCATGGCTTTGCCCTGCAGATTGCATCCATGGAGTGCCCAGGAAGGAGCTCTGGTTGCTCGTTTCTGGTCCCAGCCAGCGGTGGCAGAGCCCGTCCCCATCTCTGCTCTCACAGCCCATCCTCCAGGGCCAGAGACAGGCAGCAGCTCTGACAAGACTGGAACCTTCAAAGGCTCCTTTTAACTCACTTTTTGCTTGGTTTCAGCTTCTGCAGGATTCTTTCTGAGTCTGAGCATTTATAAAGGTGCATGACCCAGAATAGAAGGTACAACAATTCTTCTAGTTTCTGACTCAGCTGAAGCTCTTAATTAATCCACTGCAGTTTATACCTGAGACTGGCAAAAATTTGCTTGGTGAAACACTAATAATTATGCTTGATAGGAAAACGTTGTTCTAATTAAATGTCTGATGAAGTAAATATACTGAGCTCAGTTATCAGTCCAGCCCTTAGCTTTTGCTCTCTTTTAAAGACTTCACCAGATACAAGGGGAAAAAAGTCTTTTAAAGCCCATTGACACATTTACAGGTAGCAATTCATTGCAAGTGACAACCCAAGTACAGGAGAAAAAAATTAGGAATTAAAATTTTTCAATAAGTTACAGCCTTGCACATCTCACACCAACAAAAGCAGTACTTCTAAGCCATTGTATACATTAAAATAAATACAAAAAAATGCAGAACTTGACCTGTCATTTTCATCATTATCATATGTAACACCTGAGTTTCTGAGGAATGCATAGTGGCACTAAATAACCGTGAAGTTTAAACAAATGCTGAACTTTAGGCAGGTGAACCAGCTTCAGTAGAACGTACTCAGTGGTCCTATGCCAAGATGGGGCAAAAGTAGAGATTAAAACCCCATATTTTAAACTAATTAAAGACTAAATGAGGAAGTTTCAGCTGCAACTTGAGGTTCACATAAAACCCAAGAATAAAGAAAATAAAAAAGATAAAGGCTAGAAAAACAAATATCAGAAGCACATTTCCCCATGGAAATCTTCGAGACTAATCAGCAACAGTTTCGCAATGTAGGGTCACAAAACCTGTGTATGTCCTTGAGAGGGTCCCCTGCTCAGCCCCCATGTAGGGACTGATCACACTGCTTTGGACACCCACACCTACAAAATCACACGAGTTGTTAAAGATTTTTTGTTGGTTAAACCCTCCCCCAAAATAAAATGTCCATTCAGGCTGGCATTCCTCTACCTCAGTGTCTCAAATAAGGCAGAACTGCACTATTAAATTGTTTGCACATAGTCACACTGGACACTTTTTGAAGCATTATGGTGAAAGGAATTCTTTGCTGCTGTTAAACTAAATGAATGAGAGCTGTAAATCTGTATTTCAAAGTCAATAGGCTACAATATTTACAGGGCTGCCGTATGTGATAGCTTAAAATTCAAAACTGAATGAAAATTGTGTGGGGTGGAAACTAATGTTATGGAATCTGAACCAAGGCTACATTTATATTTCACTTTAATGCTCTAGCTGTTTAATCAAAATATGAATAAAAGGTCTAAAAGACCAACACACAAAAATATCATAGTTTTGGAATTTAGCTTTAGCTTCCTATTGTCAACCAATTACTGTGTAATTTTTTCCCTGTGACTGAATAACTAACTGTTAGCAAATAATGAAAAGGCAATTACAGCAGAGCTTTGTTCATATTACCTTCTTCATTTTATTCAGGCTATAATTATTGTCAGTGCTGGAGGCTTACTGTACCATGTAAGTGGCACCAGGGAAGAAAATGGAATGGGCTGGTGCATGGAAAATTGCAAATGTCACAGCTACCTTCATCATCACCCTTGGACTTCAGAGATTAAAAAAATAAGCAGTAAAAAGCTCTCCACGTACATTTTGCAAATTCTGTACCTCAATCTGTTGCAAAGGGTGATGAACTAGTAGAAGGGAAAAAATTTAAGTACCAGGTTTGTTCTATTTTTTATTCTTAACCTCTGCTGCCCACCTCCCCCTAACATTTTTATTACTATTTAATTCCCAGAACACTGCACCTTTTTACCACAGTGTGCCTGGAAACAAACTCATGGAAATATTCTTATAGCAGCAGTTCTCATTAGGGACATTGTCCATGCCATTCTATAACACAGTGGAATATAAATGATGTATTTTATGGGGTTTGATCTTTACTTCTTTGCCACATACAGACATATCCCTAATAAAAAAAAAAAAGCACTATGACCTGTGTGTGCAGATTTAGTGTGCCACACTTAGGGTGTGACATTGACCATTTATTTTGACCATTGTTTCTCTGGGCTTCTAGTATGCATCAGAATGATAGATACAAATCAGAAGTGCAATATTTTGTTTTACCTTTTTTTTTTTTTTAGAAAGAAAAAACATTCTTGTGTTTCGTTCACATTGCTTTTTCTTTGCATCGTTGTTTACAAGAGATAAACTCAGTAAAACTATATTTGAGGCATTTTATTCATGTGCAGTGTTGCAATTGCTTTTAAACTATGTAAATCATTATACAGCCAGTTAATTTTTCAGTATAAAGTAAGGCTGACACACATTAAAAGACATCATAGCTTGATGCTGACTTGTGTTTAAACTTGCTTCCAAACTGACTGGCAAATTTTGGTATAAATTGCTTAATATAATGCATGGTAATTCTTCTCATCTAGGTTAGTAAGAGAAGAAATGCATCTTTATATTTTCATAAAATTGAGCTGCTTTGTACTTTCATGGATATTCCTGTCAGATACATGTATATTCATCATCTTTCTTTAGTATTTTAGTGCAGGCTGTTTATCTTCTACCACTGTTGCTGAAGTAGACACTTCCACAAACACTGCATCCATAACCTAACATTTATAATTGTTCCTTCTCCTTGTACAGTATTTGGCCATTCAGTATGCCCCAGCATCTGAGCACTCTCATGATTAGAGGAGTGAGGTTTTGGAGACTGCTTCACCCAAAGAAAACAGAGTGGATTCCAGCAAGAGACTGTAAGTCCTCCATAAAAATATACAGATGGAAAACAGAAGAGTGATGGGAAAAGGCATCAAGTGAATCCACAGAAATAGAAAAATAGAAGGTGCCTCTCCTGGGCTCCTTTGCAGCCCTAATCCACTTTCATGCTGCCCCTTTCCTTCCAGCAGATCCTGCTCCTGACAATCACTGCCCTTCTCCAGGTGGTGGGAAGGAGCCTTTGGGTGCCTCCTCCCCTGCCCAGACCCTGTGAAGGTGATTTCCCACCCTGTATTTCTGTGAGCACCACCCTGCTCCTGCAGCTGGGATGGCTCTGGGGCTGTGCCAGGGAACAGCACTGGGACTTTTGGCACCCCTTGCATTTATGGACAAGACCAGCAATTAAGCCCAGAATATAAATCATTGCCTTTCTGCTCCCAGTGACTCAGAAACTACGCTAAGATAATATGCTTGTCACTTTTATAGCTAATGTCTGCATTTTTTAATGATTTATTTAAGTCGTTAAGCCTTTCTTAACTTTGATATCAGAAATTGCCACATACTTGTGAAAATGATCAAAAGGCATCATATTAGGAAAAATATTAACCACTTATTTTTTGGAAGGCAGAGTAAGGAGTAATAGAAAATTATTTGGAACTAACTACTCAAGAAAAGTAATTCTAATTTATATAATTTGGTAGAGGCATCCAGCATTACCTTTCTTCCCCTGGGTTTAGCCAGCAAAGACTACAGAAATTGCTTTTGTGCAAACTCCCTCTTCCAGATAGGAGAATTAACTATAGAATATCCTTGAGCCAGAACAGTTCACAGAGCAGGGGAAGGGATCAGGATCACACTACATGCCCTAAAATATCTGAACTTTATTCACTGTCCATTAGATAGAAAAGAACTCAAAGTAAACACAGTGGGTCATCCTAGGCAAGGGACTTATTGGCACATGACACCCAGCCTAGAGTTCATCACCAAGAGAAAAACACCTCAGGGTATGCAACATTGCCTCTCTGAAGGCTCTTTATAACAGTTTTAGGTTCTTTAGGTGCTTTGCTTTAAACACCTGCTGCCAAAATCTAAAGATTTCAGCTTCCTACTGTATTTTCACCCTGCAGTTTCATGTGAGGGTCTTTACACAGCCACTCAGATTTTGCTTTGTCAGATGAATGTGAGGTTAGTCTTACTAACTGATGTGACTTCTCTCAGAAAAAGTTAACATTGAGGATATATCTTTCCTATTTAATTTCCACACTGATAGCTAAATTTCTAAGATATCAGACATCATCTCACAGCAGCCACCCATCCAACTACCTGGCCCAAGAGCCCTGAAACCAAAACTGGACTATTTTAACCCCACCAGTGTTCTGCTTAATCTGAAGGAACACCCCTGGCCCTGCCACAGTGAAAGACTGATATGCCAAAAACCTTTCCCATAGAGTATTTTTTAAAGCATGGATCAACATTATTCATGGAACATGCTCATACTTGTCACAACTGGCCTTATATTTAGAAACACTGAGAGCTTTCATGATCTGATTGTGGTGAGCAGCACTTACCAAGAATTACATCCCACACACAAAAAATTGCTCTACAGTGAATTTAATCCATCTGAATTGCCCCTGGTGTGGAGGCCCAAATTTCCAGCATGTCCCCTCTCCCTGTGATGCTCTGACAAAAGTAAAACTGCCTGTACCCTCACAGGCAATCTGAGCCCAAGGGGGAGTGAATTCTGGTCATTCTGCAACTGCAGAAGCCTGTGTGGTACCCACAAGAAAATCTCTGCCTCTTGCTCTCCAACTACACCACTGCAATTGCAGTTATGTATCTGGGCAGTCAATTAATGCCTGAAAATGCAGATGCCTTAACAGAGTAATAATAATTTAACTATCCTATAGAAGTTGAATGCAATTCTTAGTTTAATTCATGATCCATGGGCAAATCAACGGCTTAAGTAGTTTGTTTTTGTTTTTCTAAGTAACAGTATATCTGGGAAATGGGAGTAAAATCAATTGCATACAGACAGCACAGTAAGGGCATTTCCCTTTTTATACATTTTCCCTGGCAATGCTTTGGGACCTTTGTGGTCTGTGGTCGTTTTTCAGCTCTCTGTGTCAACAAAAACAGACTTTTCAGCTCCAAAAGAAATGCATCAGACATTAAATCCTTACCAAATTTAAGCCTACTTTGTCATTTTTTAGATCCTGAATAATATCATAAACTTTTAGGATTACAGAAATAATAATGACCAGAGCCCAGGCAATTTAAGCCTGCTGTGCTAATCGCAGAGTAGAAAGTCTTTTATAATAACATTTATATGCTAGAAAAATAAAGATTTCAAACCACCCAAAGCCCTGCTCTTTCCATTCCCTGCAACAATGCAGAGGTCATTGCTGAGATAATGACGCACATCCTCCAAGCCATTCAGTTTGTGTCCCAGCACAGATGAAAAATAATCTGATCACTTTTTTTCATTAAAAAAAACCAAAACCACTATTTCTTAAAAGCAAAAATAAAAAAACCTCCCCTGATTTATTGAAAAACGTAGTATGATGTCAGTGTGAATTAATGTTTCCCATAGGCATACTAATAAGCTCCATGACATAATAACTTGTTATACTACACCAGTGGGACCTTAAAATTATTCCAAAGATAACATAACACAACACTTGAAGCAGCAGGAAACTTCCAGCATGCTTTTAGATGTTTTACAGTGTTACTAATCTTTGAATTGCTTGGAAAAACTGAAAGGAAACAGAATATTTAAAATTGGAAGCACTGCAGCTAGAAAATGACTCCATTCCAAATTCCAAATGTGCACAGGAGATTAATGTCAATGTGAAAAAAAAAAAGCAGCAGAAGGGGGGAAGTTATTAAATGCACTTTCTAGGTTGGACATGTGCCTTTTGGTAGTCCGGTGAAAATCTGTTTTTATTTGGCTGAGTTATGAGGGTTTAAAAGAACAGACTTGCACACACACCAATTTATTATTAATGAGAGGTATGATTTATTTATTTATTTATTTGAAAATTAAATCCAAGCTCATGATTGCCCAGCAACAACATCAGGACATGTTTGAGAAAAGCAGAGACTGCTTTTTCTGTAGCACATAAGGATACCATCTAATGTCAAAATCCCTATGAAGTCAAACCAGAAATTAGTGCAGTGTAAGTTAATAATTCTGCATGGTGTAACAATGTGCTCTCCAGAGCTAAACACTCCAAAGAGACAAAAGAAAAATAAAATAGTGTGGTTCAGTTCCCTAAACTATCAGAATTTGTATATTTGTATTTTAATCTCCACATTCAAACCATTTATTCAAACAAGTCATTTGAGATGCAAGGAAGGAGCCATTGATCTCTCACAGAAAGGTCTCTGAGCGAGTGCTTGGGCAGAGATCTTGGTGTGCACCTAACAGGGTGTAGTGGTTTTGGTCCAAATAGATCTTGCAGAACTGAGACAGAGCCCCTGAAGGGGACAGAGAGAAGTGCCAAGCAAGGCTGCCAAGGCACAGGCAGGCAGGGGCACTGCTGCAGTGCCAGGGAAGGTGCAGAACCAGGGAAGGTGCAGTGCCAGGGAAGGTGCAGAATCAGGGAAGGTGCAGTGCCCAGGGAAAGTGCAATCAGTACCCAGGGAAGGTGCACAGCCCAGGGAAGCTGCAGTGCCAGGGAAGGTGCAATCAGTGCCAGGGAAGGTGCAGTGCCAGGGAAGGTGCAGTGCCCAGGGAAGGTGCAGAGCCCAGGGAAGGTGCAGAGCCCAGGGAAGGTGCAGAGCCCAGGGAAAGTGCAATCAGAGCCCAGGGAAGGTGCAGTGCCAGGGAAGGTGCAGTGCCCAGGGAAGATTCAGTGCCAGGGAAGGTGCAGTGCCCAGAGAAGTTGCAGTGCCCAGGGAAGGTGCAGTGCCCAGGGAAGGTGCAATCAGTGCCCAGGGAAGGTGCAGAGCCCAGGGAAGGTGCAGTGCCCAGAGAAGGTGCAGTGCCAGGGAAGCTGCAGTGCCCAGGGAAGGTGCAGAGCCCAGGGAAGGTGCAATCAGTGCCCAGGGAAGGTGCAGAGCCCAGGGAAGGTGCAGTGCCCAGAGAAGGTGCAGTGCCAGGGAAGGTGCAGTGCCCAGGGAAGGTGCAGTGCCCAGGGAAGGTGCAGTGCCAGGGAAGGTGCAGTGCCCAGAGAAGGTGCAGTGCCCAGGGAAGGTGCAGTGCCAGGGAAGGTGCAGAGCCCAGGGAAGGTGCAGAGCCCAGGGAAAGTGCAATCAGAGCCCAGGGAAGGTGCAGTGCCCAGAGAAGTTGCAGTGGCCAGGGAAGGTGCAGAGCCCAGGGAAGGTGCAGTGCCCAGGGAAGGTGCAATCAGTGCCCAGGGAAGGTGCAGTGCCAGGGAAGGTGCAGTGCCCAGGGAAGGTGCAGTGCCCAGGGAAGGTGCAGTGCCCAGGGAAGGTGCAATCAGTGCCCAGGGAAGGTGCAGTGCCAGGGAAGGTGCAGAGCCCAGGGAAGTTGCAGTGCCCAGGGAAGGTGCAGTGCCAGGGAAGGTGCAGTGCCAGGGAAGGTGCAGTGCCCAGGGAAGGTGCAGTGCCCAGGGAAGGTGCAGTGCCAGGGAAGCTGCAGTGCCAGGGAAGCTGCCTGCCCACTGCAGGACCTGCTTCCCTCTGTGAGCTCACACAGCAGAGCTTGATGGAGGGGTAGATCCCTGCCCAGCTCAAACACAGCTCCCTAGTCTATGTGAGCCATATTCAGGAATGTGCAAAGCTCTGGCCTTATGGCTTCTGTGTCTTGGACAGTGAAACTCTTCCTTTCTCCCAGTTATCAAAATTTCTGTGTGTCTGACATCACATTTACTGCATCATCTCTTTGAGCCAGTTTCCTTTATGTCCAGTTTTGTTCCACCACCATCTCCACTTGGCCTTGATAATACATGTACCATGATTACTCTGCTTGTTCTTTTCTTAAATGATAACATAACCCTGACCATTGCTCCCAGCTAAACTGTACATCGTTCAACCAAAGCTAAAAATGAATATTCCATGCAAAAAATGTTAACCTTTGATCCAGACACATCTCTGGAATAAGTGATCCTGTTGTGTTGCAGCCCTTTGATCACTCACACAAAAATTGGAACCATTTGCAAAAGTAAAGCTTGTGAATTGCACATAAACCAGACCCGATGGGATGGTTTGCAGAAGGCTGGAGTATCCACAATTACACTGGCAATGCTTGTCCAGTCCTAATACAGTGTCATGCACTAAAACCATTCCCATCATGGGTTAAACCCAAGTTTCTACTCCAAAGCCCTGCAGAAGGAAGCAGGATGGTGTGTCTGAAACAATAAATCACCCCAAACTCAATGAGCAAGGGATCTCACGTTACCAGGTACCACGGGACAGAGCAGCCAGAGCAGCTCTGAAAGCTTCATCAGCCATGAAAGATTCAGTTTCCTACTCATTCACTCAACTGCCTCAACATCATGGGAATCTACAACAACCGTGTGAAACCATTTTCCACAGTGAACTTAGAACACCTGGGGAGCTCTTTGTAGTCTCTGCCAAGCAGCTATCTTTAAAAGGAAGGATAAACTGCAATCTGAAAATGTCAGATACACACCACTACTGGCACAATGGCAAGGCACAGTCAAGCAGAGAGAAGGGGTGCAGTAGGATGGATGCTTGGGGTAGATAAAGGATAAGATGGAAATAAATGTAGAGAATTATATGGAAAAGGAAGTACTTTAAGAGTATGCAAAGGCTACCAAAGGATTGAACAAACACAGCAGCAGAGATGAACAGAAAGTGATACACGAGTAATTTGGAGATTTACTATTCCCACGATCTGCAGAGAACAGGCAAAAAAAAAACCAAACAAACAAAAAAAAAACAAACCAAAAAACCAAAAAAAAATGGAACTAAATTATGAGCTGGAAAAGTTCTTTCCCCCCCCCCCCCCCCCGAAACAATATTAATGTAATATGCCACTGAAAAAAAACATATGGGAGACATGTACTTGTTCCTAACTGAAGATTTTACATTAATTTGAATTATTCATAATCCAAGGAAAAATAAAAATCCATACCAGATATATTTTAGTTTCCTTTATCTCTTGCAATGGGCTTATGGTAAGGCAGGGAAAGAGAAAATTTATTTGAGGAATTCAGATTATTTCACTAAATTTTTTGTTTTGAAAAGTAAAGCATAGTCTGTTTGAGAGTTTCAGACTGAAGAGATGACTTTCCTTAAAATTTCGTTTAATTTCTAATATTTGACATGACAAACATGTTTAAACATACAGAAAAGGCTCACTTTAATACCAACTTTTTGTCCATATGAAACACCCCTATAATAGACTCCCCTTTTGGTGAAGACCCTGCACAGAAAAGCTCTACAACAATTTCTGGGGCTTTTTTTTCCTCGTAAAATGGTTGCACACAGACAAAATTAAAGTTTCTGAGATTCTTTTGGCTAAACATTTTGCATCATCTGTCTCTAGAGATATTCAGATATGTCACCTGTGCTGCTCACAGAAGTTTTCACTGACTAATATTAAAATTTAAATTATTAACTTTAAAATACGTTCCCTTTTTAATATTATAGTATATGTTATTATGAGATATTTTATTACTTATTAACAATATTCTAATTTTTTAAAAAATATGTGAAAGCATTCAAAGCAGATTTCATGCCATTTAATATCCCAGAACACACTTCTACATCTGCTTAGTGCATTCATTATTCACTAAATTCTAAGTACAAACAGAACCTATCAACAGACACAGTGCAAAAATTCAGCCAGGAAAGTGGGTAAAATTAAAATGGTGGAGATTGTAAATACTGTTATTTGGTTCATTTGAGCCCAGATAACAAATATTTATTTAATTTAGAAACATAGTCCATGAAAACTCACAATTGCATTGACTTTTAGTCTGATTGAGAGGGTGTGGTCTGTTTGTCTGTCAGCACAAGTGTTGCTGGGATCTCTTATACACTTGGTCTAATTGGACTTTTGAGATTGACTCCAACAGACCATAGAGTGAGACCACCAGCAGCACATTTCTATCATATGCATTCCCATAATTGCAGTCTTCTACTCTCATCAAAGCTTACTTTTTGCATGGCAAAATGACATGACTTGGTTATTAGGAGGACCAAATAAAATGCAAGTGACAATTAAAATTTAAGTGTAAATTAATTACATGCCTGGCTATTGTGAACTGCATTAAAAGTGTGTTGATGAATGAGGAATGATGTCATCTAATTGTGAAAAAAACTGAAGTTATGGTCTGTGTTAAACATCAAACCTCTGTAATGTAGGTGGCTTATCTAAAAATACTATTTCTGTGGCCTGTTCCTCCTGTGTCAGACACAAGTTTCAACCTGTGTTTTATACAGAAGATGATAGGTAATCTCACAGGCTGCTTTAATTTCTCATCATTGATTTTCTGTAGGGTACACAGGAAACATCTTCAGGATTTAGATGATTCCCATTTGCAAATATTTCTAGATATCATATTCATATGCAATTATAGAACTAACCTCTCAGAAACAAACCCATCTTGCAGACCAGTGAAAAGACATTCATTTTCATGATATAAAGTCATGGGTAAGAGAATAAAACATCCTAGAGGGTCCCTTGGTGGCTCTTGTCACATTTTTAGAGACTGATGCTATAAGGGTCTCATTCAAAACTCATTGATGCTGGGGCAGTTATTCCTATGCATGTCAGCAGATTTCAGAATGAAATAAGAATTTGCAGTGCAAAACTTCTGAGGGATCCTTACAGATGTGGCAATGGTGGCCTTGAAAAGAAGTTCTTATTTTAAGCAAATTTCTGTAGTTAGCAGATTGGGACTGGGACCAGAGAAATCTGCTTTTTTAGAACAACTAACACTCATAAACCACATTTTTTTCCCCTCTGGTTAGTCTTATCATTATTGGTACAAATATACACTCCTCTCTCAATCTTCTGTCTCAAATTTTCTTTTACATTTTTATTTTCTTCTTGTTTCAGGCAAGTTGCCATGCAGTTCTTTTGTGTATGTCACAAGCAAAGAAACAGATGCCCCTGAAGCATCTTCCATGTACATCACAAAGAAAGAAAGAGAAAAAAGAGAGATGAAGGAGAAAAGAAGTAGAGAGAATGGAGAAAAAAGAGAAATTACTTATATTAAGGGCCCAAGCATCTCCCTAGAAAAGCAGTAGCTGGAAAAAAGAATGTGGCCATAGTATTTTTAAGGATTTCTTACATTTCAGTAGTAGCAACACCAAAATTTATATCCTTCCCTACCAAGCTGCTGAAAGATAGGCAGGAATGTTACACACTGCTGTATGGTAAGACAGATCCCAGATCCATGGCATGGATTAGCTTAAAGCCACTGCTGAGGCCAGACTCTGAGGCATTTCAATTTATTCTGTGCTCAGAACAACCTTCATGCACAGGAGGTGATCAGGGAAGGCAAATGTAGTAACCCACAGTCCTTCAAACCTTACCAGCAACCCCTTGTCTCCAAGTGCTTGAGATGGTTCTGTCAGTGAGCATAAGCAGTTAATGGGGCTGATAAATCTTTAAGACAGAAACTGTCACAAATTATGTTTCTGCACATTTTATTAGAACAAATCCAACCTTAATCTGAATCTATTCTAGCTCAAGACCCAAGCAAGTCCCTGGGAAACCATGTCAAGCAGAAAGAAAAAATAAATAAAACAAATAAAAAATACTGGCAGCTGCAAAGAAATTTTAACCTTAGATATATTTTTCTAAAAAGAGAGATAAGGCTTAAAGGCAGATTATAGATTTCTCCATACTCTAACAAGCAAGAGGATGTGACTAGAGAAGATCAAGCAGAGGGTACATACTCTGAATACCTGTCAGACAGCCATCCCTGCCATGATGACCTGCAGTTTCAAGACTGAACATGAAAAACAAAGGTGTCTTTTCTTAATTTCATAAAGCACCCCTAATTATGAAGGAGAAAAAAAAAGGGGGAATACAGTGAATTATCTGCAAATTACCCACATAAAGGCTCCTTGAATGGAACATGGGCTTAGGTCAGAGTTCTTTTTACTTTTGATGTGCCATGATACAGTACTCAGGTGCAGAATCACTTTACATGGTTCCATTTCACAAGTTACAAAACCTTTTATAAATTGCCATAAATGTAAAAAAGTCCTGGTAATTGAGATTATTTGCCAAACTCTTGGGCCAAGTCAACATCTCTATCCAGCTAATTACTTAGACTTTATTTCAATAAGAGAATATGAAAAAAAGTGTAATCAAGGTTCTAGTCATTAATGAGAATTAATAGGAAGAGTATGAAAATCTGGAAAAGAAACCCACAAGCCCACAGCCTTCAGAATTTCATGACTAGGAAAAAAATGAGCACATATATTTAACTAAGATGTCAAAAAATTGAAAATTAAAGTCTTGATTACACCACAGAAGTGAGATGAGAGATTTACCAAGGTTTAAATCTGCATTTTGGCAGAAATTTCCCATATTACAAATATTTGGAGTCTGAATGCTGTGTTAATCCCTATATCCGTGCTTCATTTTGGAATAATTGGAGGAATGAACTTTAAAGACCAGGCTTTCCTAAGCTTACTTTAAAAAATATCACCATCTTTGATAATCCCAAAATCTAGCCCATATTCTGTATCATCCTCAGAGATGAATTTTACCCTACATCCCTCACTAACAAAGTCACCACACTGATAAACCAAAAGCTGCTCAGCAGAGCTGGTTGGGTAAAAATCTTTCAAATATTCAACCCTTGACAAACACAGAGCTTGTTTTAGGAGAGTCTTGCACAAACTCTGTACTCATTAATAGGATATAGCTTTTCTAGCAAGCAGCAGAAGTAACAGATTAACTTGATCATGTCCCCATCCTCATAGATTTTTTTTAAAATTACAGAAATATCTGTAGGCTAAAGAACTCAGTAAGCAGAACTACCACCAAGCCTCATCACATATAAGAAAAAGTTTCTGAAAGTCATTTTGAGCAAGTGTTTGACCTCACATTAGTGAAAAAACAGAGATTGAACCACAGCTAATATTCACCCATCTTCCAACCACAGAGTCTGCAAGGAGATCTGGACTCCAGTGCCACACCTCAAGCTCTGTGCATGCAGAGTCAGGGCAGAGCTGGCACTGCTCACAGTAATCAGCACCAGTTGTGCAGAACAGTGCACTGGCAGACCAATCCACAAGCATTTGAGCTAAAAGTCTATCTCATGCATGTGAAAATAATTATATAAACCCTGGTTATTAGTGCCACATTATTCAAGAATAGCTTGGATGTGTGGGCCAAGTCTCCAGCTGAAATAAATCCTCATAGCTTTGCTGTGGGTAATGCATAGACATTAGCATAAATTAGCTGAGGATCTGTCATATCTGACTCCTTACATGTGACAGCCTTAGCTCCATCACTATTTTGATGTTTGTCTTCTGAAGGTATTTACCCAAAATCATCTGTTCTGACCATGTGTTGCAGAATACTTGATACTGAACCTAGGGTGACACTGAAGGTGAGTAGTGGAGGTGACATCAGTGGAAGAGGCCAACACTTATGTGAAAGCAGGAAACTGTTCTAAAGCAGCTCCCTCAGCAGGCTCCACCAATATCCTGGTGCTACACTCTGTCTTGCCAGCAGAAGATGTCACACACAGAAGTAAAAGCCACATTTCTTTTTTTTTTTTCAAAAATGTCACCAATGTCAAATTTAACTATGTAAAATTTCAGTACCCTCAGGAATTTTATGCAGGGATACAAACTTCTCAAATCACCAGTGTGCTCCAGGAGCTGACCCACAGTCCATGTGCAGGATCACACTGCAGAGATGTGTGAGCCAGACCCTGCTTGGATGAAATTAAACCAAAAGGTTCCTCACAGCACCACCCCTAATGCCCTGCAGCCCATGGGCACTCAGTCCACAGGACAAGCAAGAGCCCACAGAAATGTCCAGCATGGGCCTGGTGACCACAGCTCCTGCTGCTGTCCTCTACAAATCCACAACCTGACCCACATTACCTGAAAACATATGCATGTTTGAAAAAGGAATGCCAAGTTATAGTTCAACTCAATCTGAGACACCTTTTGCAAACAAATGCATGAAAAGAACAGTGTAAACTGGCTTTTGTACATAAGAGAATCGTGCCTTTTCTACAAATAAACTGATGTTAGCATTTGAAGCCTATTGTGTATAATTAAAAATGTCTAATTCACCCAATACAAGATTGTCTCAGGAAAGCCTGTCACCTTCTATATGGGAAAGACATGCATTATGTATTTTTTGCACTGACTTATCTTTGTTATGCATGAGGCATATTTTGGCAATATATAGGAAACATGCATTCAGTCTCTGTGATTTAGAGTTGCTACAATTAGCAGAAGTTAATTTTTGACAGCAATTTCCCCAAAAAAGCAACAAGGAGAATTTGAGAATAAGCATCCATGATTCAACAAAAACAAAGGTGTTTTTCATGCTTGTCTGTTAAGAGAAAAATCTATCACAATTCCTTGCTAAAATGTGTAGGTAAAGAATTTGCATTTTCAGAATTCAACTTTGAAAGAGCAAAGAATTAATTGTTTAAAAATGTTAAAATTGGTGAAAAATTGTTACAAAAATGTTAAAAATTGCAGTAATTAAACATGAATTTACAAACAGCTTCTAGTTCAAAATTGGTGCTGAAGGAGATAGAGTTCATTTGATATATAAGCACTTTCATGTTATGATTCACAACAATGAATAAAATGTGAAAAGAGGATCTGTATGGGAATGGACATAATGTTTGCATGATACAGCACTAGTCTGAGAATCTGGTTCCATGGTGCATTTTTAGCCAGGTCTTCCATTTAATGGAGCAGGCACTGATCCAGTGCACCAAGTTGCAGGTTATTATTCAAGTTAGATGGCTATGAAGGCCCAAAAGTGATATGAGATAAGATAATCAAGTCTTTTTCCTTAAGGCACATAAAGGTCACAAAATAACATTTAATTACCCACTCTTGTAACATTTATAAAGGAGCAAATCAGAATTACTCCAGAGTGAATATCTAGGAATCAACAATGAATCGAAATATAAATGGCAATTATTTTGTGTATCTGAACAAAAAACAAAATAACTTTCTGCCAGAGGAAATCAATTCCCTTTCCACATACTCCAACTGGCCTTGGTATTTTGCAAAAATACTGCTGGAACCAGTTTGCTGCATTTTAACATGATTTAAAAAGCACTCAAACACAAAACAACAAAACAGAAACAAACACAGCAAAACAAAAAAACCCAAAACCATCCAGTTTTCACTAACTAAACAACTTTTCCCTACATTTTACTGATTTTTATGTAATGTTTATGTTAAATTTGGGCTGAACATTCATTTCAATTTTATGTTTTGTGAAGTGAGAAAAAGAAGCTGTGTCTGAGACTGAACCATGCAGTGGTTTCCACTTCTCTACCTACCCCAAAAAATTGTGGTGAAACAGCTTCAAGGGAGGCTATTGGTTCTAGTACAGCTGACATCAAAGCATGAGGTTACCCAAAAGAAAACTGAACCAAAAATCCTTATCTGATTCCAGAAATCTGTACATTGGCAGCCACTACCTTCATTCTTAAATTATCACAGAACCTTTTATGTTTATTGAGTTGTGAGCATTTAAATCAGCAGATACTGGAAATGTCTGTTCCCCACATTACATAAGTATCTTAGAAAGCACCTGAGGAAGAAGGGAGTTATTGAATAGCCAAAGCAACAAAACATTTAGGAAAAAAAAATATCAACATGAGAGGTTCTTTTGGAATAGTGAGGGAGTTTTATAATTGTCTGTTCACAAACCATCTCCCCATTGCCATTTCCCTGCTAATTCTGATCACTTTCTAACACACAGCCCTCATCAAAATGAAGAGCTGAGCATTCTTATCTACAGGCAGACCAGACTGTCTGGAAAATAGCCATAAGACAGGACTGATCACTGAGTGATGACAGCTTAATTCACAGCTAAGGTGCTATTAAAACAGCTTCCAGTGTTTCCAAAGATGTTCCAAAAATCAACTGTCATAACCCCCACCATGATACCTGGTCATGACAGTAAGAAAATGACCACATAATCCCTGTACTCTTCCTTTAAACACAGAGGATTAGCAGATCATGTATTTCTGTAAATCTTCATTGTACCAGACAGTTAGAAGTCATGATAAGAAAGAACCATGCTCGTAGTCATGACTAATAAAGCAGAGCTTGTCACTCCTTTTGGGGTCACCAGAGCTGGATTAAGCCTATTTGGCTTCCTTTACAAAAATACATAGGATGGTTTTAAAATGTAAATGACCACTTCAGATTGTGTTAAATTAATTGAAGAGGTACCAAAAATGCATTTATTATCACAATAATGCTGTTATTCCAGTGTTGCTGCAATTAAAGCAAGATCCATTTTTTCTAAAAACAGAGGTGGAAGCCTGGATTACAGGACCAAGCAGTAAAACCAGGTGACTAAACGGACTATATATCTCCTGAAGGAAAATACACTTGGATTTTGCATAATTTGTTGTTTCATCATAAGGCTCTGCCTGAGGGGTAGAAAGTTTAGCCACAGATGAATAAACCAGAAATCTCTAAGATCATGTCTGGACATCCCTGATCCTCTGTCTGTAAGACCTGGGGTACCAAGCCAAAGTGCACCTGTGGGCAGAGCCCCATTTGATTCTCTTCAGTTTGCAGGCTCCTCCAGGTGCTTTGAGCACCTACGAGCTACACCAAGGGAACTTCTACCCATAAACCAGGAACTTTTCCTATGAATTAAGAAAATATATTCAGGTGTCACCACAAGCCTCTGGAAGACCCCAAGCAAACAAATCCCAGCTCCCCAGGGGCTGGGGTTGATTCTCGGCAAGGCAGAGCCCATGTCATCAGAAACTCCTGCACAAACCCCAGTGGTGGCATCTGCTGCTGAAAGCTGAGTGCTCAGCTCAGCTGTTCCCTCCTGCCTTGCCATGCAAGCCCAGCCAAGGAGAGGATTGCTCCTCAGAGCTGTGGGTTAAACTCAGGAGCTCTCAGACCTGTTGAGTGAGGGGCTGCACACCACTGTTAGCTCCCTGGAGCACCAAGAGCTGTGGTTTAATCTGCTCACATGCTCCAGGCAAGGTCATTTTTTAATCCTGGGAACAAGACATCACACAACTGATTGGAAAAACCTTTCTAGAACTGCATCCATTCAAAAAGAATTTTCCAACACTTAGCCATAGTTAAAAGAATAGTAGCTATAACTGATTTGAAGAGATTAAAAGGATAAATCACCGAGGATGTTGGGGAAGATAAAGCCAGTAAAGTGAATAAATGTTCTGGGTGTGGAAGGAGACAGGCTGGTTTTATCAGCCAACAGCATGGAGTCTCAGACCTAAGGCTATTACGATTAACGCTGCCCTGTCCTTTAAAAACCCTCTAATGTATTCAGTGAAATGAAAGAGGAAGAATGTGCCTGGAGTGAGGGAATGTCATGACAGCTCTGGCCTGAGAGCCCTGGAAATCCTGCAACCAAATCTTTCAATTTGGCAGCATGAAAGTCAGGAGGCAGTGACTGTAAATGGTCTGGAGAAACACTCTTGACACTATCCTGCTTTGTACAATTACTCTAGTCTGAGTAGTTGGTTGTTCAGGTTCAGAATTATTAATTTCTGTCTCCAGAGATTAGTTTTGCCATCATCACCAAAATTAGAAGAAAATTTTGTAGACATGAGTGTTGAAAGGGGTTATATAAGAAAATGTAGTTGTCGGAATGTTTTTGTTTTTTAATTATTATTTGCTTTAGGACATGCAAGCATAAAATATTAAAACTCCAAAATTGTGTTATGTTTCAATTCCATTGACAAAAGGAAAACATTTGCTTTCTGTTTTGAATACAGGGCAAAAATTCCAGCACATAACCCTTCATGGAAAATAGCTACATTTGTAGGAGATGGAAAGCCAAGACTGGCACTTCCCTTTGGTCCTGGGGAAAAGATCCTTTAAAATATGATCATTTTGAGCCTCCATATATCTGGAAATTTACTAATCACTTCTGTGTGTGAGTAGCTCAGCATGAAAAAAATGCTATTACTCCCTTCCATAGCTTTAGCAAGACAGGTATCAGCATGGCATATTCATATATCCCTCTGTGGATTTATATGTAAATATGCAAACATCTTCTTGAAGGTCTCTTATTTTCTAAAGAATCCTTTTGGCAATTTGCTATTAGAGCTGCATCCGTACATTTAATATTAGGCTGCCCTTTGGTCTTCACAGAAAAAAGGGACTGTCATAAAGCTATCTCCCTTTTTCCAGAGGCTTACACAAAGCAGCAACACTTTCAGGGGTAACAATATTCCTTTTAAAGTGACTTCTACGGATAGTAGCTACTTTTTCCACAAGTAGCTTATACAGTGCTTAAAATGGGCTCTTTATGAAGAAAGATGGAGTGTAATAAAAATACCATTCCTAATCTGAAAATCTAAGAGACACTGGATGAGCCAGTTACATGTTTTGGGGTTTTGCTGCCAGGAAAAAGCACTCCCTCTCGTCTCCTGGACCACTTAGGATGATTTGGAAGACTAGTCATTATTTCCTTTTGTTTTTTTCTCCTATTAGATCTAGTAGAGCTCCATCTTGGCATGTACAATTCCCCCCGGGTAAGCAGAGAAAGAAGCAATTAAGTACAAAATGCTAACAAGATGTCTGAGTGAGTCAACTGTGTTTCTAAAGTATCTGTGGGTTTTTGTACACCTAAAAATCATTTCTAGGTCAGAGAAAAATAAAAGTTGGGGTAAACCTAGAAAAAAGTGCCATATTAGGATATTTATATAAACTGTCATTCTTGTGTTTTCCCCAAACCTCATGTGCTCTAAGCTATCAATCAACAGCCTCCACAATCAGACTTTGAGTCCTGATGGAGTAGGAAGATGTCATCCAGGGAGGAAAACATGTGGAAAATCTGTTAGCCATGTGTGTCATTACTGATGTCAACATTTAAGTAAATATGCAAGAACTACCTAAGGTTCCTACAGACCTACTGCAGCAGAAATAACTGAGAGAGCTTTGCCAGATTAAATGGTGCCATGTTTATCTCAATCTTTTCTCCAGTTACTGGGTTTTACATGTCTGTAGCATAGGTGTGTTTTCTAGGAGCAATTTGAAAACTGCTGTGGCAAAGAATTCCACAGCAATTTGTTACATTAATGGAACTTTTCAGCTTTAATTATTCCCAAAAAGACCTGAAAATAAACATGTATTCTAAGTATTTTCTGAGTGTGAGCCATCATATAATTAATTTCAAGTGGCAAAAGCAGCATTCAGAGTCTTGAGATTCCCAATGTAGTTTCAGAAAATGGGAGTTGCAAAATGCAGATGACATCAGCAGTGATGTGCATTCAGATCACGGGGAGATTACAGCAATTTTACAAGGAGGAAGAGGCATCAGCCACTTTTCAAAATATTACACAAAAACTGATGTAGGCATATTCTAGTAATAATTTGAACTAAACTTTGAAAGACTCCACTCATTCATAGCCATGTACAAGACAGCAATGAATGCTGTAGGATACACATTAAAAATGAGAGATTAGAAAGAGAGAACATTTGGATGAAATGAGAGCAATGTCCAACGCTCGGGAGCAAGGCGCCCTACACAAAAGCTTATTGCAGGCTGCACACATCTCTGTTATGGAGAAACCCAAATGCACTGCCACTAAGTTTTTAAAAATCAAACACAGAGTCCCGAGCAACCTCAAATTTTAAGCCACTAAATCTCAGTAATAGTTTTTAAGGAGAGTTCAAAAGCAAAACAGAGAAGTCAAAGTCCAAAGGTATCACAATGGCAGATCAAAGTGTGAAAAGGGATTAATGGCATCTTCAGCAAATGAAGTTTAAAATTCTAGTGTATTAGGGAAAGTCTTTTTTGAAATGGTAATAGGCTATACCTGAGCTGAAAAGACAATTAAGATAGTGTTAATTTTTTTTATGGTATCTGGCAGTAATATTTTTATCCTGTTAATTATACAGGAGACAGCAAATGTACATAATATGATAGCTCCATGCTGAGATGACATGCCTGCTGCCTAGTTAAGTGGCTACATTTATCCTATAATTAGCTTGCAGGAATGTGATTTGCATTGCATACCTAAGAGTATATATAATGTCAACTATGCCACAAAAGCCTAAAATGGAAACTGACACTCTCTTAGCTTTGACCTCTGGATAAAACAAGGTGATGCCTCTCATGACCTCCTGCTCTTTGTATTCAACCACACACAAGAAATGCATTGAAATAATGCTAAATGTATGACAAATTCAAAATGTATAGGACTTTAAAGTCAGGGCAGAAAATCAGTGCTGATGCTTCAGCCTGAACTCATCCCCTTCCAGGGAATGAGGATAATGATGGTTAAAAGGCAGCATCTGTGGTTTATTGGTATTAACTTTGAGATTTTTTTTTTTCTCTTGCAGGTAGAATTACAGGAGCATTTCCTGGATATATATTTAACTGGCATAGGAAGTACATATCTCTTCTAGGCAACTACATATGTAAGAACTTGTTATTAAAACAATGTTACTGCTTTCTGTATTTTCTGAAAAATCTGCATGGGGTTAGGGTACACAGGACTTCACTGCTACAAATACTGCACATCTGGGTGAGCAAACACCTGGAATGAAATCTTGTGTGGTTGAAGATACCTTTGTCAGCATTTTCATTTCTGCTGCCATTCAGAGAGAGACTCCAATAGTCTCACTACAAGACACTATCAACCTACCCTGAGTTATTCCACTGATTTCAAGCTGTTTGTCCTTTTGTCACAACTCTTTGCTCCTGATCTCAGAACATACAGCTCCACATTGTTCTGAGGAGTAAAGGGAAACTAAACAACTCTGAAGCTCCACTGGGTGGCTTACAGTCTTATCCAGACTTGGTGCACCATGAATTCTAGTTTGCTTTGTAGTCCTGCAGAATCATTAGAGGCTTTAGGGTCCTGGGAGCCTTTTCCCAGCTGTCCTCATCCCTTCCCACTGCTGGGAGAAGTGGGGCAGCAATAACACAGCTTGGTGACCTCACCTGCCAGACTCCAGCCTCACCCTACCATGGAGGGAGAGAACCTGGGGGATTCTGCCCTTGAAACACGGCCAGCAAAAGGCACCAAATCAGAAAGAGCAAAGCCAGGTGACAGACTCCATCTCAGAGGAGCACACAGAGGAAGGAGGGAGGGACACAGGGCAGGCTCAGGGATTGTGGGACTGGCTGAGGAAGAGCTCTGGATGAAAGCAAAAAGCCATAGAGGGTGACAAACACAGTGACAAGCAAAATGCAGAAGGGACCTGAGAGAACTTCAACTCAACCACTCTTCAGACAGAATTTTTTCTGTGCAGTGCCACAAACTCCTCCCATTTGAGACCCCAGGCCTCTGAAACAATGCTGGAAGGCTGCTACTGATAACAATGACTATGTAAAATTGACACATGCAAGAAGATACTTACTTGTATTTATTTACTTGCTATTTATCTGTACAAATAGTTGTGATTCCAGTGAATCCTTTCCCTGAATTTTTCTTTGCTTTGCTACAAAAGCAGTGGTAGTCCATATGTCTTAACGTAAGGATTTAGGTGCTTTTTGGGTTTTTTTGCATCCCCAATTGACTGAAACTAAGTCAGTTTTGATTTCTCTCACCAAAACTTCAGCCTTTGCAGCAATTCCAGGCTATGCTCACATTTCAACCAGGTTGCCTCACAGATTTTGATGCCATATGAAAATTTACAAAGCACTCTCTGTTACACATCTCATCTTTCGTTAGCATTTGCATTCTTGCCTGCTCAAATACTCCAGCACTATGTGTCTCTAACAGTTTGGCAGCTTCTAAAAAAGTGTTCTCTTTAACTGCATCTCGTGACTCTCTGCTCATGAAGCTGCTTAACTTGGTGCAGTAGGTTTTCTCCAGCCAAGTGTAATGTAGCTCCCAGGACTTGGTCTGATACAAAATTCAGGGAAGTTCTTGCTCTCCTCCTTAAAGTTTTGCCTTTTTAAATAAACCTATTATTCTGTCTCTTTCTTTTTGTCCATGATGAAATGATACTCTAAACTTGTCTGATTAAAGTACATGGCATGCTCTCAAGTATGCATTACTACATCTGTTTGCCTTATTGAACAGCTGAAAAGCATTCAAACTATTATTCACTTTTTTATTACCATTCAGTACATTTCTGTGTATGTTCTGGCCAATATTTTTTTTAATAATAATGTTGATTGCTACAACACCACCTGGTGTTGCTGGCAACTGTGTTCTTAGGACAAATCTGGAGATAGCTGGGGTTTAATTTAAAAGCCCAGTTCTTGGAAGCATGTGATTAGATAAGAGGTTTTTTTTTGTTTTGGTTTGGTTTTGAGGGGGTGGAAGTTGTTTGTTAAAAAAAAAAAAAAAAAAAAAAAAAAAGAAAAAAAGGAAAAAAGCCTAATCTTCTGAACAAAACCTAAGTGTGACTACAGTGTACCCCCAAAGGATCAGAAAAAAGAGACCTCAGTGTTTTCCTACTTTTCATTTCAGACTTGATTATTTCAGTACATCCTCAGACATGGAACATATCCACAAAATGCACACACATGCTTAGACACGCAGACACACAGACTTCACACACATTTTGGTGGGGTATAGAAACAGTAATTTTGCAATTTTCATCAAAAGAATGTTTACAATATAAATCTTTCTCACACCTCTATCCATAGAGCAGCTCCTTTGAACCAGCAGGGTTTTCTAAGAATAAAGAAAACCAAGATGCTTCTGTGAACATTAGTCCTGAATTTTTACCAACTTCAGCATCTGATGCAGGATTATGTGTGGAACCATTGCCTACATGTTACATGTTATCTGCTTGCTGGCAGGAAACTGCATAGGAAGTAACACCCCTGAAGAGTGCCTTGAGATCAAAAAGAAATCAATGATGTACACAATGCTGCAATTCCCCCAATGTCCCTGACAGGACAAGGCACTGAGCTGGAGCCTCAGTTCAGCATGAAACAGGCAGCAAAGTTTTCAAGTGATTTCCTTACACTCCGTGCAAATCACATGCAGAAGAATTGGTGACTTTCCATATCTCTTAGGGCTTGGTTGGACTAAAAACAAATCTATGTTCCCACATCCATAGCAGTTTAAGATTCTAATTTGTTCCTTTAAAGTACACTCCCTGTTAACCTGATAGGCAAAGGCTTTTCCAAAATCCCCCAGCGTTGTTATCTGAGAATCAAACAGCAGGATGCTGCAGGAGCTGTTTAAACAAGAGCTATTTCCAGCCTTGATGGAGCACCTCATTCTGCAATATGCTGGAACACAAGCATCTTGATTGATTACTCTTTAGTGGGCACCAGAGAATGTAGTTCAGAATTTATTTTTCAGGATGCTGAAGTCAGTCTATCAAGGAAAAACAGAACCAGCAAACCAAATCACCACTTTTATCCCACATACCCTGAACTAGGCATTTCCATCCAACTACACATGCCTTGTACTCAGTTTTGAGTGTCCTCATGCCTACAGGCAGCCCTTTCTCCTCAGTGAGCTTCTGCTGGCAGCACTGGGACCTCCAAACAGGAGCAGTCCCCAAGTTTCATGAGTTTCTCAGTTACTCACCACCCAACTATCAGCCCCTCCACTGTCCTAGGGAAGAGACAATCTTCCCATGGAATATTTCTGCTTGGCTTTATTTGATATGTTTCTCAGTCCTCTGGTCTCCCTCAAAGTCACCATTTGTCCACTGAAATGTTTCATAAAGGGCAACTTTTTCTCAGAGCCAGTCTTGATTTGTATAAAAAAATCCCACATCTCAGTGCCAAGGTGAGGTACCTACAAATACAGTTCAAATACAGATGTCACATATAAATATCACAAAAAAACCCCAACTTTCCTAGTCTGACCCTGCTTGCTTGCTGTTTTCACAAAGGCCACTTTTTGTTCAACAACAGGGAGAACACAACGTCCAAAATTCAGTAAAAAGATGTACAAAGTGCCATTCTGATATCAGTATCAATCTAAAAATTAGCCTCACTTGGTGGTGAGTGAAATACACTTTGTACAGTAGAATATTGCCCCCAGGAAGTCTGAGAAATAAATGCCATCTAATGAAGGTGTTTTGGACACAATGTGAGCACACACTGTGGGTTAAGAGTGAGGAAAGGGCTGCAGCAAGCTAGTCAGAGTTTGCAGAGCACCTGAAAAAATGTTGGTTTTTGAAGATAACCCCAAGGGGAAAACTTGTGGGAAATCTCCTAAATGGTGTGAAAGAAACACAGCTTTAAGATCTGCCAGTTTAAATAAACATTTTTGTTTTGTCTTTAACTGGAGCTAATGAAGTGCCCCACTTATTCTGAATTGCTAACGGGTTAGAACAACTAATACCAACATAGCCTTAGGTAAAGAATCGTGAGCTCAGCAACCATCTTTTAGTATTCAAGAGCTGCTGCTAAACAAGCACTGAAATCCATTGAAGCTGAAGAAATAGATCCACCTTCAGTTCCACTTTGAATTTGGCCCTATTTACTGAAGAAACAGGAGAGAGTGGAAGGTAGAATTATCCAGTCATTTAAGCAACTGGTGCTGTGATATGTAAATAATGCTTGAGATTCCGTGTGAGTGTACCTATGCATACACATTATACATTTAATATTTATATATATAGTACCAGTATTAAGGAGCCTAACAATTTTCTAAATAATTGATCTTTTTTCCATTAGATGATCTGGATATTATCCTGAAGAAGCAAAACAAGTAAGCAGACACCTACAGAAGAAAACTGACTACAAAAATCACATGCAGCTCACATTTTCCAGATGTATGTTATTACAATATGAAGTTGAGCAGTGAATAGCACTGAACTTGCTTTTTCATTAAAATCAGAAGCAGTCTGCCTTCCTTATACAAGAAATATAATGAAGAAAGAAGAACAGTTCTATTTCTTTCTCATAGAGAAAGTTTCTAGCAGTCCTCTTTAGCTGATGAAAGATAGATACTGCAGGACCAGCTTTGGTTTTTTTTACCCCCCAACTGCAGGAGATATTAACATATAATTAGGTAACCACTTAACATTTTTCACATGCATACACATTCGTATCACAGCCTGATATAAAGAGCTGCTTTTAAAGCTTGCTGTGTAGGAAATCAGGAGTGATCACTTGTTCAATCTGAGGGTATGGAGCAAGCAGGGATCCTGAGGCAGTGTTCCCACTGATCCCTACACAAGCTGCACATTGTTTGTTAGCAGAATTAGTGTTAGCAGAACAATCCCAGCAAGCTGGTTGGAGGTTTCCTCAGCCCTCCTGTGTTGTGAAATGTTTCTTCCTCATTGCATTTTGTAATTTGGAGCAAGAGGTGAGGACAACCAGGCTTTGCTCAGAATTGATTTAACTCTGCTTTAACACCATTTCACTAGCTCATTAAAAAAAAAAAAAAAAAAAAAAAAAAAAATATATTTGCTCTACAAAGCCATACCATCACCCCAAGGAAACAAAACAGAGATAGGACAGTTCATTCTAACATCAGGACTGTAAAAGTCAGTGTAACACCAGGAGAACTGCAATGTGGTGGTGGGAAAAGAGCAAACTGACAATGTGCTGCTCCCCATGTGGGTACAACATACATGTGTAGCTGAGAAAGGCTCACGTGTGACTGCTGCAAATAACACCCAAGCATTTACTTTCCTATTATGCAAGAGGAGCCCTTCATCCAGCTACCTGTGTGGATACAACCACATCCTCCAGAAATTCCTGCTGCCCCCTGAGCAGGCTGGCCATAATCCCACAGCAAAAGCAGACAGCTACTTTTTTATTTTTTCAAAATTAGTCCCAAAACTATCAGTCTATTACACACCCTCTGCACATAAGTAAGAGAATGAATGAGTGCCCATGCTGAGCACAAGTTCAGCAGAGCCCCTGCACGTGGCAGTGTGCCTGTGGCAGCCCAGGAGGGTGTGCAGGCAGGGACAGAGCCCAGCCAGGGCAGCAGGCACTGGCACAACCAGGCTCTCAGCCTGGGCTGCCTCTCTTGGTGTCTGGGAACTGCAGACATGCCTAAACACTGCATTTTTTTTAGACTTCACCAATAGGCAGCACATAAAACGCTAGGAATGCCTTTGATCTTGGCAAAATTAGGAGATAGGACTGTATTTGGGTCAACCACCCCTTCCTTTTGCACCCTTGTAGATGAAAAAAATGCTGAAGGAAGAGCAGCACAACAAAGACAGAATTTCTCCTTTGAATAGAAACAATAGAGGCAAGCATCTCTAAAATAAAGATATTGTGATTAGGTTATACACTCCCTTTTTTTTAAACCTGCATTAATTTTGATTTATATTTAAATAAAAATGATTAAATTTTATCTTCTAAGATGGAAATGTTGTGATAAATACTGGCCCATGGCCAAACTAATCTCTAAAGCCTACAGCTTACAGCCCCTGTTGTCTTGTATGGATATTTGAATGGCAATGGGTTTTATCAGTATTTCTAAAGGCACTCATTTAATTATGTGGTTGTAAGAATTTTCAAAACCCCAAAGAATTAACACTACCAATACATATTCATATTCCTCAAATTAATTCAACCTGAACATTTGAAAATATTAATTCAAAAAACACACTCATTTATTTTTATTTCTGTAAACACTCAGAGCTCTTTTCTGGTCTTGTTTATGCACTCATTTTATTTTTGTATAATTATGAAAAAATGATGTAGTGAGCTCTCTTTATGTTACATAATGCTGGCAATTGATCTATTTACAATGGGGTACATTACCCAGAAAACATGGACCTGAGACAGAAGGAAGGTTGTAGCCCCCAACAAAGGGCAAGTCCTGCTGCTGAATCCAGGTGTCTGTGCATGGGGACCCCCCCTCTGGTGTCACTGCTGTGCCTCCCATGCTGCAGTGATTTGAAAAGCTCAGCATTGGGAAGGGCCTGGAGGTTTACACATAAATGAAACAGCTTTGTAAATGAAAAATATTCTCACCAAACAAAAAAAAAGTTGTTTTACTTAGAAAAAAAACCCCAAAACATTAAAATGAAGCACATCTAACTGAAAACAGGGGGTTTAACTTTGGCCAAATTGTTTACTCTTTATAATTAATTTTGATTTCCCATGTTCTACACATAGCCCATAGCAATACTCTTGCCTAGCAGGAGCCACAGCACCATTCTTCACAGGCCCCTCTGCACAACAGCACACTTTGAGAAAGCTGATATTTTAGAAAAAAAAAAAAAACTTTTCTGCTTGAGCAATTATCAGTCTGACATCACACTCCAGGTATGCAGTGTTGTGTCATTTGACAACTGTTTGCCCACTTTGACAGGGCAAATTAGGACTCTTTCTTCTCTACAAGCTCATGTACAATTATTATGGCATCATTCTAACATATTTGCTACACACAGGAGAGAAAATGACATTATCGCTTTTTAGCTGTCACTTAAACCAAACAATTCACAGGTACATATGGTTATTGCTGGAAAAAGGATTACCATTGCTATTAGCAAGCAGAAAAACAGCAAGAAGATGAAACATGTTGAGAAACACAAAATCTGCCCTATTCCTTAGGCATCCACCTTTCTTCAAGGTCAAGAGTGTGTGAGATAAATGAATTTTTTTAGGCTTCTTATAGCCCCTGTGCTTTTATCAGTTTAACATAAGTAATAACAAAACTAAATTCTCTCTACTACCACTAAGGCTGTTTAAAGGACTTGCTTTGCTGCAGAAGCCATGACATAGGGGACTGAAATCTCTAATGAAATGCCGTGTATGTTGATTTATGCAGCTTTAGTGGTACCATTAACTGAAAATTGTTCTTTTCATAGGCTTATAGAGAATCTGGTGGCTGTCATTGTTCATGATTCAGTGAGAATACTGGGTCTAAAATTACTGCTGCATTTGGGTGGATATGTGAGGGATGGAAGTCTGCCCTCATTTTGTGTTAATATTTCATATAACAACAAATATAAACCTTCTTTATATAATAACATATTAGATTCCATCACTAGCACAGCTGTCATTAAGTAATCTCTTTAAAAGTCTTCCTGTTTAGAAGAAGAAAACAATTTTTTTCAAGTACTAATAAAATATATTTCTGGGGAAAAATACATACACACACACATATATATAGACACTTTAGCATAAGTGTATGTATATATATATATATATATATATATATAAGAATAGCCAGGCAGTAAGCATTAAAAATTGTATTTCAGACACTAATGCAAACAGCTAATCCTATTTACATTCATATTAGCCCTGGGTATCTTTTTCCCTAAGATTTACACATTTGTATGCTTGCATGAGTTGAAGTGCTTTTTGCATGATATCAGTACTTTTGTAATTTAAATCTATAAAAGGCAATTTCTTTTAAATATACTTCCTAACAGTGGGTGAAAGAACCACTAAACTTATTTGAGAGCTGTACACATCAGTAAACATGTGCACTGAACTCCAGGCAATGTGCTGTGAGAGAATTAATCTTATACTGTATTAGCTAAACAGAAAGATTCTGGGACTCCAAGTAACAAGCGTGGAAAATGTCCAAACGTTTTCCTCCTATTACCTAGAAAATGTATATTTTTTAGGATTATGATTTTAAAAATCCAAGCCTTTTTTCAGTGAGTGGTTAATTTGATATTTCCTCGCCTTACTCATTTGAAAATTTACAAGAAAGATGGTTCATAAATAGCCCTAATGAAGCTTACAGATCTCTAATTTTGAGTACCTTCCTCTCATCTTTCACCTTAATTCTGACCAACAGCACAGGACTACCATTTTATTTAAAAGCCTATCATCTCCTTGCACTTCCTACCAATACATAAACACCAGAGTCAAGAATATTCCTCTCAGTGAAATTATCAGGAATTAGAGGGATTTTGTTTTTCTAAGAGAGATGAAAATCAAGCAATTTGAATGAGAAAGTCTTCAGATACACGTGAGTAGGACACTACTGGAGTAGCAGGACTTGAAATGGATTGTGTGGAGTAACAGCTAATTCCTTTTTGACTATTTCTTTCATTTTATAATTCAGCACAAAACAACAAAATCCAAGCATGGAGGAAGAGACTAATTTTGAAAACCCTTTCTAAAATGACCAGTAAAATGAATTTTCAGCCCCTGTTGACATGGTGCCAGAGGCTGGTGAATAATAAATTTCTGCCTTCTTTTCTCTAGGTTGGGTCCATCTACTGCCCTCAGTCTCCTTTTTTTCTCTTACACTCCTTCCTTTCCTCCTCCCATACCCCAAGCTCTTCTGCCCAAGCACCAGGGTACTTTACCCACTTTCCTGTATTTACAGGGAATTCCTCATGCCCTCTCTTTCCTCTGACTTTTGGAGCCTCCCTTACATGCCTCTTTCTGCCTTGCCTGTCTTGCTTGTCAATGCCATTTGGTAACAATGCCTTTAGAACTGTTACTGTGATTATTCATGCATAGAAAGATGTTGGGAATATGTTGAAGACAAGTATTCTCAGACTCCTTATGCCCTTTCTAAAATAAACAGCCATTTGCAAAAGAAAAGAGGAAGTTGGAGGATTTATTGCTCCTCTAGCTCTAAATTTTGCCAGCACAACCAGCACTCAAGACAAGCCAGGATATATTTCTCTGACATAATCTGTTGCCACTCACAGATGTGTGTTTGCTTCTATTTCTGTACACTTAAAAAAAAGATCATGCTGCCTAGAAGAGAACAGATGATAAAATTTTAATAAATGAGTGAATAGTCTAAAAGTAGATGTGAATTTCACATGATATCTAATTATTTTCAAAGGAAAGGACACATATACCATCAGTAGTGGCAAGGACATGGCAAGCAGCTGCAAGTCTTAAAAACTGCATTTATTGCCAGCAGCACTGTATGTCCTCTTTTGCCTCACCCCTAAAGGAGTCAAGAACATGATTTTCAAAAGCAAATCATGCATTAAGGAGGGCTCTTGCAGGTGGAATGGTCTCTCCCATATGACACATGCAGAGCTGGTTTAATGTGAGTTCCCTCCGACCCACCCTTTAGCAAAGAGCTCTGCAGAGCAGTTCTTTTATTTCAGCCCTGACATTTCAGACTTGAAAACTGTATGCAAATACTGTTTCAGTGATTCCCCAATCACCCAACAGGATCAACCAGAATTGATCTCTGCTCTTTGAAATTAGCAGGTCTTACACAACCTTCCTTTTGTGTCAGACCATTTCTTTTAATTTTTTCCTTTTTTAGTTTTGTTCCTCTTTTTTTTTGGGTAGGGAGGGAGGTGAAGAGGAGGAGTGATGAAGGGCAAACTGGCAAACAATGGGCAGCAATGGAAAGGGCCTGTATTGCTAGTTTTAAGCATCTGGGTTTGCTCCAGCCAGTTTCAAGCACTGATATGGATATGGAGTCAGTGGCAAACTAACATCCTCAACTTTAGTTAAAAGAACTATAAATCTGAAATGAATGTATAAATAATATGCAACTGTCTAGACAGTATAGGTCACTTGCAAAGAGACTGGGTCAGGAAAAGATTGTCCATCAGTCAGACAACCATAACTGATTCTGATGCTAAATAATGGTTTAGATATTCAGTATTCTATATATGCGAAAGGCTTCACTGAGCATTGGATCTTCCCAACTAAAGTAGCCTTCTACTTATACATATCTTTATGCAGCTGTAAGAAAATGCACTTGCTATTTAAACATTAAAATTAATGCCCAAAGAAAAAGCTATTTAGCGAGGGACTGGAACCAACCTATGTAATTGGCTTTTGGTAAAGCAAAAATAACCATCATAGCCTTCCCCTGATAAACAACATGATCTAATCGTAGATGGAATCTTAAAAAGGGAAACAATTAAAACTTCAAGCTGGCAAAGAAACTTATTTCTACTTACAGTCAGTTCACAGATACATTCAGGGAATTGTATGTTGCATAGCCCTACCTTGCTCTCTGCCTTTCAGAGCACTGCCACTTACAGGTATCACAGATACAACCATGCTGACTACATGTGCTTTTGAAATTATTCTGTGCATTGCAATGCAATTTTTTGCCACTATTTTAAGTAGGTGGCCTTCAAGGTAACAATGCTGCCATCCTAATGTTTTTCAGGATGTAAAAGTAAGTTTTGCAGGATTGGAGATGATAGAGACCTATGCAAAATATTTTATTTATTGGCAACTTATAAAGCACATTTTTATATATTTGCTAAAAAGGAAAAGGAAAATACATGGGTAGTAAATCTGGCACATGCAGCAGCTGGCACAGCTGAAAACAGGTGTTACAGCTGCAAGACACAACCAAGGGGTGGGTGTGATTCCCAATCCAAGGATCATTTAATCCCAGCATCAGACATGGAGGCAGAGGATGCAGCAGGCACTAACTCCTTCCTGAGGTGGTGTGATTCCAAGGAGGCTCCACATGCTTGCATCACTGAATGCCTGTGCAACACAGGGCCAAGCACACCTCAGAGCATCTTTGGGAGCTCAGGAACAGCCTTCCATCAACCCAAACTGCACCATCAGTGGTGTAATAGCTCATTACACCAGCAGGATCACAGTGTGCCTCCTAAATCCAACTGCTGTTTATTCTGACTGGAAACACACAGGTTATCCTGATCATTCTGAAACCTACTGGACTGTAGTGATCATATTTTTCAATGGATGTGGCTTGATTTCCTCTGTACAAAGAAATAAAAATCAAACATCTTCCTATTTTTCTATCTATAAATGCTATCAAACATTCTTGCACAGAGGCTGCAAATTTGGAGGTTGGTCATTTGTAATGCTGGCCTACCTTAGCTCAGCTTGAATACATCAGCCAATCAGAAATTTTAAATGCTGCATGCACAGAGAAATAACAAAAATCAAGACAATTAAACCCTGAGTTCCATCCTGCAGGGCTGTGGCAGTGGTGGGGAGAACTGCCCTGCAGAGGGATTCCACCCAGCAGTGATGACAACAACCAGCCTCACACACCAGGCTCTTGCAACTTACACCAAGAGGAAGCAACTCAGCACTTCCAAAAATCACACCCACAAGGTCAGGAAGCCCCTCACACACACATTGCACTTTGCAGAGAGTGCAGAAACCCAACCTGCAAATCCAAAGCAGATTCCCCCACTTTGAGGATTCATATGCTGGCAGAAAATACAAAGGCAAGGAGAGGGCCAAGCTTCTTCCAGGGCTTCACTGCAAAATCTCTGCCCAGTTCTATCAGTGGAGCACCATTAGCCCTTTCTCTGTCTTAACTAGACTCCCATACTCTTTTTACTCTAAATCCAAAGATGCTTAAGAGTCAATATTGCATGCAAGCCTTGAAAATGAAAGATTTGCTTTTAATCAAGGCTAACAAAATGATGAGCACATTGAAGTTATCATTTAAGCCGTCTGGGCTAATCCTGTTCTTAATTAAAAAGACTTTCCATTTGAGGAAAAAAAAAATCAAGATATACACAGTTAAATTAAAGTGTTACATTTTGGGAAGTTTTTTTGCAGGTTTTGGAAGGAAGAGATTTTGTGAGAGATCCTATTAGCTGATACTATTCTTTGTTTCTCCATTAGCAGCCTACAGGCAGAGATTTCAGGCTCGGATACAAATAGATTATGCCAAAATAGCTGTTTCTGAATAACTTCACGTGTGGACACTTTTATTCTGGAATAAGAATACAGTTATTCAGAAATACCTAGCCCTACTTTAAATTCAGGCCCTGCATTAATCCAAATTAGCTTTCAAACGCAGCCATCCCTTAGGCTATTAGAAGCTTGATTGTGCCTGGTATTACAAACTTGTGTAAGAGCCCTCTCCAGCCATTCCACCTCTAATCAAATTTATTCTGAGTTGCACTGTGGGGAAAGCAAACTGAGGCTTACATTATAAATGATTTTCAGGCTTTGAATCCATGTTTTTCTTGTAGCTTTTTTATAATGATCTCTGCCAGCTGTTCAAAGTGCCTCTGTCACTACCATCAGGTATCCCTACTCCGTCTGATTGATTTCATAAAGCAGGGTTCAAACATGCACTGCTGGATCGGAATTAAATGTATTTATTTTGAGTCTGTAAGGCTCTATAAACCCAGAGAATGTTTGGGGGGCAGTAGAGAGTCTTCAGCGTTGTATTGCTAATGGAAAGGCTTTTCGTTTTGAATGTGTCACTATCATTTCACTGTTTTAAAAAGTATTGTCCAGCCAGGCACAAACATGGGAGATTTTTTTGTAAAAGTCAAAGTAGAAAAAATACGCAGTTAGGCTGCTTTGGAAAACATTGCCTGTCTCCAAGTGGGTTATTTTCCTCCAGATGCCATAGATACTTTATAAACAGAGTTTAGCGAGCAGCTCCAAGGGCTTGTCTACACTTGAAAATTAATTTGGATCAAGACAGAAATGAGAATTTATAGTACAATATGTCTTTATAAAGTTGTTCTCTTCACATTAAGCCCTCTGGTGCTTTTTCATAAACAGATGATTTTTAAGGTCCTGTCCAACTGAAGCCAAGCTATGATTCTCTGATATTCCTTAATGAAAACTACCTTGTATTACATACACAGTACATGAAATGGGGAAGCAGGAAATTTTTACATCTTTTTGCTAAACGAAGAAAACTACTGGAACCAAAGTTACACTTGGGAAAACAAAAAGAAAAAAGAGTCTGTGTTAATCAGTGCAACATTAAACAAGTTTTAACTCCGGTCCAACCCTCAAAAAACACTGTCCAGCTTCACCAGAGCAAGGATCCCTGTGAAGCTCTGGCAGAAAGCTCAGAGGTGTCCAACTTCAGGAGACAGATCTGGGCTCTGGACTCAGAAAGATGCAGAAATTTCCTTACAAAATGGAGTAAGATGTCTCCTCTTCAGGATTTTGCACCATCAAGGTAGGGGAGCTTATTTTGCTCTCTGTGCATTGCCAATTCCTCCCATGCATGCAGGGGTGGCCCCAGGCAGATGTGAGCACTCAGGGGCATCAGTCCTTGTGCTGAAAGGAAGCCCAAGAGGATACTGTTACTTCTAATTAAGCCATTTTGGTACCTCCTGACTACATGACCCAGAGTTTAGTGCACTCTGTGTGTGTCAAGCAGCATTGCAGACCTTCACACAGAATGCCAAACCCTACTGGCATGGATTCACATGTTTTCATATATTCTTCACTCACTCATGTATGTTAGCACGTAACAGCAGCATTGGAATTGGACTCTAGCATAGAATAGCAGCAAATATTGTGATGTTATGAGCAACTGAAGAACTATTCACAGTTTGGCTTCAGTTGAGCATCAGTTCAGAGCTGGCTGCCACCCTGGAGGCAGGGACAGCAATGGGTGACTGGGAGCAGGGGACGCTGAAAGGCTGGGGCTGTCATGGCACCAAATGCAGTGGTTGCATCACTGCAGCTCTGGCTCCAGAGGCAGGAGCAGCTTCCCTCCTCATTTGCAGTTTTGTGTCTCCATTTCCTCACACGAGGCACTGCTGGTGTGCCACACTCACACAGCCAGAGCCACTCGTGCTGCTGTTGTGTCACTCCAGAAGATTCAAAAAGAGAGCCAGAGCAGACAGGGATAAAAACTGAATCCCTGGCAATGCTAATGTCCATTCACATCACTGAAAACAGCTCTGCTCCTCCAGGAGTGTCAGGGCAGTCACAGATGTGTTTGTATCTGTTCTCTCACTTTGAACAAGGACAGTTATCCCAAGGGAACCTGGAGATGGAGTTTATGGCATGGCTGCTCTCTACTTGCTTTCTGAATGACACTGAAGCAATCTGATTGGTTAACTCTTATGACTTTAGCATTGAAATTTGACAGTTGAGAAGCTCTTTTTGAAAGAAAACATTAATTTAAACAACACTTTGAGTGAGACCAAAGAGACAAGGAAGTTGCCTCTGCCAACACAGTTTGGTAGAGTTTGTAGGGTTTTTCCAGATGTACTGATGTTTGATATATCTGTGGATCAATCTGCCTTTATGATCCAGAATTAGAGTTACTCTTATCTATGAAAAAGCAGCAAAGCAACTTAAAAAGTGACACTCTTCAATGCTTACTTAATATTCTACTTTCTAACTGAGTGAGGAAAAGAACCTTCAGCTTTAATATTTCTTTCTGTATATTTTCTTTCTCCACATTCCTAATATTTGAGGCACATTCTACAATCCTGGGAGACAGCCGCTGATTTTAGCCAAAAAGGATAACATCTGTTACAAACTGAGTGATGGAGAAGGAGATGCCAACTTTCCTGCAGGTAAAAAACAAAGGCACTGTCATCAGCTGACCACAGAAAAAGAGAAGGATTTGAAAGTGACAGAGATCCACAGAACCAGAGGCCTGAGAGGAAACTCTCTGGCAAAGCTGCCTTGAGTTTAGTGAAATGTGGAGCATCATGTTGTATGGTCATTCAGACCATGATCTCCAAGGGCTGAGGGTATTTTATGCAGAGTGCCATTGAAAGTCAATGCACAGTGTGTAAAATTAAACAAGAGTAATCCTTTGCAGAACTGGGGCCATGTTTAGTTAACCTTTTGCAGAAAAAAATAAAAATCTTAAGGTTATTTTCTAAGATTCTATTAAGTCCTGCTGTATTTTAATAGAAATGAGGATTTTGTTTCATTTTTGCTGCTCAATATTTACATGGTTGAAAGGAAAACAAAATATTAATCCAGTCTAATCTTTTTAGGATCAGAATCCCAAACAACATGTGTGAGAAGTGCTGAGGACCAGATAAGCAAAAGGGAAGGTCTTTTATATGCAGCCTTGCATAGACTCAAATCCATTTTAAGAGTTTAATGAGAGCTTTATAGATTAAAAAAAAAGACAAAAATATATTTTTTGCATGTAGAACACTTTGAAGAACAAGTTGCCTTCAAATTTCTGTCGCTGATGGCAAGTCAAGGATAACATTAGGGAATCATGATCATAGAGATGCCAGAAAAATTAGTCAGAAGGTGTCATGCTGCCAGATTGATCTGCTTCCCCAAACCAAGGACGTGGTCTGGACAGCAGAGAAAAGGGGAAATACAAACCACATTTTTAGGACAAAGAACCAGGAAAAAAGAGGGATGATTTTATCGAGGAAAAAAAAAAAAAAAAAAAAAGCTAGCTAGAAATAAATATCGAAGTTTAAGCAAAGAACTGAGAAATGTGCATTTCACCTCAACTGTATTGGACCCTTGGAGCAAAGACCTCTGTCTACAGCACCTCTGCTTTGGCCACAAAACACAAATCTGATTCCCATCATCTGAGGACATTACTGTTGCTGTTGCCTAAGAAATCAGTCCTTTCAGGATGCAGAGTCCATTTAATCTTCATATTGAATGAACTTCTGAAAACAAAGAAGTTGGTCAACAAACTATCCAGCCCTATAACTATTTTATTTTTCAACTTTTATTCAACTACAAACAATAATGAAAAGCACAACAGAAGTGGAATGACAAAGACAGTAACTTTCCAACCATCTATGGAAATCTTTGACAGACCCACATGAGCTGAAGGAGTCCAATGAGGTCTCTAAAAAAAAAAAAACAACTAATTGTGTGTAGGTGAAGGGAGAGTAAGGGAAGAAAAACATCCTTTTCCATTTTGACCATCCATTGTGTTAGTTCAGTAAATGATGCTCAGGGTGAAAACATATCTAGGAAGATCACTGTGCATTAATATTTCTCAAAGTACAGAGAAAGACACATTACCAGGAAGCCATGAAAAGTGATATCAAACAGAAGGAATATGTAAAAATTGATCACTGAAAGGAAATATTAATTAAGGTAGTTTAGACAACAGAATGGAAATGTCCTGAACCCCCATGTTCACACAAAGGATCAAGGCAGCAAGGGAATCCTGTCCAGGACAGCCACAGCTGAAGAAGTTCTGTCTCAGCCTGTCCCAGTGCCAGCAGTGATTCCACTGTTCACACCAAGGCTTTTGGGGTGACAGGTGAGGCCAAATTCATCCCCACCCTCATCTGTCTCTAAGCCAAAGCAGCTAAAGCAGGTTCAGCCCCAATCCCACTTGTCACATGGGAAAGGATGCACAATTTTAAGTCAGGCATCCCAAGAAAGTGGCAGGAAAATGGATAGGTGCCTTTGTCCCTGCTACCACGCTCCTTGTCAGACACTCTTCCTGAAAAGAAGCTTTCAGCAGCTTTCTGACAACGGGTTCTGAAAAGAAATGTGTGATCTAAAGCAAACCAAACGGGGTGCTGTTCTTGGCAGAAAGGGATCAAATCCCACGTCAGTCACAGCACAGCAAATTCTCTTCCACTCTGTCAGCTACGATTTGCCCATTTCCTTCCAGCCAACTGTCCTCAAAAAATAAACATCACTACACAAAAAGCAATTCAAGCTGCATCACCAAGTCAGATTTAGCTTATTCCCAAGTCACCTCTCCCAGATTCACTGGACTAGATAACTGCATGCAGGATAATATGGTAGAAAAGAGCACACACAAATATCACACAAAAGATAATTGCACCCACACAGCCTACTGCAATCAACAAAATTATATATGGCAAGTTTTTAACTCAAGAAATTAGTTGTCTTTATCTTCTGACACAATGAGTTAGACATTGTCTCTAAATTTCCTTCTAAAATAATTAACTTTGCAAATTACATTTCTCAAGTTATCCGAACATGGCTAATTATATGTATTTCAGAAATATACACTCATAGAATGGCCTTGTAGATTATATGACATTGGTTTTCTAAAACTTCCCTCTTGATTGGAATATACAAGAAGAAAAGTCATTAGAGCTACTGAAAACTCTCAGCAAGAAGGAACCAAGATCTGACAAAGACACAAAGATGTGTTTAGGGCTGTTAAACCTTCTCTGGGACAAGAGTGAGCACACCCAATTCATGAGACATTCCTTGGACAATTAAGTGGAATTTATACTTTAATTCCTTGTTACCTCTATGACAGCACAGTGAGTGTGTACAGACAGTTCTGGTTGCCAGGTATGACATTTCCCCTGTTTATTTAACTGTGCCACAGAGCATCCCCACAGAGCCCAGCTAACCCCAGCTGGAACTGCCCAGGGCAGAGGAGTGCAGGTAGACCCTGCAGCCCTGGGAACAGAGCTCTCACATGCTCACAAGCACAGCCAAAGCAGAAGCATTCTTAACTTCAGGAGAAAATCCAAGGGGATGTTCATTTATTTGTTCAGTACTCATCCCAGCATCCTGAATTGCTTTTGTTTTCTCATTTTAACCTGCAACACCACAGCTCTAATCAATGCCACAGAAATATGTATAAATCATGGCTAGCCTATGGTAAATTACCATGGTAAGAACCCACATCAGATATCACCAAGCTGCTTCTGTGTGTCACAAAGCAGGAGGTTCCAGTTCCTGTAACACCCAAACACTCACAGAACTGCAAAGCTCAGGCATTGCTTTATTGGCAAACAGATGCTCCATCCACTCAATATGGTCTTCTCAGAAATCATGGGCTTTATTCAAAGAGAGTTGCTTTAGTTTATTGAATCAACATTAAAAAATTCTCTCCAGGAAAATCCCTGAGCAATTCTGGTAGTTCATGATGGGAGAAATGTTATTTATTTGTCATGAGTCAGAACATGTGTAACTAACACACCCACACGTGTGCCTCAAACAACACAAATTATTTAAATGGTCTTTCTTATGAGAAAAATCATCCAAGTTCTTTATCACTTTACATGCAAACTGATTCATGGTCAGTAAGGATATATTGTCTGAGAGACAGAACATGGTCCACTTTGACCTCTCCAAAAAATGAGCACTGTCAGTCCATTTTAGATGACCATGTTAATGCTTATATATAAATATATATACAACACAGTGCCAGAGCCTAAGGAGCACTCTGTTTAATCACATCCTGTAATTCACAGCCCTATTTCATGCATCACTTTTACAATTCAACTAGAAATATATCTTTATGCAACATAAATACATGTATGGTTATTATCTGGATAATGTCTGATACTGAGATGCTGAACTGGTCTTTTTTTGTGGTATCTCTACTATGCCCAGGAACTTTGTCCATTCTCTGTAAATAAATGGGCATGAATCTGAGGAGACACCTGCCTCCTTCCACCTGTCCATTTAACTGGAAAGGTTCACAAAGTCTGCAATCAATGCCTGCATTCAAATTATCACCAGCATCAACAAGATGCTGAAAACTTATTTGGAGTGAGCAACTTAACTGCTCTATTTCACTTTTTCATTCTCAAAACCATGCTCAAATGACTCACTATTTGGCAATGTTGTGATGGGTACTCAATGGGAGTACACTAATTTTTTTGAAATTTGCACTTGTTATAGCCTGGTAATGTCTCATAGGTATTTGAATAAATATTCTTTTCCCAGATACCAAATATACTCAGCTGTCTTTGAGCAAAGATAATAAGATATCTGAGTAGATCAGCTATTTTACTTTTCCCTGCTACATTAAGGAAAAAAAAAAAAAAAAAAAAAAAGGCAACTACAACATATTAAACACTAAAGCAGACTGCAAGGAGTAAGTTCAAAAGTGAAATGTTCCCAAAATCCAGTAGGTATCTGTAACAGCAGGTTTCACTTAAAGTGGCTATCACTTTACTAGTTTTAACAAACTTCAAAGTAAGTGTCCTAATGCTACTCATTTTGTGTGTCTGTTTTACATCAGTCACAATTCTGGATCATGGTTTCACTTCTGCCTGATGCTTATAATGAATTTTTGTAACTGGAAAGCACATTTAGTGTATGGATTAAATTAAGAATGGTTTTACAAAGCAGCATGATAGCAGACATTTATATTATTAACTCACTTTTTTACATATCTGCTGATATGTTGTTGGGGCATGTTAAAATATGGTATGGTAATCCATACCACATCCATCAGCAAGATAAATATAACTGACTGAAATAAAATCAGAGAATCAGAAATCAGCTTCATGGGGCTCCGTTTCAAGTCACTGAAATAGAGGAACATTTTTAAAATAGAACTATTAATTTTTAATTCATTATACCACTTCAATTCAATGCAAAATGGCTAATTTTATTAAACCAAAGTGTCAGTGCTGATGGTGAAATCTTATACACATGGAAAGCTATTCTCCTAGGAATGCAGCCTGGGAGCAATATCTTGAATACCAAAAAGGTGTTCCCCAACATGAATTTTTATGCTAATTGCCAGCACATGCAGTGTGCAGGAGGATTCCACAGCCCTTGGTCTTTCCCACTCTGAGGAGCAGGACCATGAGCTGTGGCAGCACCTGCAGGGCAGTTTAGGGGTTAAAGTCACCCCTCAGTGCACCCAGGAGCACGGGGCACCACAGCTCCTTCATTCCCTTAGAAGTCAATCCCAAAAGAAATGCTGTGGGTCTGCTCTCTGTAAGTAGAACAGCAAATGGAGAAGGAGCTCCTGAATCTCAGTTACAACTCATCATGCCTCAGCCTTCTTCCAAAACCAGTGCTGTTGTGTGCCTGCAGTGACCCTGCTGCTTTGGACAGAGAATGGCCAGCACAAGAGCAAACTGGAGTTAAGCAGGTTCACCAGAGAAGAGTGAGCTGGCACATCTGGCTCACCAGGCACTTGGAGCTCAGCCACAGCCCTGAAGAAGTGATAATAACAGTGAGCAAGGGGAAAAGACCTTCCATATGCCCTGTTAGGGGGACAGAAAGTCATCCTATTTTTTCTCTCATGTTCCTTTAGGTGCTAGTGTCCCTCAGTGAAGAGATATCCAGTGGCAAGGAGAACTGTGGAAGCACATTTTGCTCCATTTCCTATGCCTTCAGCTCTGTCTGGATAGGATATTCATATTGCTGTCATTAAAAAGTTTCTCATTTCATCCCAAAATATGTTTTTTTCCAAGGTTGAGGAACATGTCACTCTAAGCAGTTATTCCTGAAGCTTTTCACCTGGAGACTTTTTTTCCCAATCAACTCCCAAAATGTGGACTCATTAAGAGATGGTATAATTAAACCTATTTTTAAACCTTCCATTTTACTAGAAATACTTGATTTTGCCTGGGCCAGTTACCCTGTTTCTGACTTCTCTAGGGCACACAGTGTACACAGAGCTGCTGGTCACCAAAGATCAGCAGTAGTCATTTGTTGAGGGGAAGGTAAGAACCTTTATACAGATCCCAGGAGCAAATGGCCATATCAGATGCATTTCTAAGGCAAAATTAAACTATTCCTTAAGGCTGTAATAAAAAAAAAAAAAAACAGCCATTGGAGCTTATTTTAAGAAGCATTTCATTGATTCAACAGTATGAGAAAGAAAGGCTGAACTCCATTAGCAGGAAGAATTTTATCAGGCACACATGTATTTATGCTGCAGGACTGAAACTTGTATTCCCCTCTCCTCTTCTCCCTCACTACCCAGGTCTTGTCCCTGGAAGCAGAGAAAGGCTGAGTCTTCTGTCCAAACACACACGTATTTCCCTGCCTTGTATCATAGCAGTTAGGTCTCTAAAGACTTGTGTGGACTTATTTTCTTTAAGGACTTATGACTGGCAGAATGCACCAAGGCAGCAGAAGGTGACCCCAGGCCAGTCCTCCTCCCTCCTTTGTGCCCAAACAGGTGGTGGTGAAAATAAAAAATGTACTTTATCTTTGCAGTCCAAGTGGAACAAGGGGCTTTTACCTTAGATTGCAAAGCTGACAAAATCTTCAGGCAGCTGTGGCTGCTGTTTGCCTCCACCCAGCCCTTAGCTGAGGCTGCTGCCCCAGCACAGCTGATGGCCCAGCACCAGGGACACAGGTGGCCATGGTGTGAATATGCAGAATGCACAATAGCAGGAATTGTAAATATTTTCCTGTGCCCTCCTCCAGGTACATGCAAGTATGGTATTCAAATCTCTCAGACATCAGCAGCTGGGCATATCCAGACGTCATAGCTGCCACTATGCAGGAGGAATTATGATTTATTGTAATTTTGAGATTATACAACAGTTATTTAGTCATTTTAGAGTACAAACAACTACTTTAATAAGCTTACAGATAAGTTATTAGTGTGGTGGAGAACTCCTTTGAAACAGAAATTTAATTACTCCCTCCCTTGGAGGATCTACAACATCTAGCACACATAAAAGGAGGCATCTCACGTACTGACTTGTCCAACAGTTATAAAGACGTTGGGAGACATGAAAAGAAGATGCTGAAATATGTATAACCACAGAGTTCAACAATAATAGGAGTCAAAATGATAAGATATCAAGGATCTTCTCAGTCTTTAAATACTGCTAGAGGCCACATAAAAGAAACACCAAAATTATTTCAACTGTCTGTATCAGTGCTTGACATTTAATCAGTGTATTTTGGGGGCAGAATCCTCTGTCTCAGATGCACACAGCTCCACACACCCTGATCCTAACCTGCAGCTATCAGCACACACAAAGAGCAAAGGCAGTACTAGATGAGGAATTTAGCAACCCTCACAAGGTACAGGGAGCTGGTCAGTCACAGCAAAGCTACCAAACATAAAATTAAACAGAAAAGAAAGGAAAGCTATCCCAAGGCACGTACAGCAAATATTTTCATAGCATTTTAGATTTCAAGTTTATGGTGATGAAATGGAGAGCTTATGCAATTCATTTGGGTTTTGGGCCTTGATTGTCCCAGAGACAAGAGCTCTGTTTAGCAGTACCTTGAAAGATTGGGCACTTGCAAAATTATTTCAAAGAAATTCTTGACAAATGTTTTGTCAACATTTCTGAATGCAATATTCAAAATGAACCCTCTGTAAAAGTAATATACAAACAAAGAAGCCTGGTAGGAGGAGGAAATTTCTCTTAACACTTAAAAAATAATTAAATTAAGCCATAAATCTTGGATCTTTTTCAAACAACCAACCATGTTGCAAATATTTTATGCTCCAGATGAATTTTACTAGAATTTTTACGAATTTACAGTTTTCAAAAACCTGCAAAAATGAAAGACTGGTGAAAGCTGAGCATTTGATACACATTTAAGTTCCTCTTCTTTTTTTTTAAACTGAAGTAGGATAGCTTACTGACTGTGTAATAGTTCCTCCCAAGGTAATTTGCTATGATGCTAAAAATGTTCCCATAATATTAGAGCCAAGATTTTATTTTATGATAAAACTAAAAAGCGTATAAATTATGGGTTGCAAAATAACCAAGGATAACACTAATTTATGTAAATGTGTACTGTACAATACAAAGAAATATTCATTTTTGAGCAGCATATAATAAGATTAAAAAATCCTGCTGATTAAACAAATAGCCTTTTTAATGCATTTTGGGTTAGATGGAGAACATTTCCAACGTGAAATAGAATTCTGCTAAATTCAAAATACAAATAAAAGAAAATTAAAGAATTAATTAGAAACAACAAGCAGTATTTCTGATCACAGCCAAGAATACAAACCAGGTAAGACAAAAGAGAATTTCATAGGAGGTATTGTCTATCACCCACCTCATCTGCCTGTGTGATCACAACCTCTGGGACGCTGCCGCTGTTGTTGGCTTTTCATCTTCATGCCAAGCTTCTTCTGTTCCTCCATGAACCAAAAGATCCGAAAATCCAGTCTAGCCCTTCCCAAGATGCTGCTCATCTTGTGGGAATCAGTGCTGGCTGGTCTGATGCCCTCTGCAGAGGCTGACAGGGCCCCTTTGCTGCACCCTGGAGAGGCTGCCTGAGCCCAGCAAGGTCTGGTGTCTCACCATGACAAACTTTGTTCCCTGCTGAACAAAGAAAAGACAGGACATGAAGGCCCTTTCAATAGGACACTGACTTCTTTAGCTTTGCCATGAAGTGTATTTGATACAGAAGGGATCCTAAGCACGTGTGGTGCCCCAGACTGTAACATTTTAAAGCCTGTGTAGTATCTTTCTCAGGGAAAGATTCTGCAAAACAAAAATAATTACAGCAACACTCTTCAGCTTCACAGAGGAATCCTTCATGCACACAAAAAGACACATCCTGCATCAAATAAACAAGCAAGTCTCAGCAAGAGGAAGAGTTTTTTTTGAATGCACTCACTGCTACCACAACACTCAGACTATGCTCCCAAGTCAGAGCACTGTGAGGTTTTGTCCCTCTCCCAAACACCTGGTGCAGGCTCCCAGCAGCCCACAGAGCTCTGGAACCCACCAGGGAACTGAGCACAGCTCTCCAGGAGGGATGCCAGACTGGTGCTGGCACCACAGTTAAACTCCTCTTATTAGCAATGTGTTTATACACCAAATACAGCGCCTTACACATCCAAGTAATTTAAGCCCAGGGCAGTGTTGTTGAACTCCTTCCTTTCCCACATATGTGATATTCCATCTCCCACTAAATTCCAAGTTTCAGCATTGGGAGGATTCTCATCTAGAGCATGCAGCACACATCTCTTCAGCCTGCAAGCATCTATGGCTGATGTGAGAATACAGAACCCCTCCTTTTAAAAGCTATCCACAAACATATGCAATGCAACATAGCACTATAAAGACAAATTATTTAATTTACAATTATTATTCTAATTGTCTTTACTTTGGTCTCTGAATAAACATAACGTGACATTACTTGCCCACCCCCAAAAAAAATAAAATTGGCAGAGTATCACTTTCCGAATGACACATGACATAATTTACTACAAAAGGGAAATGTTCTGTGACTAAAATGACATAATGTTGATTTCCATGCAAAGCATGGTCTCAAGGATTTACAGATAAGACAAGAATGACCACATATAAGTCTCGAGTTTCACTTAATAAATCTGTGTAGCAGATTTACACCAGCTATTTACACCCTAGTGAAGCCATGATGATCCCTCTCACTTAGACACCAAAATTGATATCTACATTTGGGGAAAGTTCAGGTCTTTGGAAACCACAGTATAACCTCAAATGCACACAAAACTCATCCTGAAGGAGCATCACTACAATACAAGTAACCTTTCACAACAGCAAATTCACAAGGTATATATGTTCACTCTTTTATATGTGCAGCCCAGCGTTGAGGTTACTGGGCAGAAAGCAGCTGTGTTGATTAAAATCTGAACACTGGGTACTGCCGAGTTAGATTACATATTTTCATGGTAAAACTTGCAGTTACATCATATCCTGACCCACAAATGGAACAGATAGTCCATCCAGTATTTTCTGAGAATGCTGCAGATGCCCCAACACTTCCAACAGTTTCAGAAAACCAACAGACAAATTGCAGGACCAGCTCAACTTCTCAGAAACAGGTCCAGCTCAGTTCCTGCCCTTACATCTCCATGAACAATCCCATTTGCTGTCAGTTGTGTTAAATGGGCAACTTTCTTACTAGTCAAGCAGAAAAGATGGGGTGGGGAGGGGAAATCCTGCACACCCAGTGTGACACGGCACCGGAGGAGCGAGCATTAAATTAGAGTGAGAGGTTATAAGTCTGACAGAAATCTGATCTGTATTCCCTAATTATGGAGGCTCACTTCCACAAAACTGACACAAATGTTAAGCCAAATTAAATGTTGTCTAATTAACTATCATATACAAGCCTTCAGAGCAGGATGTCTACATGTTATTTAGCGAAGTAACCGGAACACGAGGATTCGTGGATTATCAGTCAAGGCAGAGCTGCCACCCCAGTTAACTGTTACAAGGTGAAGCCATTCCATTGCCACACATCCCTTCCACGAGTGCTGCTGGTAATATTTACAGGAAAAGGCACATCAGTAAACAGAGTTGCACGGAGCTGCACCAATCTCCCCAGCCAGGTGCCAGAAGCTGTTATGGAAGGGCCAGCTGATGGGCTGGGGGCAGATAAAGAGAAAAAACCCACCAGTGCTGGTAATCCATGAAAAACTACACACTGCCATGACAGCTACAAGTGCCAAGTGACAGCTGTCAAGGTAAATGGAGTTTGGGAAGTGTCTCTTAAAGGATCATCTACATGTACATGTTATTTTAGGGGGAGGGAAGAAGTAAGTGTGAAGATTTTTGTACCTATTCCCTCCCTTGGGACCCGAGTGAAATAGCTAATTCATAATGCCCTTCATTTCAGCGTAATCATTCTGGTTCTTGACTGGAAAAGACAGAAAAGCATTTGCTTTCTTCATTTCAGATCTTGCACAGTGCTAAGCCCTTCACCAGTACCAGGAGTGCCGAGCACAGGTGGGGCTGTAGGGAAGGTGCCTTGGGTGTGGGGAGGGAGAGAAGTGAATGCTGTGATGGGGTATGGGACAGCAGCAGGAGATGCCCTTCACATGGGCTGCATTATCTGCAAGAGACACCCTGCAGATCAGCCTCAGTGCTGCTGGGCAGGGCCAACCCCTGGTCTGGAGCTGGGAGGAGTGAGCCAGGCAAAGCAGCATCTCAGGGGGTCAGGCTGCCCTGGCTCAGCCCAGCCCCTGTGCGTGGGGAGCAGGGCTCAGCCAGCATGGATCCGATCGATTTTGAAGGGGTTTTGTTCCTACCACAGAGGGAAACAGCTGCAGCAGCCCGAGAAAATCAGCCACCATTTCCCATACAAATCACTTCTTATCCTGTCTTAGCTTCCTGAAAACATCATTTTGTTTGTTTAGGAGCAGCCACGTTAAAATGCAATAGCCAAAGCACTGGAAAATTGATTTGTGAAAATTTCAGAAGATCTACATCCAGCCATAGTTTAATGGATAACACTGGCCATGCACAATACAAACACACAGAGCCCTACTGTTTACGTGCTCTTAGAGCATGGTAGGAAAGGCACGTCACAAAAAAAAAGGAAAATTGGGCAAGGAAAGTGTGAACAAAGCCTGCTATTAACATAATTCTCCCTAATTGTTTTACAACTGTTACATTGACAGCATAAAAGGCTCTGCTATTATTACCAGCTGTAGTCTATCTCTCTCTATCCACACTAAGCTTCCAAACACTCTAGTTACTCAAAAACAAACGAAGCCAAACATTCAAGCTGAAGTAGAACAAAAAGGAGGATCTTGGAAGTTTAACACCCACTCACACCCAAGAACAAATAAAACCTTGCAAGGATCTATCTCTTCCTGCTATCTCCAGTAACAAATCCATTTAAGCTGATTAAATTTTACATTGAACATCTCCTTGAACTCCTATTCATACCATTCCCAGGGCCTCACCCACAACAGATTGCTGCCAGTGTTTCCATATCACTGTTTCCAGGAGACTGTGTGTTGGGAGCTCATTCTCATTCCTGACTAACCATCCTGTAGCCTGACCAAAAACAGTGTTACACAGCAGCTCACCTTAAAACCAAGCACCTGGCCCTGCCCTGGCTCCTGCACTGCACAGATCCCACCTGCAGCAGCTTTGCTTCCCCAGCCAAGGGGGCAGATCCCCACACTTGCCCCAGGACAGGGCCAGGTGTCCAAGTTCCACTGCTGCCACATGACTACTTCACAGAAAAAAATAATGGCATTGTATTAAAAGCGTTAATGTTGAAGGAAAAGTTCTTAAACTAGCAAAAACTATGAATTGAAGGGAGTCCAGCAACTAATTCCAGCATCACAGAATATGCTGAGTAGGAAGGGAACCCAAGGATCATTGAATCCAACTCCTGCCCTGCACAGGACCATCCCCAAGAGTCACCATGTGCCTGAGAGAATTGTACAAACTTTTCTTGAATTCTATCAGGCTGGTGCTGTGACCATTTCCCTGGGGAGCCTGTTCCAGTGCTGACTGGCCTCTGGGAAAAGAACCTTTTTCTAAAACCCAACCTAATTACAAAAGATGAAGCCTGTCTCCCTTTGCAATCCAAATGACTAAGGAGCCCTGTCTGAATGGGATGGTGCTGACAGTACATGGGTGAGACTGTGGCCTGGGGAGCAGTTGAAGGGGTTTTCATTCTCTTCCCAAAATAGTTATTTCCCTATTGTTGGCAATACCAGAATAAAGAAGAAATGGTGCTGCTCTGGACATTTCTATTTGTGCTTGCTATTACTCAACACATCATGTTTACCAAAAGTAAATAAATTATAACCAATTTTGCTTTTAAATAGATATTCTAAACCTCAGTGTCTGAATGTGCACAGTGGAAGGAGGCAGGAATAAGGAGAAGACATTTGGGCAAAGGAAAAAACAGTGGAGAAACAGGGTAAAAGTGAAAACAGGATTCCATTTTTCCAGTCAAGATACAGTTTGCCTCCACTCTTACAGGTCTGATCCTTCCAAGATCAACACAAGCAGGCAAGCTTCTTACACCTGAGTATCAGCATACATGACCTGACTTGTCAAAGACAAGAAACATTTAAAAAAATAAAAGCACTTTCTCAAGGGAATCAAACACGCCCTGTTTCCCCTTTCACCGCAGCCCTGTGTTGAACTTCAGAGCCTTGCCACAGGCACCTCTCCTTCCCTGCTCTCTCACACCTCCCCTGTGAGCTCTGCTGCCCTCCCTGCAGTGTCCCAGGGCTGAGCCTGTCCCAGGCACACACCCACACCCTCCCTGCCTGACAGAAGCCACCTCAGCACCTTCCTCTGCTGGGGTTTGCCAACCCTGCCCATCACTTAAACCCTGTTAGAGCAGGGAGACAGACTCTGCCATTGCCCTCCTCCCCATGCCTCAGATCCTGCATCTACATTGGATTGAACTTGCTCAGGACAATGACAAATGATGCACAACTAAAGGCATAACCCAGTACTCAAATTGCTCTGCAAGGCAGACCACTGGCAACTCCCAAAATCCTTCTAAAGCCATCAAAAACCTGTCATGTCATGGCTGGAAACACCATTTGCAGCTCAGTGAGCAACTTCCTGACATGTGGGGTTCTCTGGATTTTCATCCAGGCAGAGTTTCTGTGCTTTCTAGTTTTCTCCAGAGTCCCCAGATATCCAGAATCCTGGTCTGGACTCAATCAGATCCAGATCAACCCTCCCATGTCACCACAGTGCCTAGAGCACTCTGGAAACACAGTGCTCACTGCTAACTTTCTTGACTAAACAAATAGGTGTGTTTTTCTGCCTGGCACATTGCAAACAAATGTGGTTGATCTGCAGGTTGTGATTGGGAACTATGTTCTTTTAATGACAGTCCCAGAAAAGGTCCCATCCCCACTCATAGGTAATATCTTCTGAATTATATCCCAGTTTAAAATTATGCTTTATATTTGGATTAGAGCATCAATGCAAAATTAGTAACAAAGTATTTGGAAGATGCTGCATATTATTTGAATTGTGGTATAAAAAACTCTGAGAGAAGAATGTATTCTGATAATTTTTTAAAAAGTGGTTTTAAACAAAAAGAAGCATACAACTGTGAGTTTCTTTACCAATGAGCATTACACAGGAGAAGGTGAACAATTCCCACATAACTGACTATTTATAGAGACACAACAACCTGCTGAAATACTGAGAGAATTTTACCAGCTTACAGTTTGCATGGACACATGCTTGTGAAAATCTAGCACAGGTAGAATAGCTAAGTCTCCCACAGATAACATCTATTGTTTTCAGGGGGGAAAAAAGGATATTTCAAAGCTTTCTTGCAGTGACAAACTGCTAAGATCATCAGCCAGCAGTGTTTACTCTGTAGGAGATGGAGGGGAACCTGCTGCAGCCAGGCAGCCACCACCAGTCCCTGTGTGCTAAAACAGGGCTGAAACACTCCCTCTTGAACAAGGAAATAAACCATGTGTCCCTTTTAGCTACTTGTTCACAGCATCATTGTCTTAGATTTCATGTTCAAGACAGCAGCACTGTGAGATTTCCATATCCATGGGACTGCATTGCAATGGGAGCCCAAGGCCAAGTTTAAGGAAGGCTGTGCAGTCACCTCCTGTGGAAACATCCTTCCCAGCTTCAGCAGCTGTGCCAGGACAGCAAAATTTGCACCCGGAGAGCATATTTTCCTAGTGGCCATGTAATCACCTTCCTTTGACCCCTTTCTTCTCTCCCTCCTCCACCTTTTCCCTTTCTACCCAATCTAAGGTTTCTCAGTGTTGTTCTGTGTAATTTTTCTTTGTCTGAATGCTGCAAACAGAGGAATGCTAGATGATCATATTTTTCAAGACAGATTTTTTGTTCTAAAGAATCATACCTCAACGTTGAGAAATTAATGTTTTCAAGGTATAAGTAACATTTATTTCTACAGTTCTCTCTAGCTCGAGCTTTGAATTTCTATAGAGAAATTTCAGCCTTGCACAAGTGTTTTCCACCCCAAAAGAAACCTAATAGCAATCTCAGTTATCCAAAGAAGTTTGTAACACTTCTATTACAAACTTATTTCAACCTACAATTACCAAATTACCTAATTATCATAATTAGATATGAAGCTTTACTGTAAATTAAGATTAAACCATGTTGTTGAAATAAATGCTAATATATTTAATTGTGGTAATTATTTTGGCTTCCTTGCTATTCCTCAACAGCAAGTCTTCCAAATAAGTATGACTGAATGATGTCTTTTCATGGAGTTACCCAAGCTCACCATGCAGCCAACAGCAGCAATTCAGTGTCTGAAGCTGAGGGACTTTCCCCTGCCTCCCTTGACACCTAGTGAGCAGATATTGATTTCCACGGGAAGCTAACAGCTCTTCACTTTCACTTTCAAGGTTTCAAATTAATCTGATAATGGTTGAAACCTATTCTCTTCCAAGGCATTACTGGTAGACATGAGGAGTTCCTCCTAGAAAGGTGGACTGAAGCCAAGGGATTGGAAGTGAGCAGGTCTGCCATACTTTGTGTGGCTGAAGAGAAGTCACAGCCCTAACAAAGCAAAAGGCAACAAGGGACTCTTACCAAATGCCCTTCTACCTCTGCCCTTTCCTGTCCAAATCTGCATCAGACTGCCTGTTCCAGCACTTACCTTTGAACTGAGACACAATTCTAATTGTAGATAATAAAGGGTATTGCCAAGCACACAGGAAGAGGCAACAAACTGCCTGTCCCTCATAACCTGTAACATTTGAGGCCAGATCTTTGCTGCTGCAGCCACACTGTGTATTAGCCACATCTATGCTGTTCCCTTGTTTAGTATATACTAAAGGGAGGTATAGTAAATTTGATTTGCAACTCGTCTCCTCTCATTTACGTGATGAAGCCAGTGCAATAAAACACTTGTGACATATTACACTGGCCTATGACATGATGCCAATGGAAAATGACATGCCCCACCATGCTGAATATGATAACATTTATCTGAATATCTATTATGGTTTTTTTAAATCTCTGAACATTTCTAAGTTTAGCCAGAAAACATAAGAAGATAAAGCATGGATTGAAAAAAAAATATTTATTTTCTTAGCATCTCACTCTACTCTTGAAAATCAGCACATGGCTCAGCAGATGGGGTCAAGACACTTGCAAAAGGCATTGGAAGCTTTTAGAGATATTTTTAAAGTAAACATACAAAATTCATCATAAAATAGAAACATTTCAATACTTATTTTTCAATATTCTTTGTGAATTTCTTTTATGAAAGTCCTGGAATAGCACAGAGAAGATTTAGGTTCATGAGAAAAATGAACTCATCAGCCACAGCCTTTATCCCAGTGCTGGGGAGCCAAGGCCCAGACCTCAGAATCTGCACATGAATCAACATTAAGTCTTCATGAACATGCAGCATTTTCCTCTAAAAGACCTGAGAACGCTTTATAAGCACTAATGAATTAAGTGTCCAGCACTTCTGTGAGATAGGGAAACACCATCCTTCTTGTAGGGACTGTGGGCACAAGGAGGTTAAGTGATTTGTACAGGGTCACCAAATAAATCTGTGTAGGGCACAGCAAAACCCGTGTGTGCTGCCTCCGAGTCAGGAGCTTTGGTGAGGGACCATTCCTCATCTCCAGCTGGGTCACAGCAGGGCTGCTGCTGGAGCCACCAGGTGCTTGATGCACACTCACACACATTCCCCATCTCCCCCTAATTACTCATGTTTTAGAACTATTCACATTTTTGCATGCTTTCTTCCATGACAAAGCCTTACTAGGCTTAGAAAGGTCAAAGTAATTACATGCAAATGTGTCATACATGTAATACCACCCTACAGAAATCAGTCAGGGCTCTTGAAGGGAAAGCTGGTGAGGGGTCTGTAGGGAGCAGGAAGAAGGTCCATCAGAACCTTCACAACCTGGCTGGCACCTGCAGACAATTCCCTTGGAGACTCACAGGGTTTCAGGCTGCTGAGAGATTCTGAGAAACCAGCAAACCCCCGTTCTGAAAAATATTTTGTTTTTCTCGCCAGCTTCAGTAATGAGATTAAATTAAAGAAAATTTTAAATTGAATACCCAGGGCAAGGAACCAACTTCCTGGTACTCTGATGTATTAAGCAACGTAATCTCCCAGAGGAAGCATCAGAGCCCAGATTGCTCAGAGCCAGACAGAGCCAAACAATCAGTTCCCTTGTCCTGAGACAGACAATTTCTCACCTGCAAATGGGCATTTTTCCAGCAGACAAGCTCAGCCTTTAACAAGATAGGGTTTTTTTCCCTTTGTACACTTACAAAGATGAAAAGGCACAGCCAGTGGAAGGGAGGCTGAGCAGCCAACAAGGATCCTATGAGCTTTCCCAGCACACCCACCCCAGCCCTTACAAGAAGCAGGTGGGCTCACACATGGGGGAGGTGGGACAAATTGGTCAGCAACAGAATTGACTGAAGAAGTATAGGAAATCCACATAACCTTAAGTGGAAAGGATCATCTGTTAACTGCCTCTGTGACTGCATGCACACAGCCAAGTGAGATTATTTTACACAACTTTTATTTACTACTCTTGCCATATTTAATTAAAAAAGGTTTCATTCATCCAGTTTCATTAAACTATCCATTACCTCAGAAAGGCCAGTTTAGACTTACATTTCAGTTTGAAAATTCAGAAATCCACTTGTGATCTGCTACAGCAAGCAAACCAGCAGAAAAAGTTTCAAAATCAGAAGGGTAAAACACCCAGTGCTGCTTATTCTCACTCCTGGCAAATCCAATATATTTAAAACACATGCAGAAATTCAGAACTACTCACAAAGTGGGTTTGAGCTGATGCTGGTGAATATCAAATGAATGGTTTTGCAATATGTAAAAGACACACTGGGAGACTGGTACAATCTGCCAAAACCAGCCTTAGTAAACTGATCTCAAGGATCTCAGAGACCCAGCTGCAGCACTAAACCCCACCAGGCAGTGTGGGTCCTGTTACACTCAGCTGAAAGGTTGGGGCTTCAGATCTTTGGTCTTGTACAAGGTTTTAGAAACCTGAAAGAATTTCTCAGATGCTTTTTCCAAAACTTTTCACTGGAAAGGAAAAGAAGGGAAAGCAATCATTTACATGATGCTACTTGGTTGTTTGTTTGAATTTAAAAACAGTCCCTGTGCATTATTTTTCACACCTCTTAATTCCAAGCCACAGGGACCCTTGCAGCAAAGCAAGCCTTTGCTGGAGAGGCATGGATTGCCTGGACTCCCACCTGCAAGCTCCTGCAGAGGTAAGTCTTGTTTGGGGACTGAGAGGAAACCTTGCAATAAGACCAACTGTGAAACTTAGAATAATTTTCTACGATGTTATTCTTGGTCATATTCCACGGGTTACCTATTCAATCATTATTTTACTTAAAAAATAAAAAAAAAAATAAAACCACTGCTAAATGGCAGAGAAGTTCAGAAGCTAAAGCTAAGAATTGTAGAGCATCCTGAGCTGTTGGTGACCAGCCCAACTGGCAGGTCCTCCCTTGTGTTGCCAGAAAACATCACCTTTTTTCTGGGTACATAACACTGACTACATAAAGCCAAATAAAAGGTAGGACCAGAACTTGCAATTACAAATTATTTCAGTCAATCTGGGAAGGGCAACCTTCAGCTTTGGCAGCACAGTCTGTAAATATGTCTTTCACACACAGGCTGTCTAAAAATGGCAGGTTGCAGCAGCACACTTAGTGGCACTGGGGACCCCTAAGTGCAGCAAATTCTCAAGGGAGGTGATTCTCCTCCTCTCCATGTTCTCAGGACAGCCCACCTGAAGCAGTGTCCAGCTTTGGGACCCACAGCATAAGAAGGACATGGACTTGTTGGAGTGAGTCCAGATGAGGGTCATGAAGATGATCAGAGGGCTGGAGCACACCTGTGAGAGAGCTGTGGCTTCTCAAATCTCTTAGATCTGGGGAAACCTTATAGCACCTTCCAGTACCTGAAGGAGCTCCAAGAGAGCTGGAGAGGGACTTTAGGCAAGGGCATGGAGTGATGGGACAAGAAGGAATGACTTCAAACTGACAGAGGGCAGGGTTAAATTAGATATGAGGAAAAAATGTACATAGAGATGTTTAGGTTAGATATTAGGAAAAAATTACCATGAGGGTGGTGAGGACCTGACTCAGGTTGCCCAGAGAAGCTGTGGCTGCCTCATCCCTGGAAATCCTCCAGGCCAGCTTAGGTCTCTGAGCATCCTGGCCTAGTGGAAGGTGTCTCTGCCCACGGCAGGGCAGACAGAACTAGATGGTCTTTGAGGTCTCTTCCAACCCAAACCACTCTGGGATTACTCATGAGCTGCTCAAAGCTGAACACTCATCTGGATGATCAGCCCAAATGGTCATATTGTCCCCTTTCCCCCACAGGCCCTAAACCACTGCCAAATCCAGCAGACACACCTCTGAAGTTCCTTCCCATTCTTTCTGCCAACAGGCTACACCCGTGGTGTCTGCACAAAGCCCTGGGGCAAGGAGGAGCAGCTCCTCTTGTAGCACTGTCCTGCCTCAGCTGTTCCCCCATGGTGGCACCTGCTCCATCCCAGTGTGGGGCAGATCTGTCCATGGGCTGCCCCTGGGCACAGGGTCCTGCAGCATCGGGGTCATAAATGCAGCCCAGCTGAAGGTACCTCATCATAATTCAGATTCTTCTCCCCCAGAGAGCTCAGCACATGCACCCAGCTGCTCCAGCTTCTCTCTGCAGGGTTTATTCCTGCCCAACAAGACACAGGTTAATAAAACTCCACCACCCCTTCCTTTCCCCCCCCCCCCCCCAAAACAAACCAACATCACAAAGTGACTCTGCATGGCTTCAGCAGGTAACCCAGATGCTAAAATCCAGCCAAAACTTCTTGCAGTTTGACAGGATTCCATACATTTAATTGACTTTATCCAGGCTGGTTACATGATTTCAGCTTTTTCAAAGTTCAGCAACAAATGTGTAATGTTTCTGTCTATCAAGAATACTAAGTTCCTTTGCTGTATTGTGTCTGATGGGTCAAACCCCTACTAAATCAAGCTCATCGTAAAGCAATACTACCACACATAAATTTAAGCCTTTTAGTGCAGGCCTTTCATCAAGTCATAATGCTGTCCATGCAGCAACATCTAGACACTTCAGGAAGCCTAATTGTTAAGTTCAGGCTATGAAATGCTCATTTTTCTCTTTAAACCTCTTTTTATCACCACTTCTTGTTGCCCTATGGTGTATATTGATTATATATATTATACAGCAACAGATAATTGTGTGAAAAGAGCTGTGTGTCATTTGAGAAAAAGGGAAATAAATAAGTCTATTTGGCAAGACTGAGACACACTGGGTGAGTACATGTCACTCTTCCTATAAAAATACACAGTGATTGCAGGCTCTGCTGTAACCTAAATTGTAACAATTACAAAAGTAATTGTTAAATTACAAAAAGACATCAAACTCGCAGACCTCCCGGAGACCCTGTGCATTTGGCCATCCTCAGCAGTAAAATGAAAGGTGGGTGTCCCCTTTGTCACTATATCATGAAAACCAGACCAGGTGGCTAATCCTCCTCAGGGAACTTGAACCTTGGCAAAGCATCTACCAGAGGCTGAACAGATGCTTAGGCACTCATTAACCAATTCATTTCATCGTCACGCACACAAATGGGAGTGTAACCCTGAGAGCTCAGAACTCAGCTCCCACCCCCACCACTGGGACCCAAACCTGCCCCCTGCTCATTTAATGTGGCCCAGGTCAGTAACACCAGTTTAACTGCTCCAGCCATCTGGGAACACGTAGGTCAGCAACACAACCCAGCAGGAACCCAATTTGGAGCAGTTGCATGTAAGTTTTGAATTATTTTGGGGACTAGCTCCTGTATTTATAACCAAGCAGTAGCAAAGCCCGTGGGACCCAGGCTGCTAGCACTGTTAGATGGGCTGCCACTGCCACAGCACTGGAAGGGTCATTGCTGCAAGCAGGACCTGGCAGCTCCCATCCCTGCAGCACTGGCAGCCTCATGGGTTTTGGCTGGAAACCCAGCAGCAGCCTCAGAATTGAGTCCTAAAGATTGCAGAAAGCTTGATGATGACTTGAAGCATCACATTACAGTGGTGGCTATGTAATACCACTAGCAACTACCTGAGGATGGGATTGTTAAAAAGAAAAGCAACAACAGAAAAAAACAACCAGGCAAAAAAGCCCTAACAACACAATGACAAGAAACTTCCCCACCCCAAAAAAAAAAATTTAAAAAGCAAACAACAAAAGACACACAATGAAAGCCTTAGGAGATAATCAGAGATCTAAAATACTGCAGGGGTGTGTATAAAATATAATTTTGATATTAGAAATACAACAAGGCGTATGAGCAACAAGTCACAAAAAGCAAAGCAAACTTTTTCAGAGAGTATTTTTAGAAGTTCAAGCCATTAAATAAGAGGCAGTATGTAAAAGGGACATAGAAAATAAATTAACATTGCCTCAACATAGGGTTAGAAGCATAGAAAAACTCTCTTGTCCAGCTACTTCCTCTTCATGCCAGACAATTACTGAAAGAAGAGAATCAGTATCAGCAGAAGCTACAATGTAAGTAGAAAAAATGAGCAGGACTCCTGTACACAGCTGTACTTTACTTTCAGATCATTTGCTTTCTCTTAGCATGGCATCAACAGAGAACTGCTCTATTTCCTTGGTAAAATCAAGAAGCCTTTGGAGAATCATACAGTCAGGGCTGCAGAAAAACTTGCAGCAGAGCCCAGATATTTTTGCCAGTAAATCTGATTTTTCACACTGGGTTCTCTTGTTTAAACAACAGAAACATCCATCAGCACAATGCTAGATGTTTGGTCAATTAGGTGTCTTCAAAAAACTTGGTTATGACAATACCACACTTACCAATACTATTGGGACTTACAACTTCTATAAAGAGGGTGTTAGTCTGAGTTCATATTAAAAAATATAATTTTATTCCCTGAAAAAAACTGTTTAATCAGTGAAACGTAATGAAATGTGCTAAAATTTAACCCTGCCTTAGGCATCAGGGGCTGTCAAAATGACCGAGGCTGGACTGGAGGAAGATCTCAAGGAAAACTTTTGTTTCACCTCTTCCTGTCTACTTTCTTCCTGCCTGCCAGAGAGATCAGAGCATATTGTTGTACCCACCAGGCAGCAGCCAAGGCTATGGAGAGGCTTAAAGTAACTTTAATGGCCTTGGGCAGGACAAACCTTCTCTAAAGTTTGTATTTTTAGTCTATTTTTTAAGGTAGAAGTTGGTGATGTCATAGTTTGTAACATGCCTCTGAAGAGGCAATGCTGGTGGATTTTGGAGGCAAAAAGGGAATTTTATCCTCAAAGCATGAGAAACCAGCAAAAGTCTGAGGCTGCCATTGTGTGTTTTACAGCACTGGGCACAGGGGGTACAGAGCCTGGAAGAAGAGATGGCAAAGAACAAAACTAAAGCAGAAGGGAGACACGCCTTTCCAGCTGCCAATCTCCAGGCAACCAAAGCCCAGAGCCCCCTCCCTCCCCATCCTCAGGGAGAGAGACCAACTGCTGCAGGGCTTGCAGGAACTGATCCTGGCAATGACAGACACGACACAAGCCTCAAAAGCCTTAGAAAGAACAGCTCTGTAGACACACACACTTTAAATAAATAAATAAATAACTATCTCGTCCCAGGCCAGAACAGAGACTTCTTAGAGCCCAGATCACTGACAAGACAGCCAGCAGTGGTGCTACTGTCATGGCAGTGCAGCTGTTGGCTCATCCACAGGAGGCTCAGCACAGCTTTCAGATGCACAGAAAGCTCAGTCCAGGTGCAGCTCGTCCTGCTGTGAGTCAGGGCTGCTGGCAAGACCCAGCTCTATTCCCAGGCCTTCTCATTGCATCAAAGGCAAGGAGAGTGGGAAAATGCCACCATTTTATTTCTGAAAGTAAGAGCTGATGAGGATTATTTACACACAGCAGTAATTCACAATTACATCAAACCCTTGGGTACCTTAATTCTGTGCATCACACACACAAATTACAGAGCACAAAGGGTTTCTAATTGCAAGTCTCTGGTAGCCAGGAAAAGGCTCAGGGAGCTGGATCAAAGTAGGCAGAATGCAAGCACCCAGGGAAGCTCAGAGATGTCCCAGGTTTCAGTACTCAAAAAATGCTCCTTCCTACACTCTGAGCCCAAAACTCATAAACTTGCTAGAGAAAAGCTGGTTTTCTCAGATTTTTCACTTACTTGAGAAACAAACAAAACTGAAGTTCCTGATTCTCTAGAGAGTGACCTGCAGCAGGAAAAAGTGGTCACAAAGCAGGAGAGCAGCAGGTGGGGCATTGCTGCTGGTGCTGGAAGTGGCCCTGGCAGTCCCTGCTCCCTTCTCCCAGGAAACAGGCTGTGCTGGGCCAGTGCCATCCAGACAGCACGCCCCTGCTACGTGGGCTCCAACACAGCTCTGTCCTGCAAGCAGGTGCCAACTGGAACAAAAGCATCTTCAAAAACAAGTATTCCATCCCTCTGCCTGATTGTCCTATTTCTGGGAAACAAATCAGTGCTTGAAGAAGGCCAAAGCATGCCGTGCCCAAATGCAGCTTTTTTTTCTATTCAGTAGATAAACAAGTGTGTTCAAGCTTTCCTCCTTCCCCTGCCATTCCAGGGGAAAAAAACCCAGCAAACCAGAAGAGAAATGGAGTCAAATATGCTTTATTAGTTATTAGTTGGTAACACAATACTTGTGACAAGCTGAACAGTTGTAGCAGACGGCAGTGGAAGCCTCTGCACTGTTTAGCAGGAAAGCAGGAATGAGAGACAGCTCTGAAAGGGAGACTTTAAGCACAGCTCAGCCATCCTACCGTGCCCAAACCAAGTACTGTTATCCAGTTAATTTAGTGAATGAATCCCTCAGGGTCTCCAGCCATCTACCACTTCAGCTCATTAGAGCCCAATAGCCGACTTTTCACGTTGTATCACTGAAAGCTCTTATGCTTAAAGTGTAATTAAACTTAAAACAAACAAGGGCTGTTTCCTGGCTGCCCTGGGACGTGCCCAGCCCTGCTGCCCGGCCAGAGGCACCGACCTGTGCCGTGTTCTGGGGCAGAGCGCCGGGTCCCTCCCAGCCAGGGCTGACCCTGCCCACCGTTCATGCTCAGAGCAATTAAAAACCCCAATGCTGGGTGTACTGCCTGGCTATGGGGAGTTAGACTCTTACAAACGAGTAATGCAGTAAGACTCGCTGTCCAACGAGGTGTCTTATTGAAATATCCCAGGCTGGTTTGCTTGTCACAGCTGTCGTTTCAGCCATTTGCACTTACACTGTATTGCTTTCATTACAAAAATAGAAATTTGTGTCCTAAGTGCTGTTACATTACTAATGCTAAATATTTAATTCCCCGGGGTTCTAATTATGGTTGAGCACTGGCAACACTGATTCTACTTTTTAATAACAACTGTAAAAGCAATTTGAGCATTTTTCAATTAATTAAATACATAGTGTACGAGTAACCTCTTGTCATTTTGCCCTCCAGGACCTGAGCTAATTTGCGTGGAATAAAATGTTTTGAAAATTAACTGATATACTGGTCTGATCATTGTTGTTCTATTAAATTATAGCCTGCCAAGTGAGTGGTGCATAATAGTTACATACTGTACTGTTCCTTTATTTATGATGGTGTAGTGCTTTTTGAAAGAAACTTCTCCAGCAGATTTCTGGAGAGGACACTGGAGAGGTTTAATTAGCAGGCAGGAGATGGTCTGTGCACCACGGGCATCATAGACTTACAGTGCAGGGAGACTTCAGCAATGAAAAGCAAAGCCTCTCTCCATTCTCCAGCCCTCATTTTCACCTTCTTTCATAGCTGAAATTAAAAGTGTTAATTAAATGACTTTCTGCTGCATAAACTCCTATGGATTAGTTAGTAGTTTACACTTTAGCACGTGGGAATTGACTCACAATATTAAAGCACATGAGTAGTTCAGAAATGTTTTTGTTTTCAACTTGCAGAACCCAATATGAAAAGATTTGTCCATAAAATGAGTTTGTTGGACTACAAAGACACTTAAAAATACCCAGCCTGCTCATGCAAACAACCAGGCATAAAACTAATTTCTACTGCACACCTTACACAATGCTAAAATTATAAAGTGTATTTTCCATTAACACAGTCCTAGAAGTTTAGAACACCGACACACAACAGCACCTTATGCATGCTGGTGAGGAAAATGAACCTCTTTTCCAAGCCCCACATTAAAGATAATACAAAGTCAACTGGGAAAAATTTAGCAAAAACCCTGAAATTTTGAAAATAGCTTTTCCACATGTTTATTCATAACTGATGAAGAATGTTCTTTCAGCATGTATTTTAACATTGTATTTTATTTTACAGTGTGCAACAATGGTAAGTCAAACTTACTGCTTGAAAAGTGCTTAAGGTCTAAACATTACAAAATATACAGGTGAAAGTTTGCTAGTTTTAGCCAAGTAATTTAACGGCAAGGACAACATTCTACTCTGAAATCATACGAAATAGGGATGATAGGTAAACAAGTCTATTTTTTCAGAACTTGCAAAAGTATCACACATGTGGAACATTGCACTCATCACACTAGTTAAACTGAAACCCAGCCTCAGTTTATGCTGAGTAAGATTCCTTGCTTGCTACCACGACACTCACACAATAAGAACTGTAATTCAAACTAAGCAGGGCTGTATTTCAGTTTAAATAAATAAATAAAATTTAAACCCCCACACTATACTGCAGATTACTTTTGGTACCAAGCAAATGGATATTCTTGATCAGCATTAGAACACTATTTTTTCCCACATAAATACTAAATAGAATATATAATCACTGTCAAATAAAAGTGCTCAGGTCAAGCATTTGTATGTAGGTGTACAAGTACATACATAAAACATACACAAGGACAAAATATGGAGAACATGAGCAATATATTGCAATAACAGCTCTCTTCTTAAAGACAGATTTATATAACAGCATAAAACTTGCAAGTTATCTTTACTACTGTTAAAAGCTCCCCAGTATCTCTAGACGTCTGCCTTCAATAAATCCTGGAAACATTCTGCTCACATACTGAGTTTTAAGGAATGTGCAGCACATGTCAGATTCAATAAAAGCAGTACAGTTCTTTAATTACTGCATTCACCCAGCAGCTGCTTTGACAAAGTATTTTTCTGAACATGTAAAAATGTAAAATACCCCAAAAACAGTCATTTATGTGCAATGACCACTCAGCATCTACAATAATGGATATACTGAAGGACAGAAACCTGAGTTGTGCCAAGTCCATATTTCTCAGTGACTGACTGTAAAGCACTTAGAGTCAGCATTAAGCTTTTAAAACTCTAACCCTAATCAATCGTAAACAAAGAAATAAAGATCTCACAGTTATTTTTTCAATCTTAAACACTAGCACATAACTTTAAACAATTTTTCTGCTTTTTCTGATTTGCACAGCATTCTTCCCAAGTAAAATATATACTTCTGCATGAAAACAGGCTTGCATGTACAAGCTTAAAAATAATAACACCTATTTAAACACATGAGTTAAATATACCTGGCATTTTGGACTTTGGTGGTAATGTATTGATTGCCATAGAGCAGAACACACCCCTGTTGGCCAAAACCAAAGGTGCACATGATTCAGAAATTTGCAAGGAGACAACTTCTCCCCTTCTCCAGACACTTCTGCCCACAAGTCTTTTCATGGTACAGGACAGCAAACACCATCTCCCCAGGCTGTAGGATACTTGGAGAAGTATGACTTGCACACATGTGGTGACAGCATGGCAACAAAAGCCCATTAAAAATAAAAAAGGCAGATAACTGGATACAATCAACTTGCAATCATTTTCTTGTAATGTGTTAGTGAATGGGTGCCAGTTAACTAATCTTAGTAGAGAACAAACCTAATTTATCCACAGCAGGATGTTGTCAGATTATTTTCAACCTAATAATTATCTCTAGCAGAAGGGCAATATTACACTTTGTAGAAGACATTTGATCTGGAAAAAAATGCACATGTGCTGTTTAATTCATATGGATGGAGGGAGGATGGATGAACCAGAGAAACCCACCTAAGCCAAGGAAACACCCTACAGGAGCAAGTGCTCAGGTGAAAGAGGATCTTTGAAAAAGGCATGGCACTAGGCAACAGGAACATTCCCAAATCCCTTCCCAATCCTTTTTTTGAAGATAAGCTTAATTAACTTTAGGTAACTCTTCAGTGGAAGCTGCTATTCTACAGATATTTTCTACACTGAGACTTCTCACTCCCTTCCAAGGATGTCTATGATGACCCAGTCTGACCCCAGGAGTTGTAAAAGCCACAGAAGACTGTGAGGAATTTCTCTACACACCCAGACATTTGTTCTAGCATATACCTCTATAAAAATATTTCATCCTCATCCAAATGATAGAAAATCTAACATTCCCTTTGTAATAATTTCTAATGATTCATCAGTCTTATTAAAAGTTTGCTCCTTAGTTTGTCATAAACTGATTTTTATCTCTGTGTATTGTCAACACATATTGCTTCAAAAATGCTGTGCTATGTCTGCAGTATGCAAACTGTCATATAAAGTAAAGTGTCATGTTACAGATGTAAAGATTATTTTCAGGAATGCACCTTTTATTCAGTCAAGTTAGAACTGAAATTAAAGGAGTTAGAAAATAACCATATAGTGCCACTTAAGAAGCTAAACTATGTTTTGTCCAACATATTTATGGAGAACATATATAGAAATCATGTGTTTATAATAATAAACACACCATTATGATTGGGATTCCTGATAGATTCAGACTGAATGCAGCAATCACCAAAGAGTCAGGAAGTCTACTTGAAACCAACCTACTATTTGGAATATTTGTAAGAGGAAAACCTGCCTTCCTTGAAGTTTTATTTTCTTGTCTTTTTAGCACTACATAAACAGTATGGAAGTTTAACTATAGTATTTGATTGTTTTAATTGCTTGGATGTAAATTTTTACTCATCAGCTTAACATCCATGACAGTGCTCTATGTAAAATGTTATTTTGCACTCCTGGGTTTACTGTGTACTACCACTTAGGCAGGCAGGTAGATTCCTAGGTAATCACAAGTATTTTATTAAATATCTCAATCTTGGTACTACAACTGTCCATTTGAAGATAAAAAGAGTTGTATGAATAATGGGCTGTCTCAGAGAGCTGTGGAGGTTCATTTGCACTTAGTTCATGGTCAGGGGAGACATGTGAGTCGTTGAGGGAGGCACATCACTCCTGAACCCAGCACTGAGAGCTCAGCCATGGCTCAGCCCTGGCTGCTGGAACAGGGCACAGTTCCCACAGCTGGACCACACCTGCCCCTTCCTTACACACCTGGAACATTATTTTCCTCCCTTCCATATGGCCACTGCATATTCCTCATCCTTCACCTTAAGGACAAATAAAAGATAATGGATGACACAACCTGAGCTGGAGGCTCAGCCCTTTCTGTGAGTGTGCTCTTTTCACCTGGCAGTGCCCTGAGAGGAGATGCAAGCAGTGCTGCTGCTCTCAGGTTTCAGACAGATCAGAAAGCCTCTTGTTCTTTGTATGCCCAAGCCAGTTCCAGGAAGGCACCCACACCCCATGGCCTTTGCACAGGGGTCAGTGTTGAAGGAGTTGCTCATTGCATTTACCCAGTATGTCTTTGAGTACTAAAGATTATCCATACCATTCTAATTTTGGCACAGGGAATATCAAGAGCTTGGATGCCTCACTAGACTCCAGCATGTACTGATTCAAAACTGTAGAGAAGCAACAGCAGCCACTCCTGCTAGAGGTGCTCTCCCTTCTCCACTCAAGGCAGCTCTCGTGTCAAAAGCAGTTCTCCTGAGGCATGTGGTGGCTGAGGCAGCCTCTTTGATGAGTAAAGTAAAAAGTGTGTTCTCTAGATAATGGAAACACTTGTACCATTCCCACACTGTGACTAGATACATTTTCCTGAAATAGGTGTCAGTCATGTACACACACTCACACCAGTTCTCTCCCCTCATACTGGCACACACAAGGAGTAAGTCAAAGAGCACGGGTTTATTTTGCAATTTCCAGGATGGCCCTGGAATGTGAATATTATGCATGACAGATCTGCACAGCTTTCTAACACATCCAATTTCTACCACATCCCAGAGATGTAACTGCACCTGCTGAAAAGGCAACACACCAGGGCCAGTCCTCAGCAACACTCTTCCCTTCCCAGACATGACATCTGCAAAGCTGGTCTGTGTATGCCCTGCCCTTTCACCAACATGACCCAGGGTGCTGGATAACTAAGATTTGATAACACCATTAACTCTGGCTGCAGTAAGTCTGGGTGTGCTCAGGGAAACAGCCCAGTTTGCCTCCCCAGCAGGGAGAGAAGGAGCAAGCAAGCGTGCATGAAGCCTCCTCCTTTAACCAGCACAGCTGCTGACAAAGGAGCCTGTATCTCTCGCCTTCTCTGAAGTTAATCCCAGCAGTTTAAAGCAGACTTGTGAAAAAAACCATGAATCTGAAGTTACTCTGAAATGCTACTCCAAGGACACATTAGTTCCACTAGAGTCAAAGTATATGCCAGACGCAATAGGTTGAGTTCTAGTCGAAGAGATTGCACAGAAACTAAGAGCTAATAATTCTTAATTTGGCATAACATGACATTCCCAACAGCTTCTCTCTCTCCTTCCAGTAACTGTATCTTGGCAATGTACATATTAAAAAATCATTGAACAAAAGACATGTGCTGTTGGGAAAAAAAAAAAAAACAAAACCAAAACACCTTTCTTTGTGTTGTGTCATTCCAAAAAACTGAAGACACTTTTACTTAAAGGCAAAATATGATGATCAAAACACAAAGGGGACAAAACCTCATTCATTTCTTATTTGTTTAAGAATTACTAAAAAGAAACATTTTTGCAGGAGGCTAGGGCAACAGTAATTCAGACAATAATAAATTGAGTATTGTTACAATTACTTCTCCATTGAATAAAAGAACTCTGGGAAGAAACTTTTCAAATGGCATTCAACAGACACTCAAACAAATTAACAAAGTATGCAAGTCAAATTACTTAAAAAATAAAGAATTTCCAGCAGTTTACCATAATGACAACATTCTATAGAAAGACACAACAGCTCTTTGTAGCCTAAAAACTGTCAGTTTTATTTTACAAAAATGACTTACAAAAGCATCTTGTCATGACAATCGAGTTTTGAGGAAAAAACAGCCTGTCATTTGATAAACAGATGAAATTAACTATCATTAAAGCCACTTAAGTACTCCTCCTTCCTGTTATCTTCCTCATCTTGGCAGTAACTGATAAGAAGATTTCAGAGAAGCTCAGTCATTGATGGCAGGATCTAGAAAAGAAACAATTTTTCATAGTTATTCACAGCTTCTAGTTGCTGTACTTCACTAACCTGCACTTACTTGGCTTCCTTCTGCCCCTGGCATGAGCACACCTTACACCACAAAAATATCAAGGTGGTTGCAATCCTATGGTGTTAATATTACATACAAAGGTAATAGCAACAAAGTCCTGTTATCCACCAGCTGTGAATTGCTAATACCAACCAGTGCTTTAGCCACAGCACCAGACATTACTCATTATCATGCAGTTCATTACTTATGGGACATGGCTGAGCTCAAGCCTGTAACTTCTGGAAAACATACACTCATCCAGAGGAACATACCAACAAAATAAATGAAGGACCAGATGCAATGGTTACAGCAGAATTAGTTAAGAGGCAAACTACAATTGCCTATTTTCTCCCTCTGTTCCCCCCCAAAAAACATTACCCAAGATTTTGCCTGACTAAGCAAGCAGCTTCAAGAGGAAAGGAGGACATGGACTGGGCAAAGCAGAAGCTCTGAGCCTTGCATATCCAGACTAACCCCAGGAGGTTGTGCTCATGGCAACCCCACTTCCAGCATACAGAGTAATTAATTGTATTCCCACATTAAAGCTACCATGGCACACCTCCACCTTGGCAGATTTCTAGCTGGCTTTAATCCTTTCCACCTTCCACATGCCAGGTTCCTCACACCAACTGGCCCTCAGTGACAGCTGAGTTTTCAATGCCATACAGTACCTTGATGCAAATGGGTTTTGCCCTTTTTTCCACCTTTTGCTAGGCTACACTGCCACTTAGTCACTGCATTGACATAACAACTCCACCTTCTCTACTGCAGTGCAGCTGTACACCCACTGATGTGACAATGGAAGTGAGGGGCTTCATCCCTACAGGAACAGAGCTGCCTTTCAGTTCACAACTTGCATCATTTTCATGCTGAGGACAGAGCATATGGTCCTTCGAAGGGACATCAAAATAAATATGACAGGTCAGTGCAATCATCATACTGAATGAATTCAAATGATGCCATATCTAAAATGAAACGTGTGCACATAATAAAGATTCAAATGACAAAAAAATTCCCCTACCCTTTATCCCTCTCTGAATTATTTATGACTTCTGCAACTCCAGCTGTTGCCACCAGCCCAAGGACACTACTTTCATTTTGGGAATGACACTTCATATTAAAATATAAGTTAACAAAAGAAAAAAACAAAAACAAAAAACAAAACCAAAAAAGAACACCACAGAAAAGCACAATGCATCTTTTCCCAGCTTTTACAAAGGAAAATAATCAACAATCAATTCTGTTCATGTTTCTCAACTTGTTTCCATAATTCCAGACATAGATTTCAACACTCATGCATTAAGTCAGCCATGCCTTTTTAACCATTGCAGTTAAGCAAGAGTCTCACAGCATCTTGGATCCCTCACATATTTTTATAGGGTTATCTCAGTCTCACAGTTCATCATATGCCAATACACCAAAGGCTGCAATACTATCAGCACTACTGGCAGCTTTTAGTACATAAAATGATCATTACAAAAGAATAGAATACTTGCATATACAGAACTGCTTTTGGAAATGCAATAATTTGTCCACAAATTTAAACAAAAAGAAACAACACCTTCAAAGTGTACTTCAGGGCACAAAGAATCGGTGTCAAGTAATCATGACATTTAGATGAGCAAATTCTGCATTGTGCTGTCTGCCCACTTGTAGACTGCTCTGATTTGGGTTCCATCACATATTAGTTCTTAGATTTCAAATAAGCAATTTGACAATGGGAAGGAGGCAGCATGGAGAAGGCTTAGCCAGTAAGCACAGTTTCCATCACCTACATCAACATGCTCTCTCACTATAAACTAAACTTGTTTTAGTTGGCTGGTCTGTAGAGCAGATAGATAACACAGAGGCTGAGTAAGTAGAAAAAATATTTCAAAATCCACCACTGTTTTTGGTTGCTACTTTATTCATCATGGAATCAAGATCTGAATTGGTACACAAAACCACCCACGACAAGAACATACTGAGGCACTGTGCTCACTGTGAAATTAACTGAAATGGGTAAAAATTTACAAGTTGCCAAGAGCTGAGAAACATACAGCCCCTAAATATTAGACTTTCATGACTGACCAATAGGCTCATCTCTACCATAAATTATATTATTCTGTTCTCTACCCATGATCTTAATTTCACAGCATTTTCTATTTTTACTTTTACCTAACTGAACAGCAATTGGGCTTATGTGCTGCTCCTGGGAGATCCCAAATGCCACAAAAACTTTTAACCAATTAATTATTTAGTATTTTTTTCTTTGTCTGAGGTTTTTATTTTCTCCTCCATAGTCCACCTGAAAGTGAACTAACAATTGTCACAGTTCTAACACAGAGAGATGAATAAACCGTAGAGCTTCCAAGACACCATCATCAGACATCTCTAGCATCATCCACAAATAAAAATAAAAAACCAAGAATGCACCATTTGGCTTTAGTGCCAATCACATGGTTCAGGCCCAAGCTGGAATGCCAGTATTCAATAAACAAACTGATTTTTGGGAAAGCAGCAAAGCCACAGTTGTTGCCTCTCTTGTAAGTGAAAAATGCCAATGGCTTGCAAGCAGAGCCTACTTTGGTTTCACTGCCAGCAGTACCTCCAGCAGTATCTGCTGTTACTCAGTTTGGTACCATGAGCTCATGCAGTGTTATTCAGGAAAAGGAGATGTTGTTAAAACAAACATTTATTTGCCCTTCAGTCTACACCAGAGCTGGCACCCAGCCCTGAACAGTCTCGCTCTTCCTTGCTACTGTGGGAAAACTATCCAACAAGAATCCTCCCCTTCATCTCCTGCTGTTGGCCAAAGAAACAAAAAGGTACAAAAACAAAGAACAGGCAGAGAACTTGAGGTGTGTAAAATGCCACTAAGCAGGAAGTTCAACATAGTAACATTTGTAGATCTCCTGTAACATTTACAAGAGTCCCAAATTCTTCTGTCATCACAGATATATATTTCAGTTTATTACTGCCTCAACATTAATAATTCTCCAATATTTTGGAATTGCAGGTGCTATGCACAAACCCTCAAAACTGCAATTTGTAACTCATTCAAATATGAATCACACTTTTTTTCTGAAAACTAACAAATTAAAAACAGGAAGATATCTCACATTCCAGAGTTGCCATTTAACTCTCAATGTCACAGGTTCTCAAGTGCCTCCTGAAATAGTTTCTAGCTGTGCTAAAGGAATGACATTTGGAAAAAAAATCACCTGTGTGCTGATAGGAAAACATCCTTCTGAAGATTTTCACCAGCTAGTTGGATGTAATTGAACTTAGTCCTCAGAAAATAAGGAAAGTCGTCTTCATGCCCAAACAGGCTCACTAAATGCTTCTGGCTATGACATTATTTCATAATTGACACATTATACACAAACACCAAGAAAATATCTTTCTGTCTATGTTGGGATTACACAGCTATTTATACCCAGTGCTTCTGCAGAGCCTTCCCAATGCTGCACGATGCTCTTGAATACAAATGACCAATTGATCCTTTCACATGACAGGGTGGGGTTTGTTTTTTTAGCGTTCAATACTTCTAATGTTAAAAAAAAATTGTACCTCAACATGATCTTTAGTCTAATCCTTACCCTGAACAATTGAAGTACATTCGTATTAATCTATTAGATGCTTTTCCACACTGCACCTATGGCACTGCATAAATTACTGTAATTTAAATGAATTACTGCTTGAGAATTCTCATTTGGTGAGAAACATGCAGTGCTATATGTTATGGAAAGAAAAATGTGCATTATGGTAACTAAGTTTTATATCACAGTATATCTAGGTGCTCATAAACCAGCCATTCTAAACTGTTGAAGGACAAGAATATTAGACTGATCACACAGAACACACATCAGAATGTCAAGAAGTCAGTAATGTGAAATTTAATCTACAGTTTATTTAGATATATTTCCATGCCCATATTCAGAATCCACATTAAAAATGCCACTAGTCTAGCTGAAGAATATTACTGAAAAAAACATTTACACCCATAGTAATTCTGTCTCTGCCCTGGATAACTTGCATTTTCCTCTTTAAGCGTTTGATCTACTGAAATACACTGAAGAAAAAAGAACTTGGAGGGGAAAAAAATAGAAAAAAGAAACAGAAAAAAACCCTGAAGTTCTTTTGTTACGTTACTCCACATATTACCAATGTTTAAGGATGACTTGTTTAAGACTGCACATTTCAACTACCTAACAGTAAAGAATGAAAAGCTTCTTGCTACAAGCTAAAAAGAAAGTCTTTACCATGCTCCTTGAAGAGCTCATTTTCACATTACTCAGGCTTCATTATGCTGAATCAATATTCGTTTAGTCACTGGGTTATTGACATATTTTAAAATAAAAGTATACCCTTCAGCTACTGCACTCATTACGGGTAATTTGTCTTGTCAGGGAGCAGGGAATATTATCCCAGTCTTTCAGGGGCTGACAGCCCATGGAAATACCTCCCCTTGGTTACAACTGTAAATAATTTTAAGGTAAAATATTGAAAAATCAATGACTGTTTCCTGCAATCTGTCACAAACAAATCAATCATAATCTGCACAGCCAGAGAGTATGATTTGAAGGAGATGAGAGCAGATGTAATTCTTGGCTGGAATCTCTCATTTCGAAATCACTTCACATAATGGTGTCATCATTTAAACACTTAGCAGTCACTGCAACTGCCACTCATAACATCTAGTAGGACAAAACCACAAGGAAGAGGAGGAGAAATGCCACTGCTGTTACGTAAACAAACACTTTATTTCAATGGTTGCAACATTAGCAAATTTCACAGATATAACAATAAGGCTCGCCTCTCCACAACCGTCCAAGGTGCTTTTCCTTCTCAGTGGAAGACTGCCTATAAATTAGCCTCTCAAAATGCAAAGCACTTTAAATTTTAAAACCAAGCTACGCTTCACAAAAGGTGAGAAATAATATCTGGTACTAATACCACTTCTAAAAATATTTTTATTCACTCCAAATTGCTCATAACAGAATTATGCATCAAATTCTTAAGAGATTAAGAAAGGAGAATTATCTGAGGTACCTTTGTCTTTTTAAGAGCAATAAGGCTTTCAATGCTTCTTTGTCCTCTACATATTACATTTCACATCTAATTTTCATTAAGCACACACTGACTCAACTTTAGGGTAGGAACCACTGCAGAGTACAAGGGGAAATCAAGTCATAACCTACATAAATTAATTGCTAATATATTTTCAACTTGCATTCAAAGATTAAATGTTGTATATGGAATTATATCTATATAAAGGATCAATTTACACATAAAGAATTAACTACTGCACTCAGAATGTTATAAACTGACCTTTGTAAATGTGAATAAATTGTGTAAAACTAATCTATTTTTATAGAGTAATTAATGTTTAGACGAGAATTATTTCCTCATATGTCCCCTCACCATTTTTACCCCAACACTACAATGTTTAAAAGAATTCTCTGCAGATACATCAGAATAAAACTGTGCAACTTCAACCTTAGGCCTAAGCCTGCATTTCTTGCACAAACAAAATTTACAAATGCTCATGGAGTGTTTCCCTCTGGAGTCTATAATTTGAGCTCTTAATCTTTAATGTGCAGAGCCCGTTATCACATACTCATTTTAATCACATTAACCTTAGCAACTCCTAATTCTGAATATTTATCTTACAACTGTGAGACTAAGAAAAAAATGCAACCAAAAAGATGAAATTATTTCTTCTTTTCTTGAAAAAAATCCCTTAATACTGTTTTTAAAAATGAAAGAATAGGGCATATTGTACATCTAAGTAAACCTCTCCAAGGTTTGCCTTCCTTTAAAGCAGGCTTTAAGTCTCTTTATCTTCTACATGGAAAACATACATTTCTAACTCTTTATTGATATACATCAAAACCACTATTGTTTGTAACAGCTGGACAGATTCCCTTTCTTAGCAAAATAAATTATTTTTTAAAAAAAGAAACTGAAGTCTTAGACCAGAAGAAGCAGTTAGTGCCTTAGAGGCTAACTGAGTGTAAATACCAGCCATGAAGAGAATCAGCTCATTGTGGGGAAAGGCCACTCCACAGCGAAGGGAAGCGGGAAGAGGCAGTGGGTGAGGAATCGCTAAAATCCAGAGCAGCTCCTAGAAACCAGCTGCAGTTCCCCACTCTCTCCCTGGATGAGATCTATAATGAAGCTATCCAATAGACAGCCTCAGGCTCCTCAGGCCTTTTAAACCTGCCCCCTGGCCCAGCACACTGCTCACCAGGCTGAGCCATTGTGCAGGGAGGCGCGCGGTGCCTACGGAACGTGCCGGCAGCTTCCCCCAGCGCCGCTCCCCTGAGCCAGCTCCTCATTTCTTGTGACAATCACCTAATTAGGTGGGTCAAGAATTGCAGAAGATAGAAGAGATTCATTCTTCCTCACATGCCAGTTCTCCTATTTATAAAAATGGCTCTTCCACTCCATTGTAAGGCACTTAATAAATGTTAATAATAATTAAGTCAGTCACATCTCCCAGACAACAGTGTCAGATCTTTCTCTGCAGTATTTCAGAACTATTTGGTTCAGGAGGGAGCTCCCACAAGCTCCAGACAGAAAAGAAGTCATGAATTCCATCCTTCAGTGCAAGAGGTCACAGAGGGCTGTGCCACAGCAGACACTTCACAAGCCCTGAGGAGCAAGAGCAGCACATGCTGCTGCACTACACATCTTACTGGGTCAGCACCATGAGTGCAATTTCCTGCTGGACAAAGCATTAAGATGCTCTAACAGCTAGCAGAACTGTGAGGTCTTTCTAGTTAAGAAGCTAAACTAGATTCAATTTCTTAAACAAAAAGATATTTTTCTTTATTCCATCTTGATCAAGAAAGAAAAGAACTACTGGTTATGGAAAGAACTGAAAAAATAAAGACCCTGGCTTAAAAAAGGTTACTAGCATTTCCTCTACTGCCCTCTTTCTCCACTCACAATGTTCATTTAAGTCACTGGCATACATTCATCTATTTAATGCAGCTCCACATGATCACCAAACAATATAGCAATGCCATATTACATCATGCAACATTATTGATATGACACTATTCTACCTAATGAAGTTTATAAACTCTTCACGTCTGGGCATTACAGAAAGATGAAGAATCCTGCTTTGAAATAGCTCCTGCCTTCCAATTCTACCCTTCCCTTCTTCAGCATTGCTGAGACCATCTCACTGAGCTCATCTGGAGAGGACAAAAATGGAAAGAAAAGAAGAACATACTTATTACAGTTCTTGTCACCTGCACTGCATGATTTTCTCAACAGAAATGGGAAGGGAATAAAGCTGATGTGGCTGGAAACATTAATTCTGCATTTTGTAAGTGACTGAAACCAGTCCCACAAAGGAAAATGCCCCTGCTGTAATGGTTTGCTTAATGAATCATATCATACCCATAGCAGATTACTTACCATTAACTGTGAACAGAACTTAATATGGTTAAAAAGACTGCAAGCCCAGCTGCACTCTGGCTTTGTACTAGGTCTCTTCCCATATTCTGGCAGGTACAGGACAGGATGGACTGCTGGGTTCATTTTTCCCACTGTGGATTTCACTACTTCTCTCTTGGGTGCAATCTATAAGGATAAAAAAGGGACATACGGAGATGGGGGATGGAACAAATATATAGTATTTGTCACCAATTCAGACAGCGTGTTTCTCTGACAAACAAGGATTTACAGACTGAGAAATGCAAGGGTTTCTTCACCCATTGATCCAGTATGTTTGTTAAATACCAAAGACACACTGTTAATGCCATAGCCTACTGCATGGTGTTCAATCCTACATGTTGTGAGAGGTGCACCATAAACTATGGGAATCAAAGATCTGAATAGGAAAGTTTAATGGCATTTTCCTAATGAACCAGTAACAGCATTAACCACTTGCCCCTGCTCAAAAGCACAACAGTCTAACAATTATATGAGCATGGACACCTTTATACCTGGACATTTCTGAGACAAGCAGAGTTCCTGTTAAGTAAACTGAGCCTGAGGTTACATGAACAAATCTAGGTCATAGGATGTGCCAGAAATGCAAGGAGAAAACAAACTCAGGTCTAGCCCCTTGCCTGCTACCAAGCTTTTCCATCCCTTCCCAGCCAGTCTAAAAGGCTCTCCACCCTTCTGCAGGCTTCACTCAAAGAACTACCTGGATGACCTCAGCTGAAGTTTTACTTAGAGACACAATAGCACAGTGTATACTACAGGGAATATCAGCTGAATTTTAACTGAAGCAATAAATTAAATACTGAAATAAACCCAAGAAAAAGCAAAAGGAAAGAAAATACCTTTAAAATTACTTTGGAAACACAGGCTATACAGAGCTGCCCTCTTCCCAAGAGACATTCATGAAACCTAATGCCCACAGGAGCTGGGAGACAGCAAGGTCCTTCCTAGATAAAAGCCAGAAAGCACAAACAAAGTAATTCTTGCACTGCCAACACCATAAAGAACTCGTAGGCACCTTTTTATAATGACAGAGTATTCTTAATAAAAGCTTCAAGCAGGTTTTACAGCTGCATATTATCCAATGAAACCAGTAATAAACAGCACTGTAGAATTATTTAGTGCAACTCCAATACGCCGAGAGTCTCAACCTGGGTTTTATTTATCACACAGGCTAAAATGTTTATTCTTGGCTTTACAGTAGCAGCCAAGCCTGTAGCTATCTTTTATCCCAGCACACTGCCATCTGGATATTGATACTTTGCTAAGGGATATGAAAGAAGAGCATAGTTACCTAATACAGCTTAATTGAAAACACAGGACCTACATATTATACCATGCATTATTCTACACAAAATTAAATCTGAAGGGCATGAAAATTTCTGTAGATGTCAGCAGAGAATATTTCAGAGGTAAACGCTGTGTTCTTGATCTGCACTAGAAATGCTAAGAAATACTGTGAAAAATATGTGCTTACAATAAGAAAAAACTCGGTTTTGCTCTGTTAGGAAAAAGAAATTGCTCAGGAAGGTGCATCTCCTTCAGGAAGAGCAGGAAAGTCACCAGTCACACATTTATCAGTACAGTAAACTCTGTTATGGTGATACATATTTACCTTGAAAGGTTCAATTGGTTTTGTTTTCCTCCTCAAGCAATGATTTATATAATTACAAAAAAAAAAAGAAAAAATATATGCTGGTTCTACAAATAGATTCACTTGAATCTGCACAAAGCAGCTTCAAAATCAGTTACATCTGCGCTATCCACATTAAGGAATAACGATTAAAAAGCTCTAATGTTAATGAAATCCCAGAAATTATGAACTGTTAAAAAGAATTCCTTGTGTGTAAGGCCAGAAAGGCTACCTGGCTTTATGTTTCTCCTCAGAGAGGTACTGCTGAGCTCTTGCAAACACCAGTCATAAGGACTGCAAATATATGTTAGTAAAGTAGATTAAGCACAAAATCTTTGGAACACAACATTGTTACTAAGTCACTCACTTCTAGCACCCACACTGGAGGTCAGATTCCAGCTACAGAAGCTCCCACCATGCTGCAGCACCTGCAGGCAAAAGGGAATTTGCCCCCTACATCCCATAAAACAGCACAGGGAGCCACAGCCACACTTCCCACTGAGCTGCTCCTCATTCGCTATAAGAGCCAACTAACTTCAAGTGAAAAACTTGTTTTAGACATGAAAGAAAGCAGTTTTTCATTTTTCACTTAGAGTCTATTTTCTGCATATGTCCATGGAACTGTAAGTAAAATAAACCCTAAAGACATTCTTAACTCAGTCCATACTATGCCAACAAATTCAAGCAAATAATGCCATTTAAGTTAATTACAGGAAACTTCAAGGAAACTGAAATACAGTTTCAGGTTCTCCCATGATACTGTCAAGGTCTTTGGAGTTACACGCTCAGTACAATAACTGTGTGCTTGAAAGGCTTGTCAGCTGCACTTCTGTATTTTATTCCACACACTAAAAAGGCTGCCGAAGCAGTTAAAAAAAAAAAATGGAACTGATAATCAGGTTTCTTTTAGCAGACAAGAAGTGATTTAAAGTAGAAAGGCTTGGAGAGAAAAAGAAAACTCTAAGCTACCTAATACCCAAATGCTAGGCACAGAAGAGTTATTCTAGGTGTTGACGAGTTTCCACCTCTCTCTCAGACACAAACACAGAGTGTGAACAAGGAGCATCTCGGGCAAAGGAAGAGCAGGCAGAGGAAACAGCTGGGCTGAGGGGCCAGGACCCCCACCCAGACAGAGCCACAAAACACGGGCACTTCAGTGCCCTGCCTGACCCTGGAACTGCAGCTCTGCACCTGAGGGACGCAGCAGTGGCTGCAGGAAAGGGCCCCGAAGTTTTACAGCCAATATTTTACATGCATTTTTTTAGCTCTTGCCCTGTTAATAATGGATTGATTTAACATAGAAAGATATAGGCCCCTCCCTCCTCTTTGCATGCTAATTAGTGCAAAGATGAGAAAGAAACTTTTCTCTTCGTGCCTAATTAAAAAAATGAATATTCACATGTGTTTATTTTTCTCTGAGTTGTTAATACTTTCAAATATGCTTCATGAACCATTTCTTATCAGATGTTTCCAGCAGTATTTTCCACTACCATCTGAGTCTCATAGGCTTTTTTTTAATAGGACAGCTTTAAATGAAACAGGGCATCTTGTAGAGGAAAAACTTTTAAATTTTTTTTTTGTTTAAGAGGATTCCCTTTAGCATCACATACAAGTCTTTTGGTAATATTGCCACAAATTGAACTAGAAAAAACAAATCCAGTGTCTAAGGTCAGGTATTCTGATAAAGAAATATCAAAAAGGTTTTGAGAAAACAGCCTCCTTCTCATCTACCCCTGTAAAAAGAAAAAAAAAAGAGTTGAAATGATCTCCTAATGCATCTCCCTTCATAATTCATGCCGAAAGATGACATTTTCTCAGGATCTTAATTAAGATAATGATGAACACCTGTGTCGGCATTCTTTGGCAAGACAGCATTATCCATCATAATCTTTTAAGTACTCTCAAAAAAACCCAACAAAATCGTATGACGGAACCAATCTGTTGTCTCTCCTTGCACTAAGTTTTACATCTCAGACACACAGAAGAACGATTAGATCTTTAAAGACTGCAATAAAAACAGGATCGTTAGATTTTAAAGTTTCAACAGAAAGCAGCTATTAAATTAATTAAATTAAGGTGTATGATATCCAAGATAGCCAAGTTTAACTCTATTCACTACAAGCCACCTGGAACCAAAGCACTTACAGTTAGAGCCCACCAATAGCTGTATTTTTAAAACATTGTTTGCTGCTACTTTCATGATCATTCTGCCTTTTTTCACATATGTTTCTCTCAGAAAGACAATATTCTCATCTGATCCCTACTGTACATTCATGCACTAATTTATTAAGCCATTTTATGCTGCACCACGTTTGCACAATCTAAATGAAATTATGCAAAAGAAACCAGCAAAGTAAAAAACAAATATGCAAATTCAAACATTTTGTATTTTGGGTCACCTTTTGTGCAGTCATGTCAAATCCAAGTTTCTCTCATACCAAAAAACCTACTGGAGTCCAATTACTAAACTAACCAAAGACCCTTCTAACAGCTTTGCAGGACCAGCCCATCAGACTGAAGGCTATAAAAATAGGGGTTTTAATTATTTATTTATAGAAGCTGAATCTAAATTCACATGCCTAAATTTAAATAAAGTTAAGAGTGCACAGCCAGCCTGTAAATCCAAGCCATTGTTAAATAAGATTTTTAGGAGTCCTTTCTATTTCATTAACAATTTATCTTCCAAAAAATTATAAGGAAAATATACAAAGTCCAGAATTTTAGTATCGACTTGCACTGTTATGGTAGCACTGGCAGCTGCAAAATACACAAACTCCTGACACCAAGAACTCATCCATATTTCACATACCTTCAGCAAAAATGCAAAGAAGCAGCAAATGTATCCTCAAGCCCCACGTTTGTTAACAGAACTGATGAATGACATAAGAGTCTTGAAACAAACCTCTTATTTCCCTTCGATCAAGTGGCTGAAAGTCCTGCAAAGCAGATTAGTCTTAGGCTTTCACATTTTAATATGCTGCTATCAGAGGAAAAAGTTGCTGTGACTAGTCATTCAGTAGAGCTATCAATGTGCAAATAAAGCAGAAAATAGAGACATCCTTAAGAAATGAGTCTCAAATTTGATATAAAGTGAAGATGACAACCACAGCAATAGAACTATAAACTAAATGTTTCAATATCTTGAATAATTATCTACAGTTCTTTTAAAACTGCATAGAATATAATAGTGGCATAATGTAGTGAGAATGTCAGTTTGATAGGCACTTACAATCCTGACGGCGTAAGAGTTCTATCACTACCGTTTATTAATCAGCTCTGGTATTATGTTTGCAAGGCATGAAAGTATGCATGAACTCACCAGTTTCCAAAATGCATGCCTACAGAAGAAAGATTAGTGGAACATCAGAAATAAAGAGGGTAATTTTACATGACGTTAACCTTACCTCCTCTTCAAAAAAGTCAGATGCCATGGGAAGATGGTTAAAACTTCTGCTTCTTCCTACAAAGAAAGGCGCACGTAAAAGCAGTTAGTTATTCTACTCACATATAAAATGAATGTTAAATGTATAAAACTTGACCAGATGATATCTCACTCCCCGAACAAGGGGGATTGACAGAGGATTATGACAGAAGAGCTTTCGAGTGGAGAAAGAAATGCAGTGCTCCAGAGCGATCGCTACAATGAAGCCGGGGACAAATACCGGTGACACCGTGCAGTCGAAAACTGATGAAAGTGCACACCTGTGTGGATTGAGAATGTAAGGGAGCGTGCGAGCCGGGGATGGACCCGTCCCGTTTACCGGGGCAGAACCACATGGAGTTTAAAGAGGTGAAATTCCGCACTCCGCACATTAAAAAATTAAATTAAAAAAAAAAAAAAAAAAGAACAACCAAACAAACAAAAAATCAAACAAAAGGGGGGCGAGGAAGTGCGAGAGGACAGAGGAGGGCAGGCGGAGGAGCCGAGCCCGGCGCGGCCCCGCTCCCGCCCGGCGCTGCCGGCACAGCGGGGCCGAGCGGGGCCGAGCGGGGCCGAGCGGGGCCGAGCGGGGCCGGGCTGACCCGCGCCGCCCGTCAGGGGGCGCCCCGCGCCGGGGCAGCGCCGCCCGCTCCTTCGGGCCGGGCCGGGCTCGGCAAAGCCGGGCTCAGCAAAGCCGGGCTCGTCATCCCGGGCAGCTCCGGGCCGGGGGCGGCCGCCGCCGCCCGCAGCGCCTCCGCGCGCCGTCCTATCAGCGCCGCCTCCGGGCTCCGCCGCAACCGCGCCCGTGCTGCCGCCGCCCCTCCGCAGCCGCGCTGAGGGACAGCTCCGCGGGCCCGTGCAAGGCGCGGAGCGCCCGCCGCCGGCGGGGAACAGCCAGTCATGCGCCGGGACGGCCGGGGGCGGGACCGGCGGGGCCGCGGCCTGATGGGTACTGTAGTGCAGGGCAGGACAGGGTACGGGGGGACCGTGCAGCGCCCGCCCCGCCGGCCGCGGCCCCCCGAAGGCAGCGGGGACAGCGCGCCCTGCCCGCGCAGCCCCGGCCCTGCAGCGCGGCCGTTCAGCGGGGGCTGTGGATGCGGGACGGAGCCCCGCGCAGGGAGGGACGGACGGAGGGAGCGGGGCGGCGTCGGTGTCGCCTCCACGGCGACACGGGGAGCTCCTGCCCCGGCCTGCCCGTTTTAAAACACACCCCTGCTCCTCGCGTCTCCGCGTACATCCCGCGGGGGAGCGCGGCGAGAGCATTACGGTCGGGAAATGCAAAAGTGGCAAAATAAAATAAATTCTAAATATGTATATCTTGTGATATCGCCCCCCTCCCTCGACAGAGAAAGGCACTGCGGATCCCGATGGCCGGGGGTCCGCGGCCGCTGGAGTAGCTCCTTTCCTCAACTGCAAGGGAAAACAAAATGCAAGAAGGGAATAAATCGGGATATGTTTCTATTGGGAAATATATCTGGTGGAATCACAGGAGATTACATCTTCTGATCGGCAGGGATTTATCCCGGTTCATATGGTTTTAATCTGCTTTCGCCTCGACCCTTCAATGAGCCGAGGGCGGGGGGAGGATACCCGGTGCGCTCCTCAGATCCGCGGGAAACCCTCGCTCTGAGCGGTGTCTGCGGACCCATCTCAGCCCCCTCCGGATCGCCCTTCTCCCGCCACCGCCGCTGGGAAAGGCTAAATCCGATCGCTCCGAGCAGCTGATCCCCGCTCCTGGCCGGACGCCGCCGCTCCGCCCGCACAGCCGCCGCAACAGGTCCGGTAGTGGGGCGGCCCCTGCCCGAGGGAGCGACCGGCCGAGCAGCGCAGGGACAGGACTGCGGCTCTTCCCCGACGAAAACCTTTTTTGTTAAGAAATTCAAAACTAACAGCACCACCAGTCCGCCGTATATCCTACCTCCAATGATTTAGCAGAGGGAGGGGCAGGGGCAGAGAGCACTAGGAGGGGTGGATGTGCAGAGGGGGAGCCGGGCGGCTAATAAATCTTATTAAAGATCTATTTTTTTTTTTTCATATACTGATTGGCTTGCATTCCGGCACAACGCGGCTCCGCACGGTATTTAGCACATGCAGAAAGTTGGAGCTGATCTTAAATGGCTCGGAGGTGACTGCAATCCAGGAGCCGGCGCACTTGAGCCTCTGAGCGCTGGGGAGGGCCAGGGAAGCGCGGAGCCCTCCCGCTGGTTGGGCCCGGCCGCGGCAGCCCAGCGGGGTCCTGCCAGTCCTTCCACTGACAACACCCCGCGAAGGAGGAGCCTCGCCGGGCCGTGCTGAAGGCGTCAGGAGCTGCAATTTCCAACTTAGCATCTTGGCAGGACCCTTCGGAAAGCGAGAGCGAGGAGGAAGGGGAAAAAAAAAAGCCCCCCAGTACAAGGGGGACAGAGAGAAAGAAAGAGAGGAGGGGGGAGGGAAAGAGGGGAAAGCAAGGGGGGGAGAAAAAGGAGGAAGCGGTGCCCGGCTGCAGGCGAAAGCGGAGCAGCAGCCCCGGCGCAGAGCAAGGTGCCGCCGCTGCCCAGCTGGCGAGGGCGGAGAGGCGCCCGCGAAGCCCCGGCCGCAGCCGCCCCAGCCCGGCAGCGCGGCGGCTCCCTCCCGGCGCCTTGGGCTCCCGGGTATATGTGTGCGCCTGGCCATGTCGTATCCTCAGGGTTACTTGTACCAGCCGTCAGCGTCCTTGGCTCTCTATTCCTGCCCGGCGTACAGCACCAGCGTGATCTCCGGACCCAGGACCGATGAACTTGGGAGATCTTCTTCGGGCTCCGCTTTTTCCCCTTATGCCGGATCTACCGCCTTTACCGCCCCTTCCCCGGGTTACAACTCCCACCTCCAGTACGGCACCGACCCGGCCGCCGCCGCCGCCGCCGCCTTCACTTCCTACGTGGTAAGAGCAGCCGCGGGCAGCCGGCACCGCGCCGGGCACGACGGCATCCCGCGGGCGCCCGCCCCCCCTCTCCCGGGCCTGCTTTTTGTTCCCATTTTATTTTTGAGATCGCGGGGACAAAAGGGAGCGCGGCTCCCCGCCACGCCGCCCAACTTTCCCGCATCGCCGCCGTGCCCTGCCTCACACTGTTGCTGGCGGCAGCGGCGGGCAGGGCCGGGCGTGGGGGGAGTCGCCGGCACGGCCCGAGCGAGCAGGACCAGGGCAGGCAGGGATCGGTTTCATTCCCGTAAAAAAAAAAAAGAAAAAAATTAAATTAAGTGTAAATAAAACACCAGTCATAGTTCTGCAACAATTAGCTTGTTGTGATTGAAAAGGGAATGAACTCAGGAGCGGTCGGCGATGAGAGAAATCCGGGAGATAAATCCAGGCAACTTTCCCCTGCACGGCGATAATTAGGCTTAAATATTGCAGAGCTCTAACCCCGTGGCCGCGAGCTGCTCCGCGGGGCTGCGCGGGGAAGGGGAAGGGGAAGGCAGGGCACTGCGCCGCCGTGCGCGCCCGCGGGGCTCCGCGGGGCCAGTCCGAGTGCGGGACATCCACACCGCGGAGCTGCGGCCACAGCCAACGCCCCGCAGCTCCGCTCAAAAACCGGCCACTTCGGCTCAGCTTCTCCTCTATGTTTAGGGCAGAGTTTCACAGTTCCCTCTTTCCTTTTTCTGAACCCTCTTCTTTTCTTTTTTGCCTTTTTATTTTTGCCCCTCTTCTCGCTCTTTTTCTTTTTTTTTTTTTTTTTTTTTTTTTTTCTTTTTCTCTTTTATCTTCTTTTCTTCTCTCTTCTTCGCTTTATTTTTCCCTCCTGCCGTCCCTGGGCAGGGAGGAGCGGCCCAGCCCGCCCTGCCGCCTGGGCCCGGCAGGTTGTCTGCCGCGATCGCAGCGCGGGGGGGAAAGGCTCCGGTCCCCCTGCCGCTGTCCGCCCCCACGCCGCGCTGCCCACTTGCTTTTCCGCTCCTGCATTTGGGGGAGAACCGCTGGATTGCTGCCGGCAGCCGGTGGTCTCCTGGGGTCGGAGACTACCGGCCCCGGAGAGCCCCCGGGCCCTTCCTCCTGGGAAAGAACCGGGGGAGAAGGCAGGCAGGGCCCGGTGCCGGGGGAGAGGCGGCGGGGCGCGGGCAGGGGCTGCGGGCAGGCCCTGGCGTTGCCTTTGCCCTGTCATTGCCGCCCCGCGGCCGCTGACCTCGCCCCGCCGGGCCGCTTTCCCCTCTCTCCCCAGGGCTCGCCCTACGACCACACGCCGGGCATGGCCGGTTCCCTGGGGTATCACCCGTACGCGGCGCCGCTCGGCTCCTACCCCTACGGGGACCCCGCGTACCGCAAGAACGCGACGCGGGACGCCACGGCCACCCTCAAGGCCTGGCTCAACGAGCACCGGAAAAACCCCTACCCCACCAAGGGCGAGAAGATCATGCTGGCCATCATCACCAAAATGACCCTCACCCAGGTCTCCACCTGGTTCGCCAACGCGCGGCGGCGTCTCAAGAAGGAGAACAAAATGACCTGGACCCCACGAAACCGCAGCGAGGACGAGGAGGAAGAGGAGAACATCGACCTCGAGAAAAACGACGAGGACGAGCCCCAGAAACTAGAGGAGAAGGGCGACCCCGGGACGCCGGACACAGGTAGGACAGCGGGCTCGGCCGGGTCACGGCGGCCGCGCCCTCGGGGCTGCCCCCGGCCCGGTGCGGTGCGGCCTGTTCCCCGGGGCGGGGGGAGCCGGCGGGCAGCGCTGCGGGCCTGACTGCGGCGGGGACCGAGGGGTGGGCGGCCAAGTGGGTGGGCGGGTTTGGGGGCGCAGGGCGAGCCCGAGAGCTGCCCCCCCACCCCTGTCCTTTCTCCCCCTACCAGGAGCGGCGGATCCCAAGGCAGCGCCGGGCTGCGAGCGCCTCCAGGAGTCCCCCGGCCCCCGGGAGGCCGAGAGCGGCCTCAGCGACTCGGATTGCAAAGAGCTAGCGGAGGAGCGGCTCGACGGGCCGCCCGTCCCCCACAAGGCGCCCGGCGCTTCCCCGCTGGGACCGTGCCCGGCGGGCCGCGAGGAGCCCCCGCCGTACCGCCCGCCCTCCGCCGCCGCCGGGCCGCCGCACGCCGCCGACCTGCACCCGCTGCTGCCCGCCGCCACCGGCGCCTCCGTCATCCACTCGCCGCAGCAGGCGGCCCTCGCCAAGCCCAAGCTCTGGTCGCTGGCCGAGATCGCCACCTCGGCGGACAAGGCAAAGGAGGCCGGCGGCGAGGCGGCACCCCCCGGCCCCGCCGTGCTGGGCGGCGGGGGCCCGTCCCGCTCGCCGCCGCGGCCGCGCTCGCCGGCCGCGCAGTGCCCCTTCCCCAACGGGGCGGTCCTGCCCCGGCCGCTCTACTACACGGCGCCCTTCTACCCCGGCTACACGAACTACGGCTCCTTCGGGGCCCTGCACGGGCACCCCGCCGGCGGCCCCGCCGCCGCCGCCCCCGGCGCCCACTTCAATGGATTAAACCAGACTGTCCTCAGCAGAGCCGAGAGCTTGGCTAAAGACACTAAAATGATCAGGAGCCAGTCCCAAGTAGACCTTTGCAAAGACTCACCTTACGAACTGAAGAAAGGTATGTCCAACATTTAATATCGGCTTCTCCTCCCTAACCCCTCCTGGGACTGTGGTTTTCTTCCTTTTTTTTTTTTTTCTTTCCCTTTTTTTAATTTATTTGAGAGAATAATAAATTGCTTTGGCAGTTATTTTTCCAGTACCAAAAGAAAAACAAAACAAACAGAAAAAGACCAGCTCCCCCCTCCCTCCCAGCACCCTCTTCAAAAGTTTATAGAGTCTATTTGAAATGGCTGGGTGGAAACCGCCCAGAAATGTCTTAAGCAAGTGAAAAGCAAATGAGTGACACGCTCTCTCTCACACACACAAAGAAGAAAGATTTGTATTAAATCTTATTCTGTATATTTAATGTAGCTTTTTTGTATTTAAATTGATAATACAGTATCTTTGAAGTAAATTATGAAATCAAGACAACTGTACAGGCATTAATGTTGTTTTCGTAATATAAATATATACATTTCTGTGTCTTTTTCCGAATTGTTTCATAGTTTTAAAATATATATATACAAGTTTAATTTAATTTTTTATGCCTATTGTTTTTTTTTCATTGGGTGTGAGTTAAACTATGATGCAAAAACGAGACAAAAAAAGGAAATAGGTTATACGTATTAGATTAAAAAAAAACCAAACAAACCTGCAGCCGCCTTTGTAAAATGCAAATATTTAATTAAAAGAGATTTTTAACAGAATCAAAACCACTCTCTTTTTGCAACGGGCAGATATGTGCTGAGGAAAAATAAACGCACGTCTTAAATGAGACGCGGGGCTCCATTTAGGACCTCACAGTAGTACCTGAAGCCTTTTTGGAAGTGACAAGAAATTTTTCAAAGGTCGGGGGGCTCCGGGGGCGAGAGCCGCCCGCGGGCCGGGAGAGGCGAGCGGCGGCGGCAGCGGGACGGGGCCGGGTGCGGGAGGGACGCTGTTCCCAGAGGTGAAGGCTTAAATCAGGCCACGCACAAAAGCACTTGTTAGAAACACCAAATCGAAGCCCAGTCCCATCTTTTAACCTAATTACTTCCAATCAGTGTCGTGTTTTATGCAAAGCAATCAGCTGGTGAACTTTGCTAATGAGTTCGATTTTCTGCCAGATTTAGCCCGCGTCGCTGCAGCAGCGGTGCTGCGGCGGCAGCCGGGGCCGCCGGCTGCCCGGGCAGAGGGGCTCGGTGCGGCGGGGGCCGCCAGGGCCCCATTCCCTTCCCCCGCTGCCCGGCCCCGTGCCCGGCCCGCGGCTCGGGGCGGGCCCGCGGGCGCGCAGCCCCGCGCAGGGCCGGCCGCGGGCGCGGTGCTGCCGGCGCTGGCAGGTAGGTGTCACACTCGGCCCGGCTTTGGCTGCCGCCGCCCGCTCGGCCGTGCGGGAGTCCCGCGGGGCCGCGCTCCGCTCCGCGCTCAGCCCGCGGAGCCGCGGCTGCCGGAGGGACAGGGGCCGCGCCGCCGGGGCAGTCCCAGCCTCCAGACCCTGTCCCCTTGGGTGCGGGGACAGAGAGCGCCCTGAGCCCGCTCCGCAGCCCAAGGCAGGGGAAGCGGGTCCCCGAGCGGATTAGGGGTTCCTCAGGGCAGAACCTCCAAAGCCACTTCTCGCTCGTGCTGCTGCCCCAGCAGCCCAGGTCCCCTGCAGAGAAATGACGGCGAGAACTGTTGCGGCGTCCGGCTTCGGGGATCGGTGTGTCCCCGTTCAGTGTGGATTTTGGGGGTGTCAGCTGTATGCTGCCATCGACACTGCTGATGTGATGGGAGTATGACTGGGACCTCTGGGGCTGCTGCCGAGACACCCCTCTGTTTGCTTGGATTTTTTTTTCTTTACGAGACAGATAATTATTTTGTAATCTCTTCAACTTTGTCAGAGCTATTTATTAGCTGTAACAGGTTTATTCATGCATATTTACATTTTACGGGAATTTAAATAGTAGTTTGTATTTTGGGTTTTAAATATGCAGTCTATGTTCGCTAGGTTATAAGATTTTTTTGTAGATAATCTGGTTTAAAATCGAAATTGTTTCAACTGAATGTGCAAAGAATCAAATATTCCTGGGATAATAGTATGTTATTTTGTCATTTTAATAATGATAAATGATTTTTAAAAAAACGCTCGAATTCTTTCTTTGGATATATAATTTCCAGTCTGTGAGATCCGCAGGAAGGCGTATTTTTCGTGCAGCAGTGAGCTTTACTGGACTCACCTGCCTTGTTTAAAACGGGATAAAGTTCTCGCGGCGAGGGGCACGGTAGAGCTGGCCCGGGGAGAAGCAGCCCCGATGTGCGGGGCTGGAGGCAAAGCGCCGCGGGCCCCTCCCGCCCCGTCCCCCGGCGGCGATCGCCTCCGGCTGAACTCGGGGAAACTCCCCAGCGCCCTGTGCTAGAGGGAGCGACAAAGCCCCTCAGGACCGCGCTCCCGAGACAACAGGTTTCGCGGAGAACCGACTAACCTCAAAATAAATAGGTTTCAATTATTCATGCAGCTATGGATTTTTTTTTTTAAATTGTCGTGCTACCTTTCCACAGCTGATCTTCCGATCTCTGAGAAAGCTATTTTCCAAAGCAGCTTAGGAGCTTCGCTCGTTCAAAAGCCCTATTCCTTATACTCAGGGCTATTCTGAATAGGTCTATTAGCGATCTCAATACGGTTTTCGTTTGATGTATAAATTCCTAAGGGAATTAACCGTTTCCTTTAGGTTGCAGCCTGTCGCCTATTTTAAACCATAACTATTATTGTAGCCCAAACGATTTCATACAACAATTTTATTCATCACCCTTTTCCCCTGCCACAGGAGATATATACTGTATAGCTATTCTTTAACATAAGCACGAATTTACCAGTTTCTTTTCCGTATCAGCAGAGGGGGAGGGGGCAGCGTTCGTCTTTTTTGCCTCTGGCATGTTAATTTGTTGTTGAAAAAAAATAGAAAAAAAAAAGAAATGAGGATATCTTAAAATAAAAATAATGCCTGCTGCCAATCAGAGCTGCCGTAGGTTACTCGGGAGCAGCCTTCGGAGTGGCCGGGAGCGACTGTCCCTCGGGGAGCGGAGCGCTCCCGGGGCGCGGGCAGGGCTGCGGGCAGCCCGGGGAGTTTCGGGGAGGGAAGGTTCCGCTGCTGCTGCTAAGCGCTTTTTGGGCAGGTGAGGGGAAGAGCGGGGCTGGTCGTGGGGTGCTCCAGACTGGGCTCTCATCAGCTCTCCTGGCAGCAAGTGCTTGCCCAGGGGCGCAGGTGGGAACGGCCCAGCCTCCGCCGTGCGCAGCTCCGCTCTCGGAAGAAACCACTCGCCCCTTACCGTGCCCGCTCCCTCCCCTTTCCGTCCCGGACCCCACGGCACGGCCCTTGATGGGGAGGGAGAGACCCGACCCCCACGCCCCCCGCCTCGACGGCGCGGGTCGAGCGGTGCAGGTGGCAACGGGGTGCAGCGGGGGATGCAGCACCCTGTCCCGTAGGTGACAGTCCAATAGTCCCCCAAAACCCGACAGACGAGTTGGCCTGGCTGGCCCGGCACGACCCACGCGTGGGGCCATAGGAACAGCTCAGTCTCCAGGTCGACACGTCCGAGGATCCGGGACCCCACAGGGGACAAGCGGGAGCTCCCGGCCGAAAGCGGCTGCTCGCCGGGCAGGGAGCGCAGCTCGCCTCGGGGAGCCGGGGAGACGTCCCCGCCCGTCCGAGAGAAGTGCCCTGTCCTCGGGGAATGATGCGGCTTCCGCGGAGAAACCCGGGCAAGAGTCCCGAGGTCAGCCGTGCCCGTTCCCCGGGCCTACCGACACCCCAGCGCGCCCGGGATGACAGGACCCCAGGCGGGCTGTGAGCCCAGGCTGCAGCCATTGGTCCCATCCATCCCATCCACGGCAAAATTCTCTGTCCTGGAAGCAAAGAGACAGAGCTGGGGGTGCGATCCGCAGCCAGCACAACCCCCAGCTCCGGCTGGGAGCCCCTTGTACCTCCAGCCCTGATTCTCAATTGCAGGGACGGAGGGCGAGAGAGGTGGGGAGCCTGGCGCAGCCCTGCTGCTTCCTCTTTCACGCTTAAAAACAAAACAAATCCTAATTTAGACCCTCAACACCCCGGACCGTGTTTACATCCCCCCCGCTGCTCTCCCCGCGAGTGTTGCCTTTCCAATTGTCACGATTAACCTACGGGGCTCCCGCTCGGCGCGGAGCCTCCGCGGCGGCCGGGACGGCGCGGTCGCGTCTAATTGGCTTATTGGAGCTCCCCCCGCACACCTCCCCCGCCCCGGCAAGGGGTTCTGAACAGCATCTCCTCTTGTCATGCCGAGGAACTACGTGAAATCCCCTCCGCCAAGAAAACACGGGAAATCACACGGTCAGCAAGTTTAAAGGAGGAGAATAAAAAATATCACAGGGGTTTGCAGTAGGGAAAAGTACAGCAACTTCAGCCTAAAACTGAGACTAGTTTAGTAGGAAAAAAAAATTCCCCTCGAAAGAAAACAAAGGAAAACTCGTCTCCATGGCCAGGTCCGGCCGGCGCCCAGCGCCGGTGCGCAGCCGGGGGTATTCCCGAGCCGGCGGTGCGGTGCGGTGCGCTCGGCCCCGCAGTGTTCCCCCGCCCCAGCACAGCAGCCAGGCTCGGGGCAGCCTCGGAGCGGCACGGGAGTGCCGGGGAGCCCGCCCGCCCCCCCAGCCACCCCCCTCCCGCTCCCCTCTTTCTGTGACCTGCCACGATTATTAGTAAGGACATCTGTGGCTGGCAAGGGAACAAGTGTTACCAAAACCAGAACCGGCTGTTTTTCCAAATGAGCAATATGTTAATTCCTCATCCCCCCTCTGGTTTCTTTAAAACCTGGCACAAATACATCAATGGCGGAGAATAAGGAGCCTTTGCAGAGAACAAGTGGCAGTTTTGAATTTACCTTTTGTGTGCGCCTCAGATGCAATCTTGAGGCATTTTTTCCCTTCTCTCCCACAGAAAAAGAGTGTTAATCTGCCCTATCTTGGGACCCAAAAGGATTGGAGTGGAGTAGATATTCACTGGAATCACATAGGGGAATAAGGGTCTTGCTTTATTGAATCATCAAATCCCAGGAATGAAGCTCTTAATTAATTATGGGTGCTAAAAATTCAGGCCAGCTGTTTCTTTTTACTTGGCTCTGACAGAGAAAGACAAAGTCTACATCGAGATCTTCTAAGGCGCATTCAGCATAAATCAGCGCCCTCGGCGGCGCTCCCGGCCGCGGCGCGACCCGGCGGTGACAGATGGCGCATTGTCCCCGCATTCCTCCACCGCGCCTCCGCGGGTGCGGAAGGGGTCGCCCGGCGGCGCGGCCCGACTCAGACCGGGGACCTTTCTGTGCCACGGGCAGGGCTGGCCCGGCACCGGCGAGCGACGATCGGGCCGCGCCTGGCCGAGCTGCCGGCCCTGCCCGACGGGGCGGCCGCGGGAGAGGCTCCTGCGCAGGCTCTGCCTTTTCTCGCCCGAGAGCGCTCCGCAGGCGCCTCCTCCGCCCCCGGCAGCCCCAAAGCGCCGTTCCCCGTCCCTTCCCCTGCGCCGAGGCTGCGGCTGGAGCCCCGGCACCTAAGTCCTCCTCAGCTTCCCTCGCTGCGCCCAGCACCCTCGGTGACACCTCCACGGGACCACCTGACGCTGGCACTTGGGACACGGGGGCCCCCAACATGGGCGCTTCTGGTTTCCTCCCGAAGGCAGAAGCGTTTCCCTGAGCGGCCGCGGAGTCCCCCGGGAGGGGCAGAAGGAGCGGGGGTCGCAAAGGCGCCGTGCGGCTTCAGGGCCGGTCCCGCCGGGTCACCTCCATCCCGCTCCGGCCACCGTCCACTCTTCTAGGGCGGCGGCGTTCGCTAAAAACCCCGTTTCTCAACGGGAGCAACCCGCGCTATTTTCACGGACAGTTTGCAGGCGAGGGGCGCCCGCGGCGGGCGGGGCTGCCGTGCCCCTCTCGCCTCCTCCTGCACTTTTCAGTCAGGGAAATTTCTGCCGGTTCATCCCGGCGGGGCCGAACACTACGAGAGGCTGGTGAGGCTCATGCGGGGGTCGTACCCCGCCGGGCGCTTCCAGCCTCCTCAGCCGAGGATCTCTTCACCTCCAACTACCAGAAAATAAATGTCCTCCGCACGGCGTTACTCATCTGTTATAATTAGAGCATGTGCGAACTCGCAGCGCGCCGGGAGCCCGGCTGGGGTTGATGCAGGCACTTGTGCAATAAGCACCTCTTTCTGCCGTGGCCGTGCTGCGCGGGCAGCATCCTGCCCCCGCCACGGGAAGGGAGCGGCTTCGTCCTGATACCTCTTTTCCCCCGAAATTGGCTCTTATTTGCCTAAAGCTAACCACAGACCTCTCCACGCTCATGGCTGATGGATGCAAATGTAAATGTGCACTTATTTAATTGGATCAGGTCCCAAGATAAAAGAGATAAACGGCTCCCAGTTTGCCAAGTTATTTTCAGAGGCATGCAGTGATGTGTGGAGGGAAAGTTAATGAAGAGGAGAAGAGACACACTGTACTTAAAATACCTCAGGTCTAGACTCGGGGAGAGGGACGCATCGAACTCCGCCGCGGAGGGTCGGCGGGGTCTCGGCCCGGCCCGGCTCGGCTCGGCGCGGCCGCAGGTGCCGCACGGAGCTCCTCTCCCGAGCGCGGCGGGCGGGCGAGGCTGCGCCCTCCGTGGCAATTAATGCTCTTCCCCTCTTCCCTCCACCAAAATTGGTCTCCGTTACTGCCGTCTCCCCTTGTTCCTCCTCGTGTTCTACATCCGTATGCATGAGACATTAACAGACGGTTATTGATACAAACATAGTTTTTGTTGCTAAAGGCCTTCCAAAACAAATTCTCCGGCTGAATGCCAATGTATGCATGTTGGCTGGTGACAGCTGATTAGTGAAATGATTTACGGCCAAGTTTAAAAAAAACCCGATACTGTCAAAGGCAGCAATTTGAAAAAAAGATAAGACAGTACAGCCTCAAGGCTTCCCACTGTAAAGCCACCCAACAAATCTAAACCTACACTACAAATACCTGAAACACTCAAGGAATCAATTGGTCGCAGATTAAATAGAGTCTGTATTCTGACTAGCCCTGGTAATCTGTAGCTCTCCACAGGAGCAGCCCCTCGACCTGTGCCTCCAGTCTCACCTGCGGCAGGGCCGGCTCCTGCCCGAGCTGCCCTGCCGGCCTCCCAGCATCCCTGCAATCGGAGACTTAGGCCTCCTTTTTGTTTCAAGACTTTTTCTCTCATTAATTGATTAAAAAAATCCCCCTTCCCTCATTTCTCTGTAGCTCTTCTTCATAAAGAAAGCTTTTGCTCTGCAATAAAGTAAGAGACTTTGATCCCAGATCATCCTCTTAGGCCTTCCAGCTGAAATCAGCGGAGAAACTATGTGGAGTTATTGTTCGCACTTGCTGCACTTCTGATTCAGAAAGGGCTGATTTATTAGCTTGTCAAGGGAAGCATTGTTCAGGAAGGCAATCAAAAAGCACTTACCTAGCTAAACTAAAATTACTGCCTTTTCAGTGGCTAATTTGTATAACTCCCATGGAGGAACTTGGGTAGTGTTTGATGAGGCATAAAATGATGATTAATGAATTTATTGGCCTGCTGCTCATCAAATAGGAGTAGTATATCTTTCCTCTATTGGGCGTTGGGTCTAATGCTACATGTCTGTGTAAAGCAAGTCCAATATGATCTCCTTTTTAGCCCCCTTTTAACCCCCATGACCTGAAGAATATCACCGTGTAACAGAGGCAACATCAGGGGACTGCAAAGACAAAGAGCCCGTTTGATAAAACGGTAAATGAGAAACGCGAGGAAAGTTGCTGCAGGGACAGATCTGCTCAGTTTTCGGCTTTCAATCACTTTGACTACTGAAGTGGGAAGAATGTAGAAACTAGATAAGGTGCGAGAAACGAAAAGAAAATGACAAACCAATTTTAACTTTCATAAAGGACCCAGCCAAACAACTTCATCGCTACTTGAAAGAGCGAGTGAGCGCGGGAAGTGCTGGGATTCCTGAGCAATCAGGCACGCTGCAGCACCTCACCCCAGCTGTGCATGGAGACACAGAGTATATACCCCCAAACTGGCCATATCCAGGGCCAGCATGTAACATGGTTGGAGCCCTGATCAGATTTGGTGCAACCATTTTGAGCCATACATTTTATGTCCTTTTTCCTCCACTGAAACAGCTTTCTCCTCTGTTCAGTGTTCACTGCTTGAATCACTCTTTTGGGGCTAGGGGCTTCTGGGAGAAATTATATACTTTCTCTCTTTTAAAAGCCCATACTAAAATACTTTTGATTCAGTGCCCACCTGGATACACATATGACCTACAGGGTATCTTATGCTCTACACATTACTGCTTTGAACAGGTTAAGAACCCCTAAAGATTAGAAATGTTGCCGACATTCTCAAAAGCTTGTTTAAATAAGTTTGCCTGAGATCTGAAATCAGACATCTTCCCAGGATTGAATCAATTTAGCTCTCAGCTTCCATGCACAGTTCCTTCTTCCTGTAGCTCTGAAGCTTGTTGAGAGACCTGCTGCTTGCACATCTCCCAGTGAAGATGCACATGCCTTATCTGGAGCCTGCTGCCAAAAAGGCAGCATGTCTCATTACCTTTTGAGGTCTCACAGAAGTACCCTTAGGCCTGTAAGTCAGCAGCCCACCATGCTGAAGACTGAGAAAGTGCAAGAACATTTTGCAGAACTACTGATGTGATCAACACTTGCTGGATGATGTGATGCTTCAGGCTCCAGTAAGGCTCAGAGGAGCAGTAAATGGTAACACGGAGGTGCCTGGCAGTCCCAGCAGCCTGGCTTCCCTCTCTGCACCTTGCCTTTGTGCTCTGCATGCAGAGCCAGAGCACTGCCTGCTCTGCACTTCTTCAGAGGGGAGGCACGAAGTGAAAGCAGGCTGTAGATGAAGTAGTGTGAAACTCCTTTTGCTCTCTCATGTTACAATGCAGTCTCTTCTGTAATTTTTTCTTTCCATCACCTGTTATCTTGTGGGCTGTATTAGATGATGTTTCTGGAAAGCTGCTTGGGAATTGACTGAAGCAAGTCTAGATCTCAGCCCAGGAAGGCAGGAGAATTGCTCTCCTTAATTTTAAGGGATGTGAGCTCATATTTTCTGAGAAATTCTTAAATTTGGCTGTTCCATTTTAGATAATAATTGTGATTTCAAACATTCTCGTTTGCAAAATACAAGGTATATAACATACCAAGAATGTTCATTTTTCAGATCTGTTTAGAAATAGTTTCTGAAATGGTAAAAGGAGTATATTCCTTACCAATCTTTCAGTTCTTCAAAACAAAACTTTCCTGAGACAACACACTGGCTTCCTTGACCAAAGAAAAAAGGCACTCACCTTAATGTTTACAACACCAGAAAACATTTATTTCAATTCTACCAATTGGTATTCATCTGAGACACTTTTAGCTGAAATGATCCTCTGGAAAATAATGTTTATAAACATCCTTGAAAAAATAGCACTCTCCTGACACAAGCCTGCCATCAATGTACCTCTCAACAAGTTTTATCTACAAGTCCTTGACCTGTGACTGCTTTTACAAAGGCTCTCTGTTCATTAGCAATTTAAGGTCACTTTAAGTACTTGTGTCACGAACACATAGCACAGCCATAAAATATATGTATTAAATACCAGCTGCATTAATATAGAGGTTTATTTCCCTCCACTTGGCTCCCCAAAGCAAAGTGATCTTACACATTGATGAAAAAAGACATAGTTATATTTGCATAATTAGAGCAATATTGTAAGTCTTTAGTGCAATAGACCTAAGAGGCTGATTTATGATTAAATATGTATGGCTAAAAGTTACCATGCTGGGTAGTGTGCATAGCATTAGACAATGACAGTTTTGGGACATAATTGCTTTAATGTGGGCAATTAAGACTAAGTGCATGTGATTTTAGTGTCTGCCCTACATTCCTCTGAATGATTACAATGATCAATACACATGATTTGTAAGTCGCTTCCTATTGATCCAATGGTAAAATGTTTGACCTTCCTTTGAGGAAGTAATTTGCTAAATTATGACACCACGTAAAGTCTTTCTTGGTTCAGAGGTGAGGGGTAATGGTGTTCAGAATTAGAAAAATATAAAATCAGTTTTCCCCCTTTTTCTGAAAGTCAGTCTCTGTAATGTCTCCACCAATTTGCTGACTTCACCTGTGGAGGGAGGAGTCTGGCACAATCATCTTTGAAACAACGTAAAAAAAGGGAAAAAATTGAATTGCAAACTCAGCCCATCTTTGCAAGAAATCCTCTTCATAAACTTTATGTGTTTACTCTATGCCAAATCAAGAGGAAGTTCTTGACCACAAGACCTCTGTTGTTTGCAAGAAGCTGGAGAAAAATGTGCAGCAGCAAAGTTGGGGAAAGGGACTCACACCGTGAGTGCCGTGAGCAGCTGGGACACGTGGCAGGGCTCCCTGGGCTGCCTGCCAGGCTTAATTTAGCTTTGCATGCTCAGTACCAAATAGCCTTCACTATATCACATTAGCAGGTACGAAAAGCAAACCAACAGTGTTCATGAAAACACATTAGCTGATGAGCAGTAACTTAGTTACAGCCGAGGACCTTCCTTCCATGCTGCCACTGCCATCCTAAATGTACACACTTACAGATTAGATCAAAATTAGAAGATACCAGTGCACTGAGATGTGTCCTGTTCCAGGGGTTCACAGAACCACAGAACCAATTAGGCTGGAATGACCTTTGAGATCATGGAGTACAGCCTATGACCTAACACCACCTTGTCAACCAGACAAGGCACTGAGTGCCACATCCAGTCTTGTATTAAACACCTCCAGGCACAGTGACTCCACCTCCTCCCTGGGCAGCCCATTCCAATGCACAATCACTCTTTCAGTGAAGGACTTCTTCCTCATGTCCAGCCTAAATCCCCCTTGAGCAGTTTAAGGCTGTGTCTGTCCTCTTGTCCCTGTTGCTGCTTTCCTGGGAGAAGAGGCTGCCCCTCCCCTGCTGCACCCTCCTGTCAGGGAGTTGCAGAGGGTGACGAGATCTCCCCTGAGCCTCCTCTTCTCCAGGACAAACAGCCCCAGCTCCCTCACAGGACTTGTGTTCTAGACCCTTCACCAGCCTTGCTGCCCTTCTCTGCATGTGTTTGAGCACCTCAATGTCCTTCCTAAACAGAGGGACCCAGAACTGGACACAGCACTCAAGGGACAGCCTACTCAGTGCCAATCCCTGCCCTAATCCTGCTGGCCACACCATTCCTGATAGAAGCCAGGATGCCATTGGCCTTTTTGGCCATGTGGGCACCCTGCTGGCTCATGTGCTGTCTAGTCTCCATGCTCCATCTCAGAGACAAGCTTTCCCAATACAAGCACTCTTCCTGCACTAACACTCCAGCATGAACATGCTGCCCTCACCACAGCCAGAACACTCCAGCCACCTGTGCAAAGTTGCAGTTCCCTGTGCAGATCAGACTTCAAACTTCAGTTCTTCTCCAGCTTAGTGAGAACTGGGGCATCCCCGGCCTCCCATCTGTGCTCAGCCTCCCCCTTCCCTCAGCTCCTGCCTTTCCAGTGCCCTGCACCCCAGCCACGGTGGGGAAAGTAGCTGGAACTCAGCAGATCCTTGGGTACAACATGGTCACTTCCACACTGCTGGCAAAGGCAGTATAATGCCTAAATGCCTAAAGGACAGAGACACTTAAAAATGATGATATGGAAGATAGAAGATGAAACATACCACAAATCATGTAGCTAGCAAGAAACATCCTATTTACTGGCTGTTGTGCCAAGCATTCACATTGTTACACAATATTCCATTCTTAAATCCTTTTCGTAAGGAGAGGAGAGCATCAAAGAGTTCATAAATTTCCCAAAACAGCAGTACTGAACAATGAACTAAACTACAAAGCCGTTGGAATTCCTGGTTAGAAAAAAGTTCAGTCAGACAATGGGCTGACTTGTTGGAAAACTGAAGGTAAATCTGCTTGCCAGACCTAAAGGACAGTCCCTCCTGGAGCTCACCAGCCACTGCTGAAGCATCCTTGGTGAAATTCCTTTTCTTTCTAGCCAGAGATGATGCTTGGACACCAGTTACAGACAGACTTTCTGAACAGGACTGCCCTGAAAGCCAGCCCTTCCCCACCCTAACTCTACTCCAGTCCCATGCCAGGAGTGAAGTGTATCACTCCAAACCATAATCATCTTGTACCTAGGTTTTGAACATTCCTTTTGGGTTTCTTCCAGGGTCTTAATGATCCTCACAGAGGTTAAGGTTCCTCAGGTGTTTAATTTTTAAGAAATATTACAGACCAAAGCAGATAAGGCTACACAGTATGCTATAGTCACTTAGCTGCAATTAAAAAACATAAGACACAGACATGGATAAATACTAATTAAAACATTTTACACTCAATTTTCCATTTTCTTATTCATGGTATCATTTCCTTGGGAGCAATCGATTCTCAACAGCTTCTCATGCAACTAGTGCACTAGCTTTTGGTTCCATTTCTGGATGACCCAGGTTGAGCTAGCTGGTGATTATCACTGAATAAGAGCACAAGAGGATGGAAAACTGGTAGTGGCAGTACTAATCAACTGTTAAACATGAGAAGCCCCAGGCAGGGTAACTTGGTGCTGAGAAAGCTGTTTATACTCCATTTTGGAAATTTTCCTAGCACAATGTACTCAGGTAGATATACTTCCATTGCTTTTCATTTAAACTAATTATTCTTTGGCTACCTCTTCTTTTTTATTTTTTTTTATTTTTTCTTTTTTAAATCATATGAGTGGATTTACCCTGTATTTGAATTACCTGTTACTATTCTTATTCTAAAAATATGCAGAGACTGAGATACCCATCATCTCGTCAGAGGCTCCTTGAGGAATCAACACCAGCAGGTGAAAGCTGCAGACCAAGGCACAGGAGCTGTGTCAGTAAGCACCCCACCTCAACCCGTCCAGATAAATCTGCTGGAGGAGGAGGAGGTGGAGAGGGACAGAAGTGCATCTCCAACAAGGACAAACTGCAGCTGAGCTTTAGGTTGGCACGGGGCTGAGGAGGCACAAGGATGGTGCTGAAGCTGGACAGAGCCCAGCAGCCTGGGACCACCACTGGGTGTGAAAATCAATGGGCAGAGAGACTCAGGGGGGGCTCCTGCCAGGGGCACGAGGCCAGCACAGGGCTGGCAGCCCCCAGCACTGGCCAGGCTGGGTTGAACAGGAGCCACAACTCACAAACAGCTCACAGCACCACGGTGTGCTGGATATATCTTGGATAACCACACACAGGGCACCAACCAGCTGTGCTGGCACAGCTGTGCACACCAGCAGCAGAGACAGCCCAGGGGCTCACTGGGGGAGGCCTCCCTCTCTGCCACTGAACCCCAGCAGTGGAGCAGCCAGGAAAACTCCCCAGAGCAGCATGGAGCATCACAGGACAGCAAGACATGTTAGTGTTGTGGTCTCACCCAGGATGGGCAGATAGGAGGTGACAACTGGCTAATTAGTCTCATTCTGCCTTTTTTCATAGTGAGCAAAACTGAGACTCACACACCTCAGTAACGTAGTTCTCTCCAGTTTTTATCTTAACATTTTTAAACACTGTGCACTGGAAATCCTGAGCTTCAACTGAGAATCAAGCCATTGGACATTCTTTCTTCAATTTTCAGCCATTGAGGTCAGATGCCAAGATTTGTACTTCAAAAACACAAGAGCTGCTGCCACAGTTTTCCCTGAATCTTTTTCCTGGGGAATATGTTCCCAGGTTTTGTTTGGCCTAAATCTCCAGGCATTGAATATGCACCTTTTTGCATAGATTCCAACCTGGATGTAGCACTGGCATCTGGCAGGGATTCATTCACCTAAAAAGAGGCGTCTGTGGCATCTTAGATTCCTCTGGGACATCCAAGCTATGCCCAGGGGGCACAGGATCTCTGAGAGGCCTGCAGGGAGGCCAGGGAGGTACAGTAGGGCACCTCATATAACAGAAAAAGGTGTGAGTGAGTGCATCTCAGCCCTAAACCGTTTCACAGTCCCCAGGAGAAAAGGCACTTTGCAACATGATTCGTTTCCTCCCAAAATCAACGTCTAAAACAAACCAGAGGACTGACACACTGAAAGTGCTGATCTTGCTCTGCTGCCTGTGAGGAGAGCCCAGGGGGACTAAAGCAGGTGCCTGTGCTGTGGACACTGAAAGCCAGGTGAGAGGAATTCCCCCAAAGCTACATAGAGATGTGCCTCTCCCTGCTAGATATCCGACTTCAGTGACCTGAATCTAACAAAACCCAGGTCTAACCCCTGTAAAACTATTCGCAATTTCTTCCTGAGTCTAAGAAAAAATGTAAATGAATACTTAAAAAAACAATCACTTGTGAAAATCCTTACAGTCCAACTATCTCTGAGACACTATCCAACTATCTCTTAAGCACCACTACAAACACAATTAAATTGTATAGTGATTGCTATAATTAATGAACAAATCCCTGGCTTAAAACTCTTGCATTGCAACTTTACTCATGAATACTTCCCTTGCTTTTCCATTGAAAAATCCATGACCCTTAATCAGGAATGCTCATAATCATATACTTAGCTTTAAACATAGAGCCACTGAACTTGATGAGACTTCAATACACAATTAAATTGCACAGTTCAGCCTGGACTGGTTTCTCACACACTTTATGGGGGAGAATCAGGTTCAAAAATCTGTTTCTCTAAGGTGTGAAATAACATCAAATATATGATTAATCAAATGAATGCATTAAAATTAGTTTTTGCACAACTAAGTTGCTAGTCAAATGAGAGGAGAAAAAGGGAAATATTAAATGTATCAATATAGGAATGAAAAAAGAGAAACGTTAAAAGCAAAACTGGTAGCAGGGTTTGTGGTATTCTGCAAGTTCAAAATGTAACTGACACATTTCTTTGTTGCTGTTAATTTTGTTTTGCCTTCATATTAACTGCATCTCTTTGATGAATATTTTTAAAAATAAAATAATGGTTATCACTCAGGCTGCTTTGAAGTACTTCTGAGTTGAATGACTGGTAGCATTTATTGATTTCATAGTGTGACACTAGAAGTTTTGATATGGGATTTTAAAAAACGATATTTGAAGTTAAAAGAAGACATCTTGATTAAAGCCAGAACAAATTGTTTGGCTGAGATTCAAACTCTGGTTCACATGCCTTTCCAAGTTTGTAGATTCACTTGCTTGCTAGGAAAAGCCCATATGCTTTCAATGGAGGAGCTCAAAATTCATGCCATGGAAAGGCAGGAAACTGCTTCAAAGTTGGGAACCAACGGACCAGCTTAAACCATAAGGGAAAAATATATTCATAGACATTAGATATAAGAATGAGGTAGAAAGGTCTTGTGTTTAAAGGGGTTCAGTTCTGAGACAGACAGTGTGACCTTGAACCAAATCCTGTTGTCTTCTGTGCATCCGTTGCCCATATGCAAACTCCTGATAACATCATCCTCATCTTCTCCTGTGCAGGAAGCTGTGAGGATGAACAGCAGCTCTGTGGGGCTGTAAGTCATTGGGCTGGCTAGAGAGATGATCTGTTGGGTTATCACTTTAGGTCTCAGAGAGACTGCAATGAATGCTACTGATCTGGTGGGTGCAATCCCTCCTGCCAGCAGCCTGGGTAATTCTGGTTCAAAATACCTCAGACTTCACCACACAGGGCACTGAGTCTGTGCTGGCCACTTCTACTGAGATAATTGATGTGCTCCTGGCTCCTCCAGGTGAGGGGGGGACACTTAACCAAGGACTGGCCCATACCTGAGGGCTGCTCAGTTCTTCAGGATGAGCAGAGCCCTGCAGCTGTCTCCTCCTGCACAGTCCAGTACATTGGGTATTGTCCCATGTGGCTTAAAGAACAGGAGTGGAACTAGTTCTTCAGAATGCACCAAAAGCACTAAACTTTTACAGAGATCATCTGCTCAAAAGCCACTTGGGTCCTCATTCTTTAAATAACTCACCTAAAGCACCTGCTCATAAAGCAGTTTCTGCATCCTGGGAGATGATCATCACTTCTTTTCTTGATCTTCTTTCATTGATTATTTCACAAGGGGTGAGACGGACTTTTATAGGAAAAATTTGCTAGTGCCATTTGGGAGGGTCATGAAGAAAAAAAAAGAGTTTTCAGTTTTAGCAGTGGAAACTGTAGTAAGTCACCAGCAGGCTACTGACTGAGTTGTTAAACTCAGGGGGAAAAAAAACTGTTAGGTGAGCTGGTTAATATCAAGGCTCACCACTCACTTCTGCATACTACAGACCATGTCAAAAGCTTTCCAGTAATCAGTAGAGCTTAAGAAAAGTCTCTGATTAACTTTTCTTTCATCTTTCTTTTTCCATCTGGTGTTAAAGATCAAACCTTCAGTTCCTCTACTCTTTTAAGCCTTGCCTGTTTGACAGAAAACTTCTCATCCATCTTAAATCTACTGTGAGCTAGAATGTCTTTCAGCAGTGGCTAGAGGGTAGATATATTATCAGATAGTAACCATATTGCTCCCTCTCCTTTTACTTTAGCTCTGTATTTGTTATTATAGGATATATCTGGGCTTTGTGAGTGTTCACCCTGTACTGCAGGATAGTCCTGTGCTGCTAATGCTTTACAAATCACTGCACTATTTATTTCCAGTTTCAGAATGTCCTATCTGTGCTTTGCTTAACTTCTTCCAGTTTTACCAGCAGCCCAGAATATTTGCCTCCTAGGACTTGCAGCTTCTACACTCTTGAAGACACTATGATGTTGGAATGGTGGTGACTTTGAGAATACTGGGCAGTTTCAACCTGCACTGCTGCTGATTGTCAGCTGGGTAAAAGCATCTTCCCTTTCAGCTGTAGTAGGGTGGAGATGCTCAGCCACCCCTTTGAACGTGGTGGGATATGGGTAAAGACTTCTGGAACTGCTGGGGTTGACTTACACCTGCCATGGCATCTCCCATGGCACTCTTAGAGGTATTTCTTAGTAGCAGAAGAAAAGCATCTCTAAGTGTTTGCTTTGTGATTAACTCAAAACAGAAAAAGAGGTCACACCTTCCCAGCATATTGGGGGTCATCCAGGGCCACCAGTTAATAATATAGAGTACTTGGATAATGATAAATATAGATAATTACAGGATAATTACATTTCTCATTATTTCAAAATCAGGCATCTTTTCAGGGACATAAATTCCATTTTCTTCCTGGCTCTACCACGTAGCATCATTTTTAAGCTATGACTTCATAGTCCAAATCCACTTGAAGTATCTTTTTTAAGCTAGTTATTGTACCAGAGATTTATAAAATGTCTTAATGACTTTGCAGATGGAGGTAAAACATTTGAAAATGAAAGATGCTAAAAGATGTGGGAAAAAGAGGAAAGCTGCCCCAGGCAATTTACACTGGAGTGGTGATGACCACTTTGTAAAATAGCATAATTGTGAAGGCCAAGTTGTTTTTAGAAGACAGTGAGGCCAGCAGTAGCTAATCTATAGACACTTGAAGTGCACAATAACAATGCATCTACTTCTGATTAGCTCTACTCTGATCCTGTGAACTGAATTAACACATTAGGTGTAGACCAGAAAAGCATTATCTCCTGTGGTTTAACAAAGGGAACACAGACAGTTTGTGTGCCATCAGATCCCTCCATGATACAAATCACTGAGTAGCAACTGGTAATAATCAAGAATTTTATTTCAGTGGTGCCCAAATTACACACTTTTCTGTCATGCCTATCATAAGATTTTATTTTATTAAGTATCTGCTGCAGAGGCATGACACAGTGTTGGGTCAAAAGCTTTTTCATGCAACCTTCCCTCTCTCTCAAAGGTGTTGGTCTTCAACTCCATGCCTTCATAAATCAGAGGGATGCAAACATGCTCTGCAGACCAGTTTCAGATCTTAAATTTACAAAAGAAGTAGTCAGACTGGTCTTGAATCCTTCCTGTCTGTTAGGAAAGTTAAATGGGGTCTTTGGAGGAAAAATGGAATGATGCCCTATCTTTCTACCTTGCTTTTCTGAGCCTGGACTAAAGAATTGGGGTGCAACATCTTCCTGCTAGGAAGAGTATTAGACAGCACCTTTAGAAACTATTGGTTCTGTGTCTGAACCAAAGCAGCATCTCTTGCCTGGTGCTGGCCAGCACTTAATATATCAGGAGATATGCAAAAGCTCATTATTGGGCAGATGTAAGCAGCTTGCTTTCATATCCTGCTCCCCAGCAGTTAGAGACTGATTTACATCCTAGAACACGTGGTTCAATATCCTTTTCACTATGTGTTGTATTATATATAACATTAGGTATTTCTGATTTCAATATAAACATCTAAATCTGAATCCTAAATCTTGGTCTGAACAATTTGCTGTGGCAGACAGGCCCACAGTTAAATCATGTGTTGTGTAAAAAAAGCATTTCCATTTATCAGTGCTGAATTTCATACCTTTAACTATCAATTTAGGTGACACTGGAATTCACTTAAAACATTTCTTCCCAGTGTAATAGACCCTATATGTGAAGTTCATTCTCATATGGCAATCAATTGTATTTACAGTTATAAACACAATTACTCTGCAGTACCATGCTACAGTTCCTGCAGCTCATATTAATGTGGATGCAAGGATTAATATTAATGAGGACTGAGAGATGGGTGAAAATAATAATAAATGCAAACATTCTGGTTAAATAGGAGGAGGCTGGGAAGCATTAAACAAGCTTTGGAAGGGAGCACCTCCTTTCAATTTTCATTGGCTCATATTATTAAATTAGGGGCATGACTCATCCATCACTACAATATTTCAGATTTAAAGCAGCACAACTTTGATTGCAGGACATTTCTACTGATAGAAAAGCCAAAGGGATATAATTGTGAAACAGATTTCTCATTTTAAAAAAATTTCTTTGTTCTATGTTACATGCAGATTACAGAAATGCTTTATGTTACAGTTTGCCAGATTGCATTTGATTTGCTGAAGGGAACTCACTGTGAAATTAAGTGAGCTGTTCTGAAGTTTAGAGTGTGCACAGGCTCCTGCATAAATGCTTGGAGAATACACTACCCTTCCATACCACTTTTAATTCTCTAGATAATATTTGCTTGGCAAATCATGTATTTTAAATGTATATTTATCATCACAGGAAATTTAAATGGCAGCATATATCTCCTCTTTTGGTCATAGGGTAAGTACTCATTTTGATAAATCCAATTTTCCTGTAACTGATTAGCAGAGTAGCCAACATATTTGTCTCACAAAAGTGTTTTCAAGATTAATGTGTAAATAGTTTGCACTTCTGTGATGTATACAGTCCACATAATTATTTACAACTTATTTCACACATTAAATAAAAGGTTAAAATACTCTCTTTCCTCCAATCATACAAAATTAAAAGTATTTAATATTTTTTTATTCTTATTTCAAAATTTCTAAACTACAGTTTAAGTCTAGGGAAATTCCATTTCATTCCTGGCTCTCTAAAAGCATGGAAAGATATCAAGCTTTCCAGAGCTGCTGTTGATAGCAGGAAAACCAACACAATCTGGGCAGAATCATCATCATCATAAACAAAAGAGTAAAGTTTTGATTTTCTGCTATAAATAATGAAATAAGCACCTGATTTTTATCCAAAAAATTAAGAGGCATAATTAATTCAGGCATGCTTCAGGGTAATTCTAAGATGCACTCTCTGTTCTCATGTTTAATGTTCTATTTGACTGGGTTGCTAGGATGTTACTGCAGAATAACACATCTTGAGATTGGTACTGCTGTGGGTGGGATGAGGAATTGCTTTGTGAACTTCACTTCTCCTCCAGAGCTCTGCAATTCTGCCAGGCTTGCTGTGATCCCAGCCTCCCACACCGTGCTTTTATAGGTGTACTGAATGAATGAATGAATGAATGAATGAATGAATGAATGAATGAATGAATGAGAGTGTGCCTGGAGGGAGGGCAGAGAGGGAGCCCTCACTATCCCCAGTGTGGCTGTCCCAGCCCAGGACAGGGATATGGCTCTCAGGGACACCTCAGCAGGAAGCAGATGATGCCTACACTGCTCAGAGGGTGAAGGAAAAGCAGCTGGAGCTGAGGTTGGAGGACCAGAGATATCTCCCTGACACCCTGACACTTTTGTAAAGGTCTAAACTTTGGAGGAGATACTACAATACAGCCCAGAGTGATGAGTGGCCTGGGCTGAGAAAGTTCCTCAGTCACCTTCAGTCCTTTCTGAAATAGAAATACACCACTGTCCTCCTGGAAGAAAGCAGTTCTGCTCCAAGAACTCTGTTTCCCAAAAGCTTTATATTCCCTCCATCATATGGCTGTCACCTTGAGGTCAGTAAGAGTAGGTGAATCTGCAATTTCAGCCAAAAAATTTCATTAATCTTTTCATTTCCTGTTTGCCAAATGAAGATTAATTATTTTATCAACTTCTACTTCTTTGCTAGCATTCATGAAGCTGATGAATCAGTTGCAATCTCCTTTGACTTGTGCTCACTGGCAACTGCAGATCAAGTCCTGAGGAGCAGGAGGGGTATGAAGCCTCCTACAGTTTCCACAGTTATATGGTTCTCTAAGTAGATGAGTTACAAGGGAAAAAAATATCTGTCACACATAGGCAGTTCTTTTGTGGCTCTTACAATTAATTATGCCTAGTGAGATTCACACAGGTAACAGCAAATTATAAAAGTGGCTGATTTTAACTGTGCATCAAGGAAACTACTCTTAATGTAGTCCCACTTCCAAAGCCCACATGAAGCAAGCTAAGTGCAGAGAATCTACAAAACTGATTAGATGATTTATCTTAGTCTCAAAGTGCATCAGGTAGGAAACAGACAGAGTTTGTGTGATAAAATTATCAGCAAAATTTAATCTCTCATTCACACACTTGCACAGCTGTATCCTAGAATTGGTCTGCAGGAAAGCAAAGAGAAGCAGCCAGGGATTATGGGGCAAAGCCTTGGCCATCAGATGTAGCTGCAGCTTGTTGTGTCCATGAGAGAAAACACAGGGGCTCAGGAGGCACTCGACCTTGCAGCTGCAAGAATGACCACTGAATACTGCAGGTTGGAGCAGTCCAGCTCAGTCCACAGTGCCTGAATTTGTTATCATGCAACACTATAAAATCAGACACAGTCTGCTCCTCACTACATACCTGGTACAGCATCCCCACAAGTCCTGGCACAGGAAGACCAAACCCCTCTAATTTAATGCACAGAATCCATGCACAGCACCCTGCTGTTCTGAGCAAGTCTCTTTACCTTACCTTTGTCTCATCATCTCTACTTTTAGAGTAACTTTCAGAGCCAGAAAAGCTGAAAGCAGTGCCTGCCACGCTCGGATCTCTCTCGCAGCCTTGTCCCTGCAGCTGATCAAGCAGATCCCTCATGCACTGTGTGGAGCTCACCTCTGTGCAATGGGAATGAATGGTATAGAGGCCTTAAACTGGATATGTCTTAAATTGCATATATTTCTTCTGAATATATCATGTCTCTATTCCTATTTAAGTTATTAAATCTATTTTCCATACTGAGCTCAAGCCAATTGCAAGAACCCCTATCTTAAAGGAAGGAAAATATGCTCTTTTGCACAACTGCTCCAGCTCAATCTCATCTCTCATTTATTCAGTCTAGTTTCCTCTTTGACCCATGTTTTGTCTGTCATCCCAATTTCTCTCTGCATACAGAAAATACCCTGGTATGGAGGCTCTGCTGTTCAGGTATGTCAATGGAGGGTGTGCTGTCCTGTGAGCATCCCTTTGCAGCTCTGGGGAAGTGGGCACAGTAAGAACACCCTCTGCCAACATCCTGGGAGCCAACCCCCCCCAAAATGTGCCACTGGCTCTCAGATTTGTCTCCTGGCCTCTGCCCTAAACTCAGTCTCCCAGTTTAAGGATAAAACTTCTCACTCAAATAAATGAATCTACTACTTTAACCTAACATTTCCTTAACTGGGTTGAAAGGTCAGGTGGAAACTGAGCAGGAGTTTAACCTGAGAGACTTATTATGTACTGAAAGGTATCTATTATATTTCATTTTAGGTATCGTGTAAGAGAAACTTTGCATTTGCTGAAGTCACCTCCTTCCTTCTCTGTGCTGTCAGCCAATATTTTGAGCAGTCCAGTAATGGTTTAGCCAAAACAAAGTCTTTAAATTGCAAGACATATTTTTTTATGCATACCCCACTTTCCATTTTGAAATGACAATATAAACCTCTTTCATGTAGCTGAAACATACCCTTTTGTCTCTATACTTAACTCACCCAAATTATACCTGAATGCTTGCAAAGAACTTTAGGAAGAATATTGGTCTATTCTAAGACTTGAAGGAAATAAATATAGTGAAATATGTTTTTCATTCCCTTTGTTCTGAAGTTTTATGACTAAGTGCTGCTCTGGTAACAGAGGTTTATCAGGAATGCCTGACTTGTCCAGATCTTGAACTCTAATAAAATAATTCCACAGAGCAAGAAAAGAAAAGGGGGGAAAGGGGTAGAAAAGAGAAAAAAAAAAAAAAAAAAGAAAAAAAAAAGAAGAAAGAGTAAACCAACTACAATATATGAAAAGTCTAATTGTTACTTGTAACATACGGTCAGTGTTTCCATCACAGCTGTAATATAAAAAAAGCTGATGTTGAGCTGGTAACATCTGCTGTGTATCCCATGATTTCTATATTCCTGTTCACACTAGCTAAGGCTCTGGCCTTAATTATTTAGGCTTGGATCCTACTGGTTTTGGTTTTGGCTGTTTTTTTTTTCCTCTAAAGACAGATGTTCTTATTGAAAAATACATCTTGCAGAGTTGATTGACATGGACAAATAGGGTCCCTAAGACTGCTACAACAGAACATGGTCCTTGCTTCCTGTTCTACAAAATGCACAGAAAAAGGTAATTTGCAGTTGAAATTCAGTAGTTTTTTTCTGATAATATGATAGTAAGTAATTAATTAGAATGGCTTGGAACAAAATCAAGAATGATGGAAGTCTAATGCAACCTGGAGCTTTATTTAAAGAACACTCTATTAGTGGCCAAGCACGTCAAAACCCTTCCTGCATGCTCCACTGGCAGAGTGTTCCCAAAGGACACAGTACTCACTTCTGAAATCCCAACATAAGAGAGGCAGGAATGATTTTAAAGCAGCTCAAAAAATAATACTGCAGGCAACTAGGCTGTACATAAATAAATATTTAGCATAAGCATATTCAATTGCAGTAATAACAAAATTAACAAAATTGAAAAGTGAATTTCCAAGATCTGTGTGGATAGAAAAATTCCATGCCTTGAACACCTCTTGCACCTCTCTCTTTCCCTTGTTGACAGGAAGTAGCTAAGAATTCAGATGTGTTCATCAAGCCTATCTGATTACAGGCACCCTACCTGAAAGGTGCTCGCCCCATCCTCCACCTGCTCACCACTTCCCTCTGCTGCAACTTGCTCTCCCTTCTCATCTGCTTGCTCAGCTGCTCCCACAATTGCTCCTCACCTCATTTCAGCCACAAGGAACCACATTAATAAAGATCTAGTACTGGCACTGTTAGAGTAACCTGCCTTGCTCCAACTTAAAGAGGTCAAGGCAGAAGATAAAATGCTGGAGGTGACAAGAACTTGGGGAGAGGGAGAGGGAGCACACACAGGACAGCAGCTAAAGACCATGTGTGCACACACTGATTAGAAACAAAGAGATATATAGCTTTGGGTGCATAAACAAAGATCCTGCATTGTCCTTAGCAAAGCAGGAGTGAAAAAGAGTGAATAGATGGGTCACTGTACACTCGTAAGACTGTTTCCATTTGGCAATTTGGAAAATGTATCAAGCCTGGGTACCTATCTTAAAATGAAATGAAACAGTATCTTTGCCATTCCTAACTGACCTGTTTTTCTTGTATGATGAACTGTTACTGGAATAATGTCTTTCAGTGCATCCATTCTGCAAATAATCCTGCATCCTCCTCTGAATTTCTAAATTGGTTGAACTGAATGCCAGTGGAACACCAGCCAAGAGAGCTACACGTCATAAGGCTGCTATATCATAAAATAACCTTCAGTGGGGATAGACTGTGAAAGCCTAAATTTACAGTTGGGTCATATTTTGGTTAATGCAACATTTTTAAATCTAAAAAACTGCTAAAATAAACAATATGGAATTTATTTTTAATTTTTTTTATTTTTTATCAAATGTAAGGATTCAGTTGCTGAGGAAGACGGCCTGAACAACTCCAAGTAATAAGAACATACTCTTCTGAGAAGCTACTGATGTATCAGAAATTGGTTTAGAAAACTGCTACATTTTATATTGTATGAGACATCCAGGGCATTTTATGAACACATCTCTAAGAAACCTGGCAGAGGCTTTGAGAAGCAAACAGAACGTTACTTGGAAAACATTAATGACCTTTATAATATCTGATGTTAGATCCCAAGATAAACTTTGGGCAGTATCCACCCTTCAACTCTTCTAGTGCTGTCAGAAGACAGGGAGGGTTTTCTCAGGTGAAGGTGCCAGGTGGTCCAGGTGCACCCAGGGAGGAGAAGGGCTGGCCTGCACCCACCATGCTCCCAGTGCTCAGCCCTCAACACTGAGCAGCTTGTGCCAGGATGCACAAACCAAGGCTGCTGGGGCTGTGCTGTGATGCTGCTGCAAAGGAGGAGTCTCCTGGGCTGGGGCCACGAGTCCAACCAAGTCTGACCTGGTGCAGTTTAACTCAGGAAGGAAATGACAGTGTCTCACTCCTGCCTGAAACTGAAGCCATATTTCATGGGACTCTACCTTACAGACCCCATTCTGCATGGTTCACAAGGTCTAGACATGGAAACAAAATCTTTAGCTCTGTAGGAAAGTCTAGACAGCCTATGGGAAAAAGCCCAAAACCTGGGAGACCACTTTGTACCTGTGGCTCAGGTGTACTGGAGCCAGACCAATATTTAAAGAGGAAAAGATTGACAGTAGTGGCTTTCTTGTCACTTCCTGCCATCCAAAGCCCATGTACAAACAAGAAGTCTGCCATAATGAATAAATCTTGGAATAAATGAATGAATAAACAAATGAATAAATCTTAAATCTTATCTGGTTCAGGCTAGCTCTTCACCCTCCTAGGTCAATGATCTTCTAGTGAGCTACACAAGTACTGTTCCAACTCCCAAGTTCCACCATGGAGCATCTCTTCAGTACTGTCCCACAGAAAGAGGGGGAAATGCTAGGGAAATTGGGTGGAAGCCACATGTTCAATTGCTTTTTTGCAACTCCTCTCTGAAGGATTTCTCTTCTCACTGTGAAGAGGAGGAATTTCCCCATACAATCAGATGTACCATTCACAATAGATAATTGTCTCAGCTCATTACTCAAAGGCCTGTGTGCTGTCTCACAGGCCTGATGCTCTTCAGCTCAGGAGCTGCCTCTTACACCATGAACTGTCTCCCATATCTTTCAGGAAAGATGTAGGCCAGAAAAATCCACCTAAACTAACACAGCCACCCCAGAAATGCATATACATTGGATTTCCAAAATGATCTTACAGAAGTAGAGAGCTGGTTTAAAGCAAACCTGATTTGTCTCTGCAAAGCTAATCAGTGGATAATAAATCAGTGTATTTCCATTGCCACTTGGTGTCCCCAAACCTATTAGCAGCTCACACAAGCTTGGCAGGACAGGTACAAGCTGGATGAATAAATGTGATTTGATGCTTATATTTTGTTTTGCCAAAAGACTGTGCTGACACCAGCTAATCTCACAATGTGTGCCAGGCTCAGCCTACACCTCCTGCAGAGGTTGCTAACTGCAAGAGTTACACAATGCCTGTGCACTGTACAGCCTGTTCTCAGGTCCCCCAGGCCTCCAGAGGATGGGGAAATCCCTAAATGCCAGGAATGCCTGGGCTTTTATGTTACAGGCCCAAATAGAAAGCTCAGTCCTCCAGCACTCCTTCCTCCTTGCCCATCCATACTGCAGACCCAGTTAAAGCACTTTTATCATCTCTGTGAGAGACCTTAGGAGGTCTCTGCATTTTATGACAGGGATGACTGCTAATCAATACTCTAAAGCTTCCCCTTTTCTACCATTTTCCAGGATCTGCATTTGCTCTCTGCACAGCTCCAAAACACGGCAGTGTCAGTGTCCTCAGAGCTCTGAGCACAGGGAGGAGTGCAGCAGGGCCAGCCCTCCCGCGCTTAACAAGCACTCGGGCTCCAAATTCCACCACAAGTCTCACGTATCACACTTCCCTCAAGAATGTGAGCAGGCAAGTTGGCCAGACAGCTCTGGCATTTGGACATGAATATGGCCTGATCAACAGCTGAGTGGAGTCAGAGAGACTCCTTCTGTTCAGTACAGCCAGTTGTAGAATGGGGGCCTGTGCAGCACAGATTTAATGCCATCCTGGCAGGGATCACCCCTCTGGTGTTAACATTCATCATCATCAGTGACTAACTGCACATTCTGTAAAACACCACCAAGTGTGCATCTCATCCTGGCGAGATACTGAAGCTCCCCTCTACTGACCAATGTTCTCCCACCCCAAACCTCCCCCCAAACCAGCTGGAGCTACCTGGTGGCTGGGGCAGGGAGGCATCAGCCAGCACTTTGGGCTCTTCCTGCTCCACTAACCCAAAGGGCCACACTCTACCTTCCATTTCTCATGAGACATGCACCTCTATGTGAAAATGGAAGCATGAAGTAGTAGTCATAAAGAAAAAGAGAGGAGGAGGGAAGATTGCCTTCTGGTGGGTTATTTGGTACAGCTGGCAGGTTCACTCTTGTATTTTCAGTCTGCCTTAGATTTGGTTCTGGCACTTCTTTCTCTCCTGCTCTTCCCCTATATACAGTGACAGAAAAGCCTTAAAGAATAATTTGTGACTGTAAATGATCAGGAAGCCTACAGGAAACATGCTTTTGTAAGTAGCTGGATTGCAAATTGACTGTGCTCTTTTAATGCAGTAAACTGCAAAACAAAATCACAGGTGCTGTAAGAGCCTATAGATTGTTTTCTACAAGGCTGTATTAATATTTGATACCACTGTCATCTCTGACCGTTCTTGGCTGACTTGTTATCTTGCACAGTCTGGAAGGAGTAGTTTGGCAATAAGACAGATCAGTGGGGGCAATGTGGAACAGCACTTCAGCAAGAGGTGTTACACTCATGATGCAAATGAGTCTCTTGACCTTGAGCTTCCCCAAGTGTGGGGTGTCATTGAGTGGGCTCATGACAGTGTAACACCACACACAGCTGGGACGTGGCCAAACAGAAATAATCCTTCCTATATTTTCTTTAGGCACAGAAACCTATCTTATAATTACTAAGCATACAGCATTTTTAAGGCAGCCCTGGCTCCCAAATATGTATTTCTGAGATAACACAATATGACTCAACACAGCAGCATGAGACAGAGGTGACATGTGCAGGTAAGTTGTCAAAACAGGTGACAGATGGAGTTGTGCTTAAAAACATTCAAGATATTTGCTTCTTAGCTTTTCTCCAACAGGCATCTCCCATACAGTTTTAAAAATTTACCTTGAAGTGCCTCTACATAATCTAATGTGATGAAAGAGAAAGAACAGGAGTGAAAGAATGAATTGCAGAGTTGTTACAGATAATATGCGACATATAGCAGATACCAGCACACAGCAAATAGCCCTGTTTGCTGACAACTATATTGCGTTGGAATAGTTTGGCACAAATTGCCTATACATGTAGGATGTGTATTTTCTTCTTTTTCTTACAGCTCTAGTGATTTGAAAGGCAAAGTGCTCAGTGATCAAGGAAAATGAATTAAATCAGTTAATTACAACAGGACAAGATTTGGCACAAATCATCAGCGCACGTTTGCTTGTAGGACACACTGTTCTTCTGCCCTTTAAAAGGAAGTGACATGACCCTCTGTTTATCTGATTGACATGATTTTGATATATACATGCATTTCATGAATACTGTACTACATTATTCCATTTCTAATACTAACATCACAAGGATACTTTTCTGGATTTTTTCATATCTGGAAAATAAATACTTTGAAATGAGATGTAATTTCACCCAGATCTGTTTGCTGCTGTAATAGGCCATTGTTCTGCAGAAGCACCTGATATTGTAACAAAATCCACCCAGAGAAGAGTTCTGGATATTCAGAGGAGTTCGGAGAGGTATCAGGGAAGCAACTACCACAGGGTCAAGGCCCCAAACAGCCCAAAATACTTAGGTTACAGAAATTTAAACGGTTTAACTAAAGCTCTGTTTCACCATGGATTTATTTTATTTATTACTTTATTTATATCTATTAAAAGAAGATACCCAGCTCAAGATACTGATGCATTTTGGTACAGATATGCACCTAATAAAATCTCCTGCAGTTACAAATTTGATAGAGAGGATTGGGGAAGGTGGTATGAGACAGGATTGGGGAAGGTGGTAGCTTTCTTGGTTCTCACAATGTGCTGCATTTTGGGGATCTTACACACCATTAGGGGCTGCATTTATGCTATTTGAAGCCTGTTTGTGTATAAAGGAAAGGCAGCAACAAAGATGACATCCTAATTTAGAGGCATGGCAAAATGGAAAGTCTACAGCCATTCAGGAGATGAAATACAAAAGCTGTAAGTTTAGTGAGCAAAAGAGGTTGACTTTGTAAAGTGTTGCACCTCAAGGAAACATTACATCCTTGACAATGAAATAAACAAAGAGCCCAAAAAAGGATCTCAGTAAAGTCTATGTGTTTTACTCCAGGTGGATGTGTACCTGTTGTGCTCACCCTCAAGCCACCCCACCTAATATAAACACACTGTAGCCATGCTAATGCAAAATAGTCTAGGCAGGGTTCATGAGCTCATGCTCAATTTTATGCTGACCATGGCTTTCTGCTCAATGCTGTGGCATCTGGCTGGCTTGATCACGGGATTCTGGAACCATCCAGTCATTCCCCTTTCAGTGAGCAGTCAGAAAAGGCAAAATACTGCATAGCTTGATGAATCCTGCTTTAACCACCCCCAGGTGGGATTTTGTAAAAAATTACCTGTTCTCAAAGCCACTGACAACAGTTGCTGTCGGTGAACTCTTGCCTCTAAAAACAGAATGGGGACAATGGGGACAATACTGCAATGTAATTTCTGTTACATGGCTGAATTATGGAAAATAATAAACATGGCAGAGACCCATGAGCGTGCAATGAGCAAAATGGAGCAATGTCAGAGCAATTGCTGCAGGGCTGATCCGATCCTGTTCCTGCACGCTTCCATGACACAGCCTGTGACTGATGCAAATCCAGGAAGCAGGAAGGAAAAGGCCATTTGTGCAACATCTGCCAGGCTCCCATATGGCAAGTTCCAAACTCACTATTGCCTGATGACAGCATGCAGATTAGGGCATCAGTGTGGCTTGAACTGGAACTGATCTTTCACTGACTTTTGAATAACTTCATGGCATGAATAAAGAGGGGCGTAAAATTCATCTTCACATCACTGTTGGTCCCTTGCCCATAAAAGTTATTCCAAACTCAAGAGCATTAAGGAAGGGTATTTTAAAAACACACTTAAAGAATTGAAACTATTTTTAGCTTTTATTTATACAATCCACACTAATCATAGTGCTAGATGCTTAATTCAGCTCTTTTGTAACTATGGATTCTTTTTTGTACATTGCATAAAGATATATGTCAAGCATTGGATGAGACTACCAGTAGCATTTTTAACCCTTGTAGCATTAAATCCTTAGGTCTCAAACAATTTCCATCTGTTCAGCTCAGAGCACTCACAAGGGAGGGAAATGTTCACCACCTCACTTAGGGAAACCAAAGAGCAGAAAGGTGATTGGGAAACCAAGTCCCCTGACTTCCACACCACGTCTACAAAACCATTCTTTTTATGGACAGTGAGGTACTGACCCCAAACACTGATAATGTAAAAGCTATTTACATCTCATGTTTCATCTACACTTTTAGTATGACTGAGCAACCTACAACACCCAACAGGGGTGCACAAAGCTCGTCTGTCATCGTGCGTGTTCTCCTCAATCTTTCATTTAGCTTTCCCTTGCCTGGGAGATTGATAACTGGTGTTTGTGCTGCTCCCAGGGACTGGAGTGACACAGTGTTATGCCAGCCAGAGACAGGCAAGCTTGCTTGGCATCATTTAGTACTCAATGAAACTTTGTAAGTTGGAAAGTTTCATTTGAACTAGAGAATAACTGAGTTTGTCTTCCCTTAAATGGAGGCTGATAGAGAGAGTAAATGGAGGGAGAAGTGGGGGAGGGAAAAAGACAAGAAACAACCCACCTAGTCTGCAGAACTGATAGTCTTGTTTGGGGTTTTTTTTACAGGAATCTCCTGTCAAGACTTGCTGACACATGAGCTCTGTTGAGTCTCATAGTGGTGATCTAAGATGTTACTGCATCCCTTGCTCTCCTCCCACTTCTGCTAACAGTTATAGCCTACAAACCAGGATTGGCAGAAAAGAATATTTTCTTCTGTCTTGACCATTCCAGTTGAAATTCTGGCATATTAATTAAAATATTTTGATGCAAGGCAAAGAAGGATGGGACTGGAAGGACTGTGGAGGTCACCTAGCTCATGCTTCTGCCTGGATCAACTGTTGTGTCCCACATAACAGATTTGTCTTACATTGTCTTAAACACCCCCAGTACTGGAGATAGTGCAGCCTACACAATCCATGCAGCTAATGCAAATACTTAGAGAAGTACAGGACCTGCAGCAGATTCCCACAAATGCCCACCTTTTATTTTTATCCATTTATTTATTTATTTTTGCTAGCAGCTAAAGCTTTTCAACATTTTTTAATCAATTTCCTAGATTTCAGGTATAAAGAGCACATGAGACGATGTTAAAAGCCTTCCTAAAACACTTCAGGCCTAGTCCTCTTGAGAAAGACACCATATTTGCTATATTGTAGCCCAGTGACATGATCTTCATTACCATAAGCCCTGTGACTGGTTTCTTACAGGAACTACAAGGAAACTTGTTAGGCCACTGATGTCCCAGCTGCATTGCATTTTCTGCATTGGACTGTCTAACTGCATCCCATTCCACTTACATATCATAAATCTTTGATCTTAAGGCTATTTTCCTTCCTTTTCCCGTTGTTTGAAGTGAAACGTTTGTGATTTAGCTAAACTGGATTTTTACTATCCTTCCTCTCTTTGGTTGGCACAGGAACTCTTTGCACTTGTGCTCTTTTAATTCTGTTATTGGAGCAGCTCCTAGATGTGCTTGACTTTTTCATTGGACAGGATTGCATGACCACACTGATATTTAGCTTCCTAAAACTTTACTTTGAGACTATATGAAAGAAAGACAATTTCTGTCTTTTGGCTACAACCCATGTACCTGCTCTATTTCATGTCTTACACACAAAAAAGTTACAGCCTATTTCACAGCCTACCTAAATCATCTGCTTCTTTTATTTTCCAGTGGCTGGCTAAGTCTCTTGCTTCTCTGTTTCTAAAGGGCCTGTGCTCTAGAGGTGTTAATTGGCTGTTCATGTAGAACCTTATATGCTGGATCTTCCTGGTTGCCATTGCAAGCTCACACAGCAACTGCATTCAGATTCTTTCCCCCCTGGTAATTTTTACAGGTCTCTCACTCTTTCTAACCTGGCCCTGAGCAGGTGTGCACATCCTTGAGACCCAACACATCTCGTCTCCCTGTGCTCCTTCCCACAGCTCTCAGGGTAACCTGGAGCAGCCATGAGCACTGGGGCTGGCAGGTGTGGGGAAGTTCTTTAAAAAACTCAGGGCTCTTTGAAATAAAATCTTCCTTGACAGAGTTTGGGATAAATTGCAGGAGTGAGACCTTGACAAGAGCGGGGTTCCCCTGCAGCACTTTGTGCCTGTGCCCCTAAAGCCCTGGAGAAAGCAGGGTGGGTGCATGGGGACGGGCAGAGCTGGGTGTGCCCCTTTCAGGGACACTGTGAGACACTACTCAGCCCTGCACTCAGCTCCTCCCTTCTAGAGAGTCTTTGGGGTCACACCAAGCACCTCCCATTGCCTCTGTAAGACCTTTAGCTGCCACAGGAAGCATCCTCTCCCTGGGGTGACTTTCCATTAATATTCAGATGTGGCTGAATTTATTTCCCGGGCTCTGGGAGCTGCTCAGGTGATTTTGGGGTATTTTATGTGCCACATTGTGGGTTTTCATTAAATGCCAAACAGAATTTGCCTTCCCGGGAGATGAACTAAAATGATCTCTCGTGGTATTGGTATGCACAACAAAACTTTTCCATCACCATTAGCAAAGCAGAATATTTTTGTTCCTATTATTTCAAGATGAATAATTTAATGCTCACCCTTTTTAAATTTACCACTTTTAAATTAAAAACTCATTAAAATGTTTCAATAACAGTTAATATTAGCATAGCAATAAGACATACCAAGTGGGCATTACCAGGAGATAATTGACCTGATCTGTAAATTGGTGCCCTTGGCTTTACCTCTGGATGTCAATCAATTAAAGCAGTCAATCATCCTCGAGTAGGGCCTGCCTCAGCACGTCTTATTGCTTAATCATATAACTGTTGAGCTAATACCATTCATATTTCTGGACAAAAAATTCCTCTAGGAATTCCCATTTATTATCACATCAAAATTAACAAGATCTTGAAATGCATATTATATTATTCATAGCATAATACTCTGCCAAATGGAAAACATAAAAATATATCTTCCCTTCTTTTTTCCCCTGTTTTTTTAAAGCCTGTCGTTGTTAATTAGCCATTCTTTAGGATGATCAAGTAATTGAGATACAGGTTTTAGATCAGGTTCACAGGGAGTATGTGGTCAAGTTAATGAGTCATGAAGAGACTAAAATGTCACTATATAGAAAACTGACTTGTGCTCAGCTGATACTAATTGTAGTGGCACCAGTGAAGTCAATAGCTCTATGCCAATTTACTGCAGGTGAAATTCAGGCCTTATGTTTACAAGAGTGTGGAACTTAGTGAATGACATTTAATCTTATATATAATGAAATTTACTACACCTAATTTTTTAACTCTTCATATTCTACCTAAAAGCCTTTACTTGCATGAATTGTTATACTTAAGCTAATGACTTGGCAAAATATCACATGAATTGAGAATTAAATGGATCTGCCTGTGCCAGTTAAAGCTAACAGATTCAGCCCTTTGTGAGTTGAAAGCTGACCATATCTATTAGAAAAATCCTTGCCTTCAGGACAGCTGTACAAGCAAATGGAGCACAGGCCCTCAGTCCTGCACATATTTATTTGGGTATATTACTGGAAGGGGCTTGGGAGTGTTGAGTGATACACACACATAACCAAGATGAGGGCCTAGCTTCCTTTTTAAATTCAGAGATGTAAATGTGTCTCATTTTGAACATTAAATAGGATGTAAATCAAATAGGCTTGATGATTATTGAAGTGCTGAAAAGCTACCATTTTGAAAGGAAGCATCTTGCTATTTTCTCCATAATGAAGCAGAAGATACAACATTATTAATGATAACTGTGTCTGGATTGTGCATTCAACCAAGATAAGAGTCAACATGTTTGGTAACATCAAAGAAAACCTGATACCTCAAATATAAGAAGATTAATATTTACAGTGATCTGTAGGGTTGGCAGTTCCAAGAAGTTGAACAGACAATGCCAGGAGGGACAATTAGTAATAAATTGGCACTGGGATTCTCTCCTGTGCTTGAAATCTGGCACTGAGCACAAACACATGTTTGAACGTTTTGTTTAGAACTTCCTGCTGCAGCCAGAGTGGGGCTCAGCAGAGTGGGAGTTGTTACAACATGCTGGGAAAACAGACAGCTTCTACTGGCCCTGAAAGGTGTCAGGTATTTTGTAAAAGGCTTCAAGGACATCACCTCCATCACGTTCTGTGAGACTCACCCAGTCCTCTTGACGTGCCCCTGCAAAGCCACCGTGTGAAAGTTCAGGGATCCAGGGATTATTCCACAGAACTGTGTTAGACCATAAACCATCCTACAGTCACACGGTGCATGCTCACAGAATAAAGGGCTCTTTATGTTAATCCAAATTTAGACACAGTAAAATAAAAATATCCATTTTATTGTATTCACTTTTACTTCTAAAACCTCTGCACTGGCCTCAACATTAAAAATATCAATAGATCCCAAGTCACCCTTATGTGTAGCTGTAGTTGCTGGAATTTACAGCCCTGCTTGGAGATGGGAAATTAGCTAAATATTGTGCATCAGATATTTTTCTTTATTTTTTCTTGGTTTTAAGTGGCACTGGCAATGGTGAACACAATAGAATAATTTTGAAGTATCCAGGAAAACAGGAGAGTGGAAAATTCCTACGCCTAATCTCACCTTACTTGTGTTTGGCATAGCTCACTGTGAATAAAGTCAAATCATCATTACAAGTTGATAAGGGTGAAACTAACCCACTGGAGATAGAAACCCAGGAATATTTCTGCTAAATTTGACATTTGCACCTCGCATTATTATTGAATGCTTTTTATTATTGGATTACTTTCACTGCATACCTCCCTGAAATCAATAGGAGGTATTGATGGTATCGAGCCCTGGAAATTACCTTTTGATGGAACATCTTTACAACATGAAATGGATCTTCATGATATCTCTCTACAACAGATAAGTGTCACTGTATCCAGTTACAGATGAGAAAAAAGTTTAAGTGACACGAACAAGGTACATGCTAGAGGTAACCAAATGCACATGATAGAAAACTCTCCATTTAAGGCTTAAAATCAAATAATTGGTAAATACATAGCACTGATTATCCTTTTCATGTCCCTTCAAATATAAAAGTTGAACTATAGTGGCCAGATGTGTCAGTGTGAAACCTAGAAGCCTCCAAAAACACTGGCTGCACTATTAGCAAGCCATGTTTATTTCCTAACCACCCTTTCATTTAGGTCAGCATTGTCAAAGTTTTTCAGTACAAACCCCTTTAAAATAAAGAAATTATAAAGAAGTAGCAATGGGTTCATGAGGTTAATGTAGTAAGGGCCCACAAAGGATCACAGATCCCTACAACAATTGTGTATTAGAGGAGAAATGATGTATATAACTGCTTTTAATGTGATTTGCAGACAGAAACAAGGACATTACTAGCTTGCAAAAGCATTCTAATTCAAAAATTTTCATGTTAGATAAATATTTTAAAAATATTTCATGAAGAGACTATTGATGTTTCCTTTTTCATCAGCAACTGAGCATGGAGAACAGGAACAAAGTTCATTTAAACTCTGGCAATAGCACTACCTTTGAATGCTTGAAAGGTTTATATCAGGTTTCCCAGATTATATAAACTACAAAGCCACAATTACACAACTCATGGCTCTTTCCAAGATGATCCTAGTTACACAGTTATTACACTTTGCTTCTTTTTGGCTGAAACATATTAAATATTTGTTGGTGCAAAAATGTGTTTATCTAGAAAAACAGCTACTCTCATTATTAAACAGAAAATAAAAAAAAAAACTCAAAATGAAAACAAAAGAAAACAAAAGAAACTAACACTTATAATGGTACAATTCTTCACTTACAACTAAAATACAAGATTCTGACTTTGATAATGAATCTGAATTTGGTACTGATAATGAATACATTACTAAAAAGCATTCTGAAGATTTTATTTTGAAATACTGGTGTAACATATAAATTTTTGGATTTGAAACTCGTGTATCATGATGTGTATTCATCACTGTGGCATTAAAAGCTCCTGGGAAATGCAATATTATTGGCATCACTGCACACCATAACATCTTGGTCTAGGCGTCGGGGGGGTGATGGGTCAAACCTTTGCCACAGTTGAGATGTTTGGCTGAACAGCCCACAAAATCAATATGAACATTTGGGCCATATCTGAACAAATCAGCAGTAGTTCATTTTCAAAACTCAGCTGAAGGATATGTTAAGAACAGCATTTCTCACATGAGGTTTCAGTAATTCTGCCTTTGTTATGGATATGTCTGTAACAGCCCTTTGGTATTTGGGTAGAAATCCAAGCAGAGTGTTCAGAAATGTGTAGCATTTAATATGAATCAAAGTACTCTGATAAAAAAATAGTTTGGCCCTTTGCTGCTTCTTAGGTTTCCATCTATTAACTGACCAGGTTTCTCCAGCTGCCAGCACAAGTTACATTGTTAAAGTACAACAGAGAATTTCTGGGGAAATCTTGTGCTGCTCATCTCAGCAAGCATAAAACCTCCTCATTGGACAGTTTAGGAGCTCATCATATTTGAAATACTGATTATAAAAGATGGACTCATCATCAAAATGTGTCATTAAAAATGCCCTTAACTAATGAGATAACACAAATCTAACTCTGAACTTCACTGCTTGAACTTTTCCCCATGGCAGGGTCAAAACAGAACTTAAACTTCCTCAAATTTCAAGAATACTCGGATTTAGCTCCAATTTTGGATCTAAACTGGATGACTTTGATCCACTTGTTATGAAGTCTGATCTCATCCTGGATAAGAAGTAGCATTACTCAATAAATAAAGTTAATACTGGAACTGTGACATTGGGAAAACCTGCTTGACAAGCAAGCTTGTTTAACCAACAGAAATAGGTTGCCAAGATCATGAGCCAGGGAACAGTTTAACAAAAATCAGTTTAACAAAATGAAGAAATTGCAAGTGACTAATAAATTCACACAATGAGTATAAACAGCTGAAACTAGAGAAGAACCAGAGATAGAGACTGCAAACATTTTGCACAGAGGGTGGAACTTTGCCATTGCTGCACCCATAAAACCACAACCTTATTGGCTTTCTTAAAGTGATTGGGTTCCACCTGGTTAAAACCCAGGGATTTAACAAAATCTGCAGTAGCTGATTGTTGATGGTTTAATTGCTAGTCTACTTTTCTTTGCAGGTTTGACTTTAATCTGTTTGTCATCACCAAAACAGAAATGTCTGACAGAAGGTCTCTCTTTTTAATACCACAATTGCTCCACAAGAAACCAGAGCTTGTACACAGTAGATCACAAAGCAGCAAGGAAACAGAAATGCCCTGATCATAAGCAGAGAGGTGATTTACTAGAAAGGTGTTGCACAGATGAATAAAGTAAAGGTTAACTTTTCTTTTGGAGAGTTTGAGCATTTTGTCTTCCCACAGCACTTATGGAAATTGATGAGCAACAGCTATGGCATGAGCCAAAGCATTTAGCTCTTTTGTCCTGTTGGCAGGTCAAGATGTGAGCAGAGGTTAAGGGTGAGTATTCTTCTGTCCTACAGCTGTCACAACACAGTAAGTTTGAGTTAAGTTTGTGTTCTTGACCCTTAGGTCTCCATGCTATAATAGAGGTTGTGCAACATTTGCCTCAACTGGAAGGATGGAGAAGGTGACCACAATGGACAATTTGTTCAGTAAAAACACAGCGTTCCATGCAGAACTCCATTAAATATGCTCTTACATTTCATTATTGTTTTGCACCCACTGCATTGCTCTATTTCACCCTGCACTGAGGCTGTGCCACCTGCAGTTCTGTGGCCCCTCCCTTTGCGTGCAGGGACCTGCCTGGTGGAAACGCTGCTGCCTCACCCCACAAGGATGCAGCAGGTGAGTGCTGATCCCTGTTAGCCTGTTAGATCAGCATTATCCTACAGCAACAGCAGGGCTGGGATGGTCAAGTACCTGTTACTCAGCAAGCCACACAACTACAATTAATCCAGAACAAATCAGTGAGTAAAATGACTGAAGGCACTAAAACGCAGAATGAGGTAAAAAAACCCAAAAGATGGCACTCTGGTTGCAGCACACTTGAGCAAAATGTTTGCTATATTTAATACATCTAAATGCCTTCTGTTTGTATTTCCCAGCCTCTGGAAATTTGAACAAGCCATATGTCAGCTGTTTCCTGAAACTCTTGGTAGCACTGGGTATACCCTTTGCATGATCTCCTTATCTGGACACTTTCATCTCATGTACCCAACACCATCTCTGGAAGCTTTCCCCAGTTGATTTAGTAACAGTTGAAATTTGCTACCAGTCATCAGACAAGTTTGTTTGGATCATATGGCAGAGTATGGATTAGAGCTGTCTGGAATGTGTTCAAGGGTGCATGGAGCCTGTGGGGCTTTCCCCAGATCCCAGTGAAGGGACTGGGGACCTGTGAAGAGCACTGCCCACCTGAGCAGCACTGCCCACCTGCACAGCACTGCCCACTGAACAGCACTGCCCACTGAACAGCACTGCCCACCTGAGCAGCACTGCCCACTGAACAGCACTGCCCACCTGAACAGCACTGCCCACCTGAGCAGCACTGCCCACACCAGAACAGCACTGCCCACCTGAACAGCACTGCCCACCTGAGCAGCACTGCCCACACCAGAACAGCACTGCCCACCTGAGCAGCACTGCCCACCTGAACAGCACTGCCCACCTGCACAGCACTGCCCACCTGAGCAGCACTGCCCACCTGAACAGCACTGCCCACCTGAGCAGCACTGCCCACTGAACAGCCCACTGAACAGCACTGCCCACACCAGAACAGCACTGCCCACTGAACAGCACTGCCCACCTGAGCAGCACTGCCCACTGAACAGCACTGCCCACCTGAGCAGCACTGCCCACCTGAACAGCACTGCCCACCTGAGCAGCACTGCCCACTGAACAGCACTGCCCACCTGAACAGCACTGCCCACCTGAACAGCACTGCCCACCTGAGCAGCACTGCCCACTGAACAGCCCACTGAACAGCACTGCCCACACCAGAACAGCACTGCCCACTGAACAGCACTGCCCACCTGAGCAGCACTGCCCACTGAACAGCACTGCCCACCTGAGCAGCACTGCCCACCTGAACAGCACTGCCCACACCAGAACAGCACTGCCCACTGAACAGCACTGCCCACCTGAGCAGCACTGCCCACTGAACAGCACTGCCCACCTGAGCAGCACTGCCCACTGAACAGCACTGCCCACTGAACAGCACTGCCCACACCAGAACAGCACTGCCCACCTGAGCAGCACTGCCCACCTGAACAGCACTGCCCACACCAGAACAGCACTGCCCACCTGAGCAGCACTGCCCACTGAACAGCACTGCCCACCTGAGCAGCACTGCCCACCTGCACAGCACTGCCCACACCAGAACAGCCCCAGGTATATGAATGATCACTTCAGATTCAGAGAGTGCTGGGATGAACACAGGCCACAGCTGCTTCCTCACATATCTTACAAAAAAAATTGTTATCAAAGGTTTCTGATTCTCACCGTTGCCACAGCGCTAACAAAAATGTCATTTCCTTGCATTTCTCATCAAAGGCTCATTTTTTTAATAGAAGGGGAAGTACTCTCTGCTTGGGATGTTACAGTGACAACAGCAAGCATATACACAGCTATAAATTTGACTCTGAATCATGTTGAAAGGTTAGATTTGTAAAAATGTAGGCAATTTGACACCTCTAGATCACAGCAAACACGAGGCCACAAAACTGAGCTTCCAGGCCGTCAGTTAATTCCAGGCTCCTAAAGTGTCTCTTGGAAACTATTTCCACAGGGAGCAAAATAACTAATGTAATTGGAAACACTGGAGAATCAATGGGGAACGAAAGAGGATAAAGAGAGGTGGAAAATACACACCAAGATGCACACACAGACATACAGTATAATTAGCTTCAGTCTATTGTATAACAGAGTCATAACAAATGACTCAGCTCCTTAGGTGGTGTAATTAGACTTTAGTGGACCAACCCCAATTTATAGCAGCTGATAATTATGATATATAATTATATAGACTGATTCTGATCTGTATAGATTATTAGTAAACTTCAATGAGGGCAATAAGGTCAATCCAGTGGAAAAATTGTGCAAGTGAGATACAAATCAGATGCCCAATAAAATAATGAAGCATCTTATGTTCACACAGCTACTCTTATCTCAGGCATTTTTAAAAATTAACTTTATGTGGACAGAAATTGCTTGGGGGGTCCATTCAGATGTGGTCATTTCTGTGATGCTACTCAGCAGCTCTTGACTAGCTGCAGAAACTGTACAAGCTATCTGGGAATGGCAGGGCTGGGAAATGTCACATACATTTGGAAGTGCAGGGGAAAGACTGTTTGGGAGGAAGGAATTGGCCATGCCTGATTTAGGACGGGCTATGGAACCTGATTGCTACGTGCTTTCAAAATGTATCACCTAACTACCCAGTGGGAGCTCAGTGACTGCTGCCAACCGAAACCATCAACCCCTTAAAACATCCGAGGTGTGGGGAGAGTTGCCTGTAGTTCTCTTAAGGTCTGCAGTATGAAATGAGTAAAGAGACACACCTTAGACCCCATCTCTAATATTTATGCCTGTCTGTGAATCTTGCCTATTAGTAAAAAAACAAAGAGAGCTCCAGAATAAGCTGTAGGATTTGGTATATTGCCAGCTGTGAAAGCAAGCCAGGGTTCCTCCAAGAGTAGATAACAAGCACGTCAGGAATTGCTTCTGATGTCAAATCCATGTCCTTATAGCTGACCTCATTAAAGGCTCTATCATGCTCCCACTGAAACTGATGGCAATGATCTCTACAGTTTTCTATGGGATGCCTATATACTAGTCAGCCTCGAAAGTCAAAAAATGCTTGGTTGTCTGCCACCAGAATTATTGATGTGTTTTGGGTAGGCCTGAGGTCTCTGCAAGCACAGATGTAGCTTCAGGAGTGCTCAAGTGCTGCCAGTAAAGAGGAGATGCCAAGATGAAGTGGTGAAAAGGCACCTGGTGCCCCATGAGCCACCACAAACATAGACCCAGGGGCTGTCCAGCCCACACCAGAGCAGTGCTGTGGCTGCAAAAAATTTGCTGCTTTCCAGCTGAAACCCTGCATTGCAAAAGCACCAGCTTGGGCTGCCGGGCCATTGCCTGATGCTGCTTTCAGAACAACATCCTTTCTTTACACACCCATGTCTGAAATCAAGACTGTTCCCCATCCAAGTGTCCTGACCCCCAAGCCTCACCCCTCTGTGCAGGTACTGCACTGAGCTGGCACTGCCTTGGCTCTCAGCACATGGCAGCTCTGCACTCCCTAAGGCACAGCTGCACCTTTGTCTGCTGCAAGGGCTTGTACTTGGAGTTACAACACGTGCCACCACCTCTCCTTTCACCTTATTCCTCTCTAAGAGAGATGCCAAGACAGGTGAGAAGGGTCAGCAAAGTTTCTCACACTTGATGTGAAAGAGAGAGCTGGAAAGTCAGGGAACTGAAAAGAAAAAGCAGCAGCAAAGTAAAGCTGCTGCATCTCGCCTCTCCTGTCCCCACTCAAGTGTAAAAAAGCACTGTGCTGGGAAAAACTACAGCACAAATCTCCTGATAAATCAGAGCTTCTCTGGAGGGAGAAGCAACTAAAAAGGAATGCAAATGATCTTTGACCAATGACTTTTGTCTAGTTCTGATTTCTGATACAGCATATGTGGTGTCTTGTTCGGAACGGTAATGAGTGTGTGTACAGCAATGTGTTCAATGTGCACAGTGCTGAGAGATTAGAGAGTGAAGGATGGCATGGGACATGTCAATATGGATCTGCAATGATCAAAGGAGGCTGTCTCTTCTGGGCACAAGTCTGGGTTGGGTTACAGCAAAGGAAAAATGTGAAGTGCTTCTTAATGTGTTTTCTCTGTATACTCTGCTCTAGGATCACCGTAAATGGAAGAACATCTTCTCCCCTAATAATCTATTTCCTGCATGTGGCTCCCCCAATAAATGTATTAAAGTTTTGTTTGAACTATACAGTTTGCTGGAAAAACAGACTTGCCATTGTTTAAAACAAAAATAATCACGTGTGCTGTTTAAAAGCTAAAGCAAGGTTATGCGCATATCTTTGCTCTGACTAGTTATCAGCCATGAATCTTGTACTTAGGTAATTATTAGGGGTTTCTTTTTTAAAGAGATGATTTACTTACCCTGTATCCCTGCCAGATTTTCTTTCTTTTTTTTAATATTTGAATTTTACACATTAAGTAGGGCATGCTCATTTTTCTTCTGCTTCTGCCCTCTTTTGAGTTATGAATCCCTTCAGTGAGTAATGAGCAGTTGGCAACTTTTATGCATAAGAAAGAAGATTCAATGAATTCCAAATATGCTACACGGATGCTCCTTCTCCTGCATAAAAAGTATAACATTTTTATGAATTGGGCCCACGATGGTCTGGCATTAAATCACTGCCCCCTTTCTTCTCTGTGCTCTATTTATGCTCAGGGGATGTGCAGTCACAACGTGTTATAAATTCAGCAGAATTACTAATTAAAAAACCTACTGTACAAAAATAGAACAAAGGGTGGAATTAGAGCCAACAGGATCTGAGCCAGTGCAGTGGTCCTGGGGAAATGGTCTGGGCTGCAAGGCAGGTGATCTGATCCTCATCTGGGATTAACTAACGCAGCTCTCTTGCTTCAGATGATTTACAATCCTACAAACCCAGCCCCTCTGCAGATTTTGGCACGGGCGCCAGCAGGGCTCTGGCCTCCTGTTTCCCATTCCTTCCCAAAGGGATGAGCGGCTCCCATCGGCGCCACCAGAACCAGAGCTGGAGGAAATGAGAAGCACTTCTGCTCTTGCTTGTTGGCTCGCCTGACAGAGTTTAGAGAAACCGTGGGAGATTTCCACTGGAGAAAAGGTTTTGCACCATGCAGTGACCAGCAATCTGGCTCCCCAGGCAATTGTGCTGCTGGGCACTGAGCCCTCTGCAGCACTGTGAGAGCATGGCCTGGCCAGCCCAGACATGGGAAAAGAGAGTCCAAACAAGTTCTTAGTGTCTCAGCAAGAACAGTTGCTCTTTCCTCACCATCTGCTCTAAAATGGAAGAGTTCAATATTAGGGCAAAACATTAAGTCTAGAAAAGCAAAATATGTAAGGTCTGCAGTGAATAAACTCATCTTTCTTCCCTGACTTTCAAGTGTAAAATGGTGACCTACAAACAGAAACAATAAAGGTTGAAAGATGCATGGAAGATGGGTTAGTATGTCTATTAGAACAGCACTTCTAGGATACTGCCTGTGGGCAGACACTGAGCTGACCAGGGCATCCAAGGAAAGTATGCTTTCCTTCTGTCAAGAGTCTTGAAAAATATAGGAGTGAGATTAACAAAGAATGTCCCTGGGATGAACTAAGCATCAACCGAACTAGGAAAAATACCCTCTTAGAAATTCAAAGAGGAAAAAAAAAATCATCTTGCAACTTTCTCTGCATAGTCAAATCTCTCAGTTTCTCTGCTGACTTTGGTGGGTCCTGTACTCACACAGAAACCCTTCCAGCACCAGGGAAAAGCAGTGAATCCAATGGCTTCCTCTCTCAGGAAAGGGAGAGAACATAAGTTTTGTAGAGACAAATACAAGTTGTAACAGGAGCCTTGATCATTGCCTCAGACTGCCCGAATAAAAGGACACCTAGCAGCAGCTCTGCTTTACTGTCCCACACGATCTGTCTCACTCTTGATACAGCAGCATTCAAACCATTTCTGCATCATGGCTCAGCTTCTGGACTAATGTGCAGGTTAACCATAAACAATTTCAGCCCACTTTAAACCTCTGTGCTGTAGGAATCAGTGGCTCAGCAGCTAATTCACAAATGGCTCAGTTGACCATGCAGTGGGGACACCACAGATAGCTGAGGGCAGTGACCTCATCACTCAACCTCAGCTAATCTGTCCCCATTTGCCAGAGACAAGAAAGAAAGAACACAAAAATGAAAGGGCTACTGTCTGATGTCCCTTACAATTCAGATCACACATGCCAAAGGAAGTAGTTCTCCAGAATCAGAAAATGAATTAAAAGTCACAAAACTTAAAAGCATTTCTGGATTCTTAGGTAAGCCTGATAAAGCTCATAAGGTTCCTTTACTGGAGTGCTTTGCTATGACTCTGAACTGAAAGCCCACACTCTTCCCAAATTGCCTGACTTGTCACATAGCTCAGCCTTTGTCAGAGGAGAAGCTACTGAAGCCAAACAGCAGAGATCATACTTGAGTGTTTGCTGTGAGGTACATGCACAACTCTTTTCTCTCATTGCAAAGAAGTTTCACTTACACTCTGAATTTTTATTTCCCCATGTTTTCTCTTTATTCCATCTAAGTTCAGTCCAGAAATCTAATATATTGTAATAGAAGTGACTGGATAAAACCCTGCCAGAACTACACTGAGAGGCACACAGGCACAGGGCTTCTGCACCCAGCAACATGCAGATCATCTGGAAGTGATGCTGCTAATCAGCACAGGGCATGGGGCACTAAATTAATTAATTTATTAAGTACTTAATGAAGCTCTGCTAATGGGCAGAAGCTTCAGAAGGAAGGCAGCAGAGGTGATCCTGCCACCCAAGTCTGCCTTTCTAGTGCCTTATGGCACTGGATGAGTTTCTCCTTTACCCATTCTGGCTATCAGTCCTCCTACATTTATACTCTTGGCTCAGGAACAGGCTTTTCCAGGGAAGGGACTCCTGTTGTATTCAGGCAGGTGGCACCTCTGGGCTGGCTGGAAGGTGATATTCTGCATAATATTCTTGGTCACACCTGTGTGAACCAGTGGAGTTCCTTTAGGTCTCCATGATTTAGGCTGAGATCTCCATAATTTCTGCCTCTAGACATCCATGATCCACATCTCCATCTCTAGATTTCCATGATCTGGATTCAGCACCCAGTCATCCAAACTCCTCTGCTTAACCACCCCAAAACCTTCAGCTTTCTCAGAGAAAGAGATTTAACCCATGCAAGGGAATCTACTTTCTATAAAACAATTTCTTATTCCATTAATAATACAATGTCTTTACCTCTTATATTACCAATCTGTCATCTACCTCTGCACTCCCTTATGATAAAAACAGTCATTTGCTGTAGTCCAGATGAGCACACACTGCTTTGGACAAGCCTTTATCAATTTGGTCTCTCCCTGCTGCATGTCACCAGGCTCACATCTCCCCAGTTTGCAGGCAAAAGCCTGGACACCAAGTAGTCACTCAAGTGCCCCTGAGCACTCTGCATTTTGGAGAATGATGCCTTTTTGAAAACCCAGTCTCCCATCAGTGTATCTTGGAAAAACCAGACAGCTGTACCTACTTTAGTGCAATTTAGCTGAGATGTCAGCCCTCTGAAGGAGGAAAAAACTGCTCAGTGTGAATAAAAGTGGCACCATCTGTTCCAAAGCGAGGAGACCTTTGCAGCATGGCCTGAAGGTCGAACCCTGCTGGACTCTGAATCAGAAAGTGCTGTAGCACACGCAGCTGCAAATGGAGAGTGCTCCAGCAAATCCCTCCATCGAGCGCCGATCCAGGACCTGCAGCCAACTGCCCTAATTGAGGATTTACTTAGGCAGCAACTGGTCTTCTGCAGTGATGAGAGGTGTCAGGTTTTTGAAGGAATAAGCTCTCTTTTCTCTTTTCTCTTCTCTCTTCTCCCCATCGTGACCAGTAGTTTCTCAAATCTCAAGCGCTTATTCAAGCAGCCAACCTTCACTAGCAAATGGCTCAAGTTTTGATGTTTAATGTTGCAGGGATAGCAGTAGGCAGCTTTTCTTGTTTTCAGCTCTTTTAGCACACTGTTTTGCCTAAAGCAAAATATGGTTTCAAGCAGTCTCACTCCACTGGTACTTTCTCCTTGCCTCAGCTAACAGCACTTGTGTATGTATTAAAGATGCTGCAGCAGAAGTTGATGCTACAGGGCTTGCTCACTTATTTCAGATAGTCAGCAATCCAACTTTTTTAAAATGCACTTTTTATACAATGGAATTATTTGTTTCTTTTTTTAGATTACAACCCAATTTCAAAGCCTGTGAAAACTTGGGTAGGGGGAGGGAGAGTTGTGCACTTGATTGGGACATCAACATAACATGACATTTTACAAAGACTGTCAATATGCCTCCTTAAAGAGACACTGACATATTAGTTTAAGTGACTGGGTTTGCTGAGATTTCTTTAAGGTTGACTTAAATGTCAGATGCCATTATCTCTGGAAGTTCAAGCAGTCTACCACTGTGAGCAGCTTGTGCAGTGGAGGTTGAAAGGGTCACAGGTAAGCAAAGCCATGCTAAAACACTGCCTACTATGGCTGTGAAACATGTAGCTCCACAGTGAAATGCAGAAACCAAAGCCCTGAAGATACAAGATTTATATTAATGTCTTCTCAAATAGACCACCAGGTCTGGATTTGTACCTCTGCAGCTTCTCACTTACCAGCTAAAGTCTCACTGTTCTCCTCATCTACATGTAAGAGGGGAGGTCTGCTTGTGTTAAAACTTCAGACACGTGTGTGTCTTTGAGGATAAGAAAAGTGAACTATTGATTAGCAATTGACAAATGCAATAGAAATTTTATATAGGCTGAGAAAGACCCATCCATAATTTATGGCTGTGCCAAATATGAGTGACAGCGAACAGCGGGAGGCTTGAGCACAATATTGATTACTTTAAAAAACTGAGAAAGGCACCGTGCTGAGGACTGGGAGGATAAAGAGGAGAGGCAACAAGCAGAGAAAACAGGAGCAAAGCCATTAAGGATGTTGTGCTACCAGACACTGCCAGACTAGGAAACTGAGGAGACAGTCAGGTGGAGAGCACTGCTCTCTCCTTTCCAATCAATAATACCATGTCAAAACATAAAATGCATGCTTTTGCTCTTAAGTAAAATGTGTCTAAGATTTTTAAAAGCATTGATTCAAGGTGGATCAATGAGAATCTAGGCGTATTTTCCTGTGCAAAAAGGGGGTAATAACACTTTGTAGATAATCACACAACAGAAGAGATTTCCAATGCTGGTTATAAATGTCCTATTTATATTACAATCTTTTTGTCAGTTAAGGTTAAGAATAGTAGGTCAAGAGCCATACATTGTTGAAGGGGGAAGGCAGGCATGTAAATGTGGGAGCATGGGATCTCTTTAGAAGATGAATGCAAGGGCAGGACTGAGCTTGGGCAGGAGAGGCTGTAAAACACATCTTCAACTCCACTTCCAAAGTGCTTCCAGGGACTTTTTCACTTAACTTCTTAGCAGGTTCAAAGCCCCAGACTCTAGAGCAATGCTCAGCCGTGAGGCAATGAATGACTGTACTCTGCAAGGCCTGCTCCTGGGGGTACTGGATTTCTTCAGCAGCTGCTCAGCTGCAAGGTCCTGGCAAAGCTGGGGCTGGTGTTGAAAAGGCTCTGCTTCTGTAACTATTCCAGAAAAATTTGTTGTAGCAATTTTCATCTCCCAAAAATATGTTCGGTGGTAGAGTATACAATGGTCCTCTAATTAAGCAAGTTATGTGAGGATAATTACAGCTTCAATTAGACTTTTTCCTAACAAGGTTTTGGCCAGCATTGAGATGGCATTAAAACCAAAACAGAAAACATATTTATAACTGGCATCATCCTACCAGCATGGAGAAAAAAGGCTTTGAAAAAGTGGAACTTAACTTCTAACTGTCCAATTCTCCCCTAGAGAGAACCCAGCCTGCATTTCCAGACATGAGCAGCAAATTTAAGTGAACAAGATGTGCATTTTAAATGCTGAGAGAGAAAGAGAAAAAAGAGAAGTGCACCTGCAGAGGGCAGCTGGGGATGTGAAAGGTACCTCAGAGATGGCTCTCACTGCCTTGCAGCAGCCCTGGCACCTGCACAGCACAGCAGCTACTGCACAGGCACCTGAGTAAGGAATTCCCTGTGCAGACAGAAACCTTTTGGTTCCCGTGCTGGGGTCCCTGCACAGACCTGTACTGTCCAATGTTGCCCTTGAGGGGAGCATTTTTGCTGCTGGTTGCAAAGTAAGGCACTGGGTTTGTGTATTTCACACAGGCTTGCTCTGGGCATTCTCTCTTTCATCCATCAGGAAACAAAATCTGGCTTTTGCTTTTTAGACTGAAACATTGAAATGGGACATTGGCAAAGCAAAAGAAATAATTCTTCTTTCTTTTTTAAAACAAAAAAGCTTTAGAATATTTTAGAACAGCCCCAAATCCCAGACAACGACTTTGAGTAAATCTCACCTTTAATCACTCATTCTTCAATGACCCTTGTTGGGTTTTTTTAAATGCAGGTGAAAAATTATCTTTTTTCTTAAGAGCTATTGCAGAACTATAGTTGAACAACATAAGAGGAGGGAAAGGAATTGTCCACAACCCGCTTCAATAACAGCGTATTTCCAAGTCACCCAGATAGTCATAGAAATATCTCTCTTGCAACACTTCAATGGTTTTTCTCTCTTATTGAAAGGAAAAATTTTTCCATAATAATGCAATGTTTCACTGTCCTGAACATTTACATGCCCCTGAAGTTCTAATACTGATGCAATAATTCCTTGGCATCAATAAAATATATTCCCTTTGTGAACTCCCGCTGTTTCCCTCATCATCGGTAAAAACCAAAAAGGCTTACAAAAATAATTATTTTGCTGCACACTGTTTTTCATTTTTGATAGAATCTTAAGTGCAGACTTCTCTGAATGCACATCTAAGAAAAACCTTGTCATTATTTCTACTGACCTGAGTAATGAGGCAGGAGCACGAACCCCCTGCCTCCCAATTGGTGAGAGGTGCTGCACAAAGCACACTGAGCTCCCCTCCAGCAGCCAAATGCCACAGGCAAGGAAAAGCAGAATGGGAGGGAAGCATTTGGAAAAGTGAGGGGCATAGTTAGAGCACCAGGGCAGGGACAGAGCTCGGGTTATTTGTGATGGGGCCCCTCTGTACAGCTCCAGTGGCTCAAAGCACACCACAGGCTCTGCTCCTGTGTTCACTGCAGTCACCTGCCACTCGTGCTTCCTCAGGATTCTCTCCAAAAAGAGCAGTTTTCCCCACCCCAGGTATTCCCAGAGAGGAATCTGCTCCAAGCCCCATACTCCTGGATCTGATGGCTGTGAGCTGTGGCAGGGAGCACATCTGGCCTCTGCTCCTCAATTTTTATGCCGGTGTTATGAAAATGACATTTACCTATTCCCTTTACAGGGCTGTGGAGGAGATTGATCAGGCAGCTTATATATCCTGCTTTCTGTAATCTTCCAAACTAATTAGCTCCCAAAGAGATACCATGCTGGCAGGCCAGATCCCTCCAGCTTCACCAGTAAGAACAGCAGGTGGGAGAATAGCTCCACACACATTCCCTGCTTGGCCCTTTCTAAAACTGCTTGTGACACTAATTGATCCGTGCCAGTAGTGCTGGTGGCAGAGATGCACACAACCCACAGGGAAGCTGTTCAAAGCTGCAGTAATGAGTAACCTATTGCTGCTTGAAAGCACAACCACGGGCTTTGAATTCTGCTCTGATTACCTGGGCTAGCCAGGCCTCTGTCCCCTCACAGTGTTAGAGACGAATAATATGTTAACCTATTTGAATTTTACACTAATGACCTGGGGAAGAAAGAAAGAAGGAAAGAAAGAAAGAAGACAACTCACTTCAAACTACTTAGTGTTCAGTGATGTGGCAGAGGGACTTCAGAGAGAGCCCACCTGGGAGGAGGCACAGCTGAGTCAGCACACAGAGTGCTCCAGGTTGTTGCCAGTGGGGGATCTGCAAATCCTGCTCTGCTGGCAGCATTGCTCCGTGCACTAAAGCCCGTGCAGGCAGTGAGCCTCCCCAGCCCGGGGCAGCAAGGGCTGTCAGGGCACACACACAAACTTCCCATGCTCTGGCAACCCAAGGCCAAAAAAAGCAACCCCTCTGGAACCTTCCCTGAAAGCAGCAGCTAAAGCAGCCCCGAGACTACCCCAAACTCTGCCCAGGGCTGGCTCCCAGCTGCCTCAGCATCAGGGCAGAGGAGAGAAGCTGTTATTGGGAATTTTCTAATCTAACCAGTAAATTTAAAAGCTGAGGAGACCAAATCAAATAGAAGAAGTATCAAGGGTGCAGCTCTTTTCTGGTCACTACTGCTCATAATTTCACATTTTACCCAGACTTGACACAGCTTTCAAAAGCAATACTGGCTCTGCTGAATGATTCATGCAGCTTGTGTTGGAGTAGACATTGACATTATGAAAAACTTCTCTGCAAATCAGCACAGTGATTAAAAATAGAAACAAAACCAATATATACCACAATTCAGAAAAAAGCCACCTCACCAGTGTCCTAAAATACACCTGCACTACTCTGAATACCTCCAGAAACCACTTTAAAGTATCACTATTCCAGAAATTGCTACATTTCAGAGGGAAAGCTCTGTGCTTCTGGGAAGCTTTGTCATCATCAGGGCAGGACAGAAGTCGTATTGGCTGCAGGAAAACTTCAGTGTCTCAGCTGCAGCAAATTCCTTCATGCAAGAAAGTGTTTGCATATTTTCTTAACCTGCTGTAGTAAAAGCTCAGTGTTAAAATAAACACTGATCATAGTGGAAAAATGTCCTTGAAATGACAGGGTCTACATGGAGTACTACATTAGTATACAAGGGCTCTACTTCAAAAGCATCCTAATATGTTTCAAGAAAGAAATAAATTGCTCACTTAATTCTACTAATAGTTAAAGAATTAATGCTCACTGTTAAAAGCCAGTTGCTGTCTTGCTTCAGCCTGTGTGCACAGAGGTTGCAAAGTAAGGCAAGAGGGACACAAGGGTTGTCCTGGCCAAGTTCCTGCTCTAGACAGCATGCACACAAAGCTCTCTAGATGTGTGTGAACACAGCCCAGAGGAATAACTTAGTATGAGCTGAGGCAGGCAGGACCCAGAGAGAGTGACCCAGAGCTGAGCCAGCCCACCTATACTCACATTTCCCAAAAATGCATTTTCTGCTCCCACCAGTGCAAGTGAGACAGGTCTTCTCCTGCCCTAGAGCAAAGAGCAATTCCTGCCTCCCAGAGGAAGCAGTTTGTAGTGAGCAGAGCTACAAGATGTGCTAAGCAGGGAACAGCTGAGCCCAGCATGGAGCCTTTGCTTCTGAAGGCAATTCAACCCGGTGGCTTTCATCTGCAGCCCCTCCAGGTCCTCCTGGCTCTCAGAGTCTGATCTGCTCAAAGCTGAGATCAGTGCTGCATCCTTGCAGTGAGCCACGACACTGCTGTTAACAGCCCAGGACAGCAACCTGGGGCTGAAGGACAGCACAGAGGCTGGAGGTCTCTTTTCTCACCACAGATCGCCTGCCCTTTGCTCTCAGCCAAGCTGTCTGAGAGACTAAGCACCTTTTCCAGCATCCTCTGGACAATTTAATGGGGCTTTGACCTTCTGTCTCTGATGTGGCTGTAGGACTGCCCTTACAGATTGTATACTCCTGTAAATTAATTCTGGTAAGCATTTGGTATTTACTTCTTTAAATAACTAAAATGCTACCAGGGACTTGAAAATGCTCTGTCAAACTTATGGATATGCTATCAGACTATAGTTGGAAACACATTTATATTTCACATCAGCTAAACCTCTACCTCAGGAATATTTAGGTGTTCTACCCATCCTTGGAGCATTTAAAATGGTGACAAGAATCAAGTCTATGTATAATGGTCTTTTTTTCCTGATAGTCTAACAAAGATGGCAAAGCTCCATTTTGTTGGAGAACCACTGCATGGGTACACAGATTGCACTGAGCAGCAAGAATTATGGATCTTATTTTCTGCTCAGCACATGTTTGGCTGATAGTGAAGTAGTGGGCAGTCATTTTGCCAGTTAGTGCTTCAGTTTCCTCTATTTTTTAATACTATTAAATTAATTTTTTTTTCTCCCTTTAAGGTTACACTTCTCAGGGCAAAGACTCTTTTAGTCTGCACTGGAGCTCAGTTCAACAAAGTACCAAATCCAATTGGGACCTTGCTGTACTAATGTAACACAAACCAGCCTGATTAGAAACAAAAAGTACTAGGTTTGAAAAACACATGTTTTTCAGACTGCAGACTTTAGTCAGACACTAGGAGTAAAGCTGTTGAATAGCATATTTAAGACTCAGATGGAAAACAGAAACTTCCCCAACCACAAGTTGTACAAGACAATATACATAACCCATTCAATGGAAAAATAGACTGCCTTTATCATATTAATGGTGATTTATAAAAGCAGATGTTCCAGAACCCACCAAACATTTAATTTCACTTCCATTCATTTATACTCAGCTTTAATGGTGGCTTGCTATATTCTTGATTATTTTTTGCCTTCACACCCATTTCTGTCCCTCACCCTGTAAATCACTGTAGGCAGTTTTAGGCCTGCTATCTCCCTGGTTAAATGGTTCTGGGGTTGCTTCCTTGACAAGGAGGTTTAAGGAAAAAAAAATCCATTGTGCAAATAGCATCACAGCAGTGCTATCTGTAAGCATCCCCAGAATTATTCTGCTGGTTATTTAATTAGCTCAGACAAAGGTTGCAGAGTACACAGAAATCTATCAAGGGATCTGCAGTAATATTTGGAGATAATTTCTTTTACTGCTTCATCATTAATATTTTATGTACCCTTGCAATTGATAGAAGCAATAAAACATTTCTGAAAAATACAGAAGAAACAAAAAACTGATATACATGAAATGAAACCTCATCTGAAATTCCACTAGCACTGCACCCATGGCATCATTTAACAGTTTGCTAGGTCTGGTGTACAGACTACACTTCACTGAATCATGACAAAGTACTTAGATCTAAATAGATTTCCCCTATTTATCCCTTGTGGAAAATCTAAATGGAGCTTTTTGAGTGAGAATGAATATATCACTGTTAAGTTTACAGAACTTGTATCTTCTTGCTTCTCAAGAGTTTGTCTGAGCATAAACCTGGACTGTTACATAAAATAAAGAAAAATATTTCAGTCAGATACATCTTAATTCAAAAAGGAGTTATGGTTGTAATTATATACAGGTATATAATTGAAATATTTCAGCATTACTCACAGTTCAAATTGCCTGAACAGACATCCTGAGTATAGCAAAAAGCAAAATTATCAGTTTCTTAACTCAAAGTTTGAGTTCTTTCTGCAGGATCTTTCTGCAATCCTCATAGAAAACAGGAAGAAAATGCATCATTTTAATGGAATATCTTTCTCTTCAGGTTTATAGAAAACACCAAAATATCCAGCACTGGGGTAGTTCAATGGCTCATTTCACTTAAAAAATGTCTTTCCATGGACAAGGCTGGTGCTGGATGAAGGAGAAGTGAATCTGATCCACAAGATCTTTATTTCTGCCCAGAAAAACACGTCCCAGAGAGGGCCCAGCATAGCTCTTAGCTTCTAGGCTAAGTTCACAGCCAGTGAAGGCCTGTAAACCCTTCTACTTGAATTTGTTGTATTCAAAATCTTATAAATACAGAACATATGTCTTGATTAATTTTATTTTTAAGAATATAGTTGAGGGGTTGTACCTGCTAAGCTCAACACCACCAAATGATCTGCTGCTAAGCTAGTTATGAAACTTTTGCCTGTAAGTGTGCATAGTTTAAAAATGTCTATATTCAATCAAATAACTAACATCACATACAGTAGCCACAATGTAAAAATGACAGAATGGACAATTTTTGTTGTTCTGGGAATTCAGAGTATATTCTACAATCATAGCAGGAAAAGCAGAAAAAAATAAATAGTGCATTATGATAATTAAGTCAGCTAATTGTATACATGTGAGCAGTGATGTCACATCAGCAGTGTCAGTAGGAACAAAATTAATCTCTTGTCAAGACTCTTTAAAAACAGCATATTTGACAATAATCAGTGAATTTTCAGCATCAACAATCAGCAGCCTCAGTAACATCCAAGACTTTTCTCATGCTTATCCCAAAGCCAAGTCCCAATGGCAGCCAGTATTCCTGCTCCCAGATACAAACCAAAGGCCAATAAGTGCATGCAGTGACCCTTTTACCCTGCTCTGACATCAATGCTACTTTTCTTACATATTATGTCCTTTCTTTTTATTTTCTCCTTTTTTTTTTTTTTTAATTTTTTTTCCCCCTAAAGTAGAAGCCAGCTGCTGAAATCTGGACTCAATTAATCTACAGTGTGAAAAACCATGTCAAGTGCAGGCAATGACTCACACCAGGAAGGACACTTTGTCATTTCCCAACTATCTGATCAACTATGGTTTTAGGCAAATGACTGATGTTAGATATTGGATGATGTATTTTTGAAAGTGTGCCATAACCAAGTGTAGCTAGAAACTGAGGACACAGTTGAGTAAGGACATATGGAAAAGGTCTCTGTGCTCATTCTTTCTGGAAATATCATGGCAGAACAGCATGGAGGAGAAAGAGATGACACTTTCTTTAAAGCTGAATCTCTTTGTGCTTGGTAAAAAAAGGTTCATGGCATCCAGAAATGGTACTTTTGATTTCTTTTTAAAATCTTCTCCAAGGGAAGAATATGAAGCCACACACAATAGAGCAGGAAAAGCAGAATTCACTTTTTGGCTGTAGCTGACACTGCTGCAGGAGAAGCCTGGTGATGGGGCCATTAGGAGGAGACCTGGGTTATTGGGTTACTTTCCAGTGCTATTACTCTTCTGTTGTTACAGCACAACCTGCACTCAAGTTTTCTGCACAGCCTTAGGCAACTCCTTGTGCTCCCCTGTGCCTTTACTGCCATCTATATCTTGAGAACGATAGCACTTTGCTTTGTCACAGAGATGTCACAAATCCTTTAAAGACAGACATGGATTTGTTTATTGGAGCAATGGGTTTGCTGCAAGTACCTGAGAGAAGTCATCAGAGAAATTCAGTGCTCTGTGGACATTCTGCCACTGCAGTCACAGTGACTCTAGGACAAAGTGACTTAATGGCTTCATCACTGTCAGAAAGTGAGAACACAGTGAAACCCTTTTTTCTGCACTAATATCAGGGCTCTGTGGGAAAGAGAAAGTAGAGAGAGTCCAAAATAAAATTATCCTGCTGCACAAGGGGATGTGTCCTAAATTTCTTGCATTTTCTTTATACAAAAACACTGAAAAGTTTGCCTAATGCAAAACGTTACAGTCACATCAAGGGATCACAGCCACATGGTCTCTAGGACAGGTGGGGCAGCACCACCATCCTGGAGCTCAGCTCTTGTTGTGCCTTGATGAAATATTTTAAGTTCATTCAATTCACAGTAAAATGCCTGAACTGGCAGAGAGAGCTTGAGGCACTGCAATCATAGAATTTCCTGTTATAAATTTGCAGTGAAGATAACTTAGCCTCCCCTACTTTACAAGTATTAATATCCATGTCCAAAAATAAAGCAAAGACAAGAACCCAACTAAAAACCACTGATACAGGCAGGCAGCAGTAAGGAGTTTACAAGTAAATCAAATCACCTTTCCCCAGTGTACTTATGTGCTCATGCATCTGTGCTTTATTTATCTGTAACTCTTCACAATCAGGAAAAAGTATAGGCTTTGTCTAGATGAAGGGACTGGTTTATCTCTGCTCCTGACCCTTTAATTTGTCATCTAGCCAGCTTCCCCTTGGTGAGAATGTTTCTGGCACTCCAAGTCTGCAGTTAACTTAATAAGGAATGTAAGCACAGTTAGATAAATTAATTTCAAGGTCAAGCACACTGACAATGGAAAATGGATACAAGTGGCAGGTAATAGAGGAAATTCACATGCATACTGATACACTGTTAAAGGCAGATGTTACCAGATAATTTAATCTCAAATGTAACTGATGTTTTCAGTTGCCCTTTTCCATTAAAAGAATTGTACCAGATGCTAAAATCAAAGATTATTCAAAGAATTAAGATATGAAAAGCATGTTAGATCACTAAACTCCAATTAGTTAAATTAAATTGTATACCATTATCTACCTGTAGTTTTATTGGTAGCTAGCATTAGCACTCAGCTTGAGCAATAATAAAATTAGAGAATAACACTTTAATTGAATTGCACTTAAAAGGATCATGCTGACAAATGTGATTGTATCTGGCTGTAATGCACACCTTTTCCAACGATCATTAAATCCAATGAAATGAAAGTCACAGGATGTTGACAGCTCTCTGAAATAATCTGTGAACCATGCTGTATCTCGCAGTTCCTAATCAATTTAGAGAAGCCTCATTAAGGCTTTGCAGCTAAAGAACACTTAAAAATCAAAACAAATTACAACATGTTATGGATAACTAGATAATCATATCGATACAACAAGGATGTATTGTGTTGCAACAATTCATTTCCTTTGCAGGAAGAGTTTGCCATGGATGATTTAAGAATTGTTATTTTGTAACTGCAATCAGCCAGCCCTAATGTCAAGTTTTTTCATCTTTACTCATAATAAACATTTCTTATGTTGTGCCTTCACTGTATTCTAGATCTAATACTGGACTCTATGATCCGGTGGCTGTTAATTATTTGTGTGTCTCTGTCTACATTTGTTTCTCTCTTGTGCTGTTTTTGCCTCTCTGGAGTGTGCAGAAACAATGATGTGTGATTCTGGGAACAAATTAGACATTATCAGATACCCCTGTGAATATTTCTTGGCAATTTTTGTTCCCCATGAGTAAGTACTTTGTTGCTGGATTATTTAACAGCCAATAACTCACCCTCGCTCCCTCCTACCTTCGGTGGCTGTTTCCTTTTTATATGGCAGCTAATACAAAATAGTGTACCTTGATGTAACACTTACACATAAGCAATTTGAGCTGGGTAATTTAGCAGATTAATGAGACCAGCCAACAGGCATTTAAAACTGAGACATATCTGTGGCACTCCTTCTTGATCTACTTAGTCAACATGGACTAGGCCAGTCACCTTTCCCAGTGGACTCATCTCAGTCACATGATAAATCATTCTTACTCAAATATTTCTTTTTAAAGATTCCCCCTCAGCCTTAGTTGATAAAAGTCCCAGGCATCAGATGGAGTGCATGGAACCAGATACAAACTCCTTTCCTCTAACATGGACATTATAGTTAGTCACTTGTTGATTAATGTTCCTTTAGCTTCGAGCCTTTGAGGGATTGTTATAGTGTGACTTCTGCTCTCAACAAAGCATAAAATTGGATATAACACTAAAGAGACACTACATAATAGTATCCTGTTTTCTCTCCATTGGACTGATTTGCATGGACTACTCCAGGCTGACATGGGAACAGACTTTAAAATGCAACAGTAGATTAAGACAGAATATGATACTGATGTTAAATACAATTTATAAAACAGAGGTTAAGCTATCTGAAGAAATATGGCTTTAATAAATACACGCTGTTTTTTCAGTTCTTTTTCTGCATGAAAAGCAAAGCAGGGTTCCAGAAAACATATGGACTTCCACACGGTATTTAAAACAGTTTTTTCATGTTTGCCCAGGGTATACAAAGTAGATATCACACACAGAGTATACTGCTCAGCAAAGGCAACAGCAAGTCCATAGACATTTGAGAGGGGGTTAGAGGTTTAAGCATAAAGACAACAGAGCCAGTAATTGACTAGAGGTTTAACACCAGTTAAAGTTAATATTATTGGCATCATGGGAGAGCCTAGAAGTCCAGTCACACCAGAACCTTTTGCAAACAGCAAAAAGCTGAAGCAAAAGACAACCAAACATCTCCTGAAATTCATGTCCAGGAGTGCAAGGAGGTTTGGGCCATGGAAAAACAAGCACCCTTAATCCTAAGGATCTCACCCAGCTCTGATCAACTCCCACTGCTGTCACCTTCTTCCACAAAGGGATACACATTTGCCTCCCTGCAGTTTGGAGAGGATGAGCCCTTTTGATGCATTAGCTCAGCAAGTGAGGGTGTGAGTTCACCTGGGATACCCTTGAAAGACACTTTCTTAACACTCCCCCCCCCCCCCCTGTTGTTCCCATGCTGTGCCTGCTGTGACTATTTTCACTCCAGCACAACATACTACACACATATTTCCATAATTTCGTAGATCCAGGGCTTCATTCTGCACTTACTCTTACCTCTGACAGCCAGAATAAACACCACTACCTGAGTTAAAGTCATGACATGGAGACCAGAATGTTTTGGACATTCTCAGCTGGGTGGCCAAGAAGCTGTGTCCTTCCACCTGGGACTGTCACCTCTGTCCCTGCAGAAGGAGCTTTAAATAAAGGGCCATTGCTTGTAGTGCATACACTCACATTTAATTTTTACTTTTTCCATAAGTGGCACTGGATGTTAAAAGGATGCAGGACTGGAAGCACACAACTTTAGTATGGGTCTTACCAAAAAAAGAAACCCTAAAGGCAAAAATGGACTATGGGAAGATAAAAAGTTGTATGCCACCACCAGTAGGTCTCTCTCTCATAATTTCAGGATAAGTCTCCAAGTTCATCCTCCAATGAGGTCTTGAAGGGCTCATGTTGTGGAAATCAGTGTCTGTTTACAAACATCTGCACTCTCAAGAAATATAACCATCTACTGCAACCAGGGCTCAGTGAGACAAGAACAGCTACCTGAGGTAGGGAGAAAAATGTGAAAAGCTCAGCAGGGTAAAGGAAGGAATCTGATTGCTGTCAAGCATTCTTCTCCACTTTACTACATGGAGCACTCTTTACATAACCCAACAATCAATTAGAAACAACACACATTTGTGGGTCCCCTTAAGGCAATGGAAAATAACTAATGTACATGTGCAATAACTTTCTTTTAGCAAGAAATTTCATCAGGCTATTTCTGTTTTGAACCAAAACACAGAGTGTGCATCAGACAGCAACAGTGGTGGATCCAGACTCAGTAACAAATGGGCTTCAAATTAGTTTATGAACAGGAATCCTTTCAATATTTCAAGGCCTGTATTAGAGAGTGAATGATGATGATGCCTGCCAGGAAACATATAAAGAGAAAAGGAGCTGGGCCCCTGGGCTTTTCTGTCATGGCAGGCTGCTGTCACCAGCGCAGTGCCAGGCACGCACCTCCCAGGGCCTCTCCCTGAACCTGGTGACAGCAACGCTGAGATAATTCAGATCCAGGGGGCTCCACAAGGGTGGGCAGGGTGTAAGGGCTGCTTAATGCCCCCCTCCAAAGGAGGGCTACCAAAGCCATTTCTGTCCTTTCCCAGTGTGTGTCCCCCCAGAGGTATCAGAATTATCAGCCATTTAGCAGATGGCTCAGCAACAAGGCCCATGTGGAGCAGCTTGTGCACACTGTGCCTCTGCACACGCACGATTTTGGTTCACAGAGGGCTGAGGTGTGATGTCTGCTGCTCCTTTACTGTTATACAATTTCTGAGCACAAATCTAAACATAAATCAACACTTAGGTAACTGCAATGTACAAACACAGATTTTCAAAAGCCTCAAATAATTATTACTAACAATATGACATTTATTTCTGCATTCTCACTGACTGTTTTTTCAAAACCCTTAGTGTTCACCCTAACCAAATTCTGTAATCTTTTTTCTGCAACCATGAGATCTAAGAAGTTTATTTTGAAAATGGAGATTCTATCACATTTTTGCCTATTATCAGAAATAAAAGTCTTAAGAAAACCACCAAGTCTTCACAGATTTCCATCAAGATCACCACAGCTGGCAATGCTGAACAATTCTAGAGCTGCAATATGACCTAGGCCTTGGCTCCAAGCTTGCCTCTGGTTGATCTGGTATGTTTGTCTCAGAAAAGCCAGAATAATACAGACCATGCATTTCACGAGGTAGGCTCTGTGCTCTCCATACCCCACTGTGTGGGACATAGACAGTGCTACAGGTCACTTTAAGCTCCATTTGTAACACCCATAACTTAGCACAGAGCTGTTCTGAACTGTCTACAACTTTTCTCTGAGAAAAACCTTCCCTTACAAAGGGGTTAAAAACATAGGTCTGAAATACAATCATACACATTTTTCATTTTTCACAATTTCCTCTGTCTCTTACCTAACCAATTTTCAACTTATTCCATCTCATACCCATTCTCAGCACCCATTCACCATCCTTCTGAAGTTATTTGCCTGCTTAAATGATGCTGGAATAATATTAACAAAACTTTTTTTTTATTATTTTCAGGTTACAGTTCACATGTGAATCAAAACTGCATTAAGGGTCTAATCATGCCACCCTTTAAATCAGCTGTGGTTCCATTCAGTGAAACCAAAGCAAAGCAGAAATGAAAGATGCAAAATAGTGGGCAGGTCCCTCTGAAGGGCTGCTGAGTGGTCAGTGCACCTGAGTGAACTGGGTTCATTAAAGAGCCAGAAAACAGGACACTAATTGCACAGACTGTCTTGGGAAATCCTGCAGCAAGAAACTGCTTCTCCTCCTGCAGATGGGTGAACACAAAGAGCACTTCACCCTCTATTGAGCTCCACGTTGGACTGACATCTAACACAGCAGAAGCTGCAGTAAAGCAGCAAACTTGAACAAAATTAATAGTTCTGGCTTATGGCAGAGTCGAGAGTAAACCAAAGAGGATAGGTAGAATGATAAAACCAGAACATTCAGAAAAAAAACCAAGTATACTTTTAAGCACTCTCAGCTGTAACAACTACACCAGCTGTTACAAGGTGCAAACAGAAGACCTTGGGCAGACCAACAACATGACCAGTTCTGTTCAGCTATGAACAAGCTGCACCTAAGCTGTGTGCCAGTAGATGGTGTGTTTATTTTAACCTAATAGTTACCTGAACACAATTAGAGCTCTCTTTACCATTGCTGCTTTACTTTGAGCCCATATTGATTCCTGAAGGTGCTTCAGTTTTACCCTGTGAAGTTTTCCTCTTCTATTTCATCCCCTTGTGAAATGTCACAAAGAGGATCACTGTGGCCAATGTGATAGGAACTTTCAGATCGTTGAGTGTAATATGCTATTCACATTTGCACTTCAAAGCATTGTGCAGTTAAATATAATCCCGTGCCATCTTTTACAAGAAATGCCAGGATCTTTCCTTGTATGCTGGCACAATACCTCAGCTCCAGGTTTACCTCTCCTGGCTTATCCAGGTAGCGATTTATCCTAACTAATGTCCATGCCCCTAAGACCAAGTGAAAGCAGCAGGAAGCCAATGGAGTTCAGTGTCCTCTTGACATGCAACACTGCTTCAGAGACAACCTGGCTCAGGCTCCTGATCTTGTTTTCACAGAAGGTTTCAAGAATTTGTGAGACATCTTTTCATTTGCTTTTATCTTATGATAGCTTGTTCAGCCCCCTTCACAATTAGACTCTGACACTTTTATGGCTCAGAGTGGCTGCATTTTTTTATTTTTTTATTTTTTTTAAGTAGGTCATGTGAAACATAAATACATTGCATCCACACATCAAGAAGGCTTGGTGTATCTCTGTTCAGGTGCTCAGCATTTGAGACCACTGCTTGAATGCTACCCAGCCATCACCCCCACTGGGTGCCCCTAGCTCACCCCACACTTCTTCAGAGAGAAATGGAGGGAAAAGGATTCTTTCTCAGAGTAATTGGCAGCTTAGAGGAAGGGGTGACAACGATGAGCCAAGAATCAGGATCTCTAGATCTACTCATCTATGACTGCTGCTTGTCAAAACATGACATGTCTCCCACCTGACAGCCACAATAGGTCCAAAACATTCCTCCTGACAGCCAAAGTATCAAATGATGAAGCTACTGACAATATATTAATTTTCTTCTCTACCACAAAATAACAGCCTACTTGCTTCTTTACATCAAGGAATAGTGTGACTGGTGCACATTATAAAACCCAGATTTGAAGCTGATTGGTGACCCATAAGAGGGTATGTGATTAATTCTGTAAGAAAGTTCATCAACCAATTCCTGAGAAGTACCAGCACAAAACTTGAAAGCTAAGGAACATGCTCCTGCAACACACATTCAGTACTTCAAAACACATATACTTGTTGGACTTAAAGGACCAACAACAAAATTATATGCCAAAGCACTGAACTACTTGACTCACAAACAATTAAAGCATTCTTTCAGATACATTATATTTTGTAGGGTTAGTTTTCTCAGGCATTATATACAACAAAGTGGACACACTCCCAGGAGCTCTTAGATTTCTTATCCTGTAAGTTTAGATCAATCTAATTATCCTGAATTTAAGGAGTTGTGGGCTAGACCCCCAGACTGAACTGAACTAAATCTCCCAAACTGATGCTGGAGACATTCTCTAGAGCAGCTGGAGATTTCATCTCATAAAAAGTTGCACTGGATTGTGTATTTTTTGCTTTCCTAGATTCAGCATATGGTAATTCCCTTCCTTACTATCTTGGATTAGAAGAAAAGAAGCCTATGGATGAAAAACCTCTCTTATTTCAGACCTACTTCTCCTCTAGCCCTTTCATGAAAGAATTACAATTGCACTCATATAAGGTTGGCATCATCAGCTTTTGAATCAGTTTGGAAGCCTTATACCTAAGAGGCAGTAAGTCTGTTGTGAATTTATAGCTAACTGATCATTCTCTCAAGTGGAATGGCATTCAAGATTTAGTACCAACAGCTTCACAACTTCTCCTTTGCTTCTAAATGCACAAACCAGTTTTTTCTAACATGGTGTCCAACACAATTCTTATACTTGCAACTTTCAGTACCAGAAAGTTTTTCACTGAGTTTTCCCATCACATGCATCGTATTAGGGATTCACTTTTACCTGAAACACATGAAAACAACAATTCTGTGTCTGCTCCATGGACTAATAGTTCCAATGTAAGCACAGACATGAGATCACACTACCAGAGCTTTGTCTTTATCTTCTAGTTGGTTTCAGTCCCAAAGGGAACAAGAATGGAAGGAGTTTGTTCACATCTGGTTACAGAAGATCTTATAAACACACCTGATGTGACTCAAGGTTAAAAGGGTATCCATTCTAGACCTGAGAGTCCTTTTCAAGTAGGTTTCTCATTCTGTTTACTCTTAAGCAACATTTTTTCAATCAGGTGGAGCAACAAGTAGAATGAAATAACCTCAGGATCTAGCCCTTTATGCCCAGTTAGCACACACTGGCTCTCAACTGCAATTATTTGCCTTTCCTAACTTGAGACACAAAATGTCCTGTCTGCCAAGAACAGCTCAGCACTGCTATGCCTGTCTTTGCTTGATGCAGACTGATTTTCCACTGTAGATTCATTATGTCATTGACTTCAGTCACGGGAATATTAATATTTTCACACATGTGGGAACTTATCTTGTGGATGCAAAGCTCATTTATTACAGTGATTTCTTCAGAGCCTGTATGCATCTTTGAGTATACTAATTTTATAACAAAGCTTGTAAAAAGACAGATTCTGAAAGTGAAAGCATGCAATTTTACCTGAAATATGAAGTTTACAGCCAAGATTGTTTATTGCTGGGAGGGGTCAGTCCTCCTCTCCCACCCCCCTGCTTCTTTTTGGTGCTTTGAATAATTTAAAATATAATGTAATAAAGGAAGTTTAGATACTTTGTTGCAGAGTGGCTTTTGATTGCTTACTGTGAGCTCACTAATGACTCTGATAAGACTGAGCAGTTTAAAGAGAAGGGCCATGTCCAAAGCTACACTGGAAGATGTATTAACACCTTTGAATGATGCTTGGAACTATTACACTGAAGCCTGAGGAAAGAACTGACTACACTCTCCCTGTCTAACAGAATAAAGTCAATTTAGACATAAATGATAACATAATAATGCCTTGCATTTATTTCAGAAGTATAATTAGAGCACGTTTTTATTTTGGAACATGCAAACCCTTCATATTTATGAAATGCTCACCCAGTTAGTGCTGTAAGCTCTAATTCTGAGCACTGAAACATATAAGGAGTTTTGGTCAGATAGTCACAAATCCATGCACCAAGAGAAAAATCAAAAGAAATCAGCTGCAGTTCTGAACATGTATTTGTAAATCCTGTTCCTTGAAAAATCAACAACTAATTATCTGGGTCAGCAGAAGAGGGAGCTACATTTTTATTAAGAAGTTTAATAACACAGAAGCTCCTTTCATGGCTGTCATAGCAATGGCTGGTACTGAAATAAATAATAATAGAAAAGAACTCTTGTTTTATTGAATTAGGAAGAGATGGTCTCTCTGGTGGTTTAAAAGAGAAAGCCCAGTAAAATGCTACCTCAGACTTTCCTGGAAAAGAGATGAATTTAAAGTTTCAAATAAAGCAAATGTATCAATTCAAAGAAATTGATCTCTCTTTTTTGCCACATGAAAGTAGATATTAAAGTTATAATTCTCTTGAGCTTTATATCTATGCTGTCATTGATATGACTAAAGATGTTGCAATTTTGCTTAATTATTTTACACAAAAAATCAAACCATGTATATTTGAGAATACTCTTAATTAAACTTACTTTAAACATTGTAATCTCAGCCTTATTTCAAGAACAAAGCATCTAGTTATATCTTTTAAAGCATATATTCAGTCTGTAGGGCCAGGTTTACTGCTCAAATTGTGCCATGTCCCTGAAGCAGACATAGACACCCAAGAGTAGATTAGGAATCAAGTTGAGCACCCAGGGGAGAAAGGATGGATTGTTCAAAACTGGTTTCAGGTGTGCACCATACCTGCATTCTGATGCTAATAAATACACAGAAGTGCTGAGAGAGTAGCAGAAGAAAAATCACAGACAAAAAAATCAGCTCACAGTAGGAACATGTGAACAGGTTCTTCAAGCTCTTGAAATCATAATAAAGGAAAAACTGATTTACAGTTTTACCCTCCAGATACGTGTCAAGGACATGCAACAAAACAAAACTGAAGGCTGAAGGGTTAATTTTGTCCTAATAATCCTGTGTCCATCACCTCTGTGCATGCAGCGAATGAAATTCAATTCCACTCAGACCAGGGATCTATGCACAAGGGTCATATTTTCTTGTAAACTCCAGCTGATGAGTGGACACATCTGCAGAGGGCTCTGCCACTGACCAAACCATTTGCCCAGCCTGCAGCCAGATCCATAGATTAGGGGATAAACCACGTCCAGTCAGAACACCTGACCTCTGTAGGAAAAGCATGATTTTATGTTTTTCTCCACACAGTCATCAGCATGTGATCAGCACATTCTCCAGTGTGTGCAGGCAGCACAAGTACAGGCACCCCGAGCTCTGTGCAAACGCCCTGGCCCCACTCGCCTCTGCCAGAGCCAGGCTCCCGGTGCAGCCCCTGGGATGCTTCCATCCCCACTCCCAACGGGCTTTGGTGCACAGACACCACACTGCCCACAGGCACTCCAGCTCCAGGCTGGACTGGGGCATGCCCGAGGCTGTGCCCCAGATAAGAGCCCTTCTGCAAACAGCTGCAGCAGGGAGACAGCAGAAACCAGCTGTATCGGTGCTACCAGGGACTTTCCATTATCTGCAGTGCTCCAGCTCTGCTTTACCTCATGAAACAAAGCTGCTTGTGTTCCTAACCCTCAGCATTGAAAAACCATAAAACAGGAGTCACACACATAAATCACACCTAAATGCCTTCTGGGGGCTGAGTCTTTAAAGTTTCTTTTTCAGGCTCTTCTCCATAACCATAAGAATGAAAATATCTCTTTCTACATGAAAATTGAGATACTTTTCTCACCATTGGAATCCACAAGCTAGAATGTTAGGCAAATAGTGTAATACTGGGGATGAACTCTTGAAGGCTGATGACACTCTGCTGATTGTGCAGTGGTTTCTGGCAGCCTGTGGAGACACCAGGTGTGAAGCCCTGTGATGTCCTTTGGGGAGCAGACCTTAAGTCTCCTTTGTGCTGGGGTTTGTGTGCACCACCAAAAGTATGAGTCTGAACGTTGCATCTGTACTTGACACCCAGGACTAGCCCAGAGGGTCTAGTCTGGAGGTCAGCCAAGCTTTGACACATATCTCTTTGTGAAGCATATCGTGGTTATTTTGTCTACCCTACCTTCATCTTGTTCTCATGCGATTGAGAAAAACCCTCCCACTACTCTGATTTTAAAATGTCTCTGTAATGGAGCCTGTAATTTATCAAAGGGTCCAATTAAGATCTCCTCTTTGTTGTCCTGTGAAACCATCCCTTCAGAAAGTCAAGAAACATATCCCACAACGTGAGAGGCTCTAACACTTGCAAGCAAATGGTTGTCTTTTGGGGACACATCTGGATCATTACATAAAGCACAAGCAACACAATGGGGCCAATGCCTTATTGTCTATGGGATACTTTTAGGCAAATAATTCAGCTGCAGATGGTAAATAGAGCTTCAAAGCATAATGATATCTAACTGTGAAATAGCTGAGTCAGGTGCATTTACTGAAGTGGGGTGAGCCAAACACTAATTACAGTGTGGTTGCACTAGGATTAGCGTTACATCTGACATATTTTAAAAGCAGGCATAAACCAGTGCCAAATGAATTTGATAAACTTCCATGAGCTTCATCCATAGGCATTTTATTGTGGCTAAAGAAGAAAGTTGCAAGAGATACAGAACATATTAGAAGGTATGCTTCTCATTTCTGAGAATCAGCACCAAGTTTTCCTGGAGCTCTGACTAAGCGGCTGAAAAGTTTAGTCACTCACAGGTGTTTTGCTGCCATCTGTCAACAGCTGATTATTGCAAACCTGTTTATTCAGACTAGTGCTGTGGAGGAGAACTTGCTATCTTTGCTCAATCTCTTTATACAGCTCCTGAGCATCTTCCCCCAGAACTAAACCACCCCAGGGCTTTGGGAAATTGCAATCCACATCCCCAGATGAGCTTCCCAGCTGGCCCCTACCTCTATGAAGTTCCCAAACTTCAATTCTGGCTCAGAGTCCTGAATTTGGAGATTTAATTATAGCACTGTCATTCAGAAGGAAGTCTTCACAGGCTGGGGTATTGCCATTACTTGCCAGATGCATCCACACCCTGGTACAGATTACATACATTACTGACCTCAGCTGAACCATGAGAACAATAAGGCTGGCCCTGGTCAGGAATCTTCTGACAAAACCTGGTTTCACTAGAAGAGGCAGATGAGAATCTAACGTGTTTCACTGACATTTGCTGCATGCAGAGCTCCAGACAATCACCAGCAGGCTCTGGTTGCTCCAGCCAGCCCAGCAGGGGCTGCCCACTCCCTGGCAACTCGCAGGGAATGACCAAGGCTCCCAAGTGTCCAAGATCCAACAGGACAAAGCCAGGACAGGCCCAAGATGTAAGCTAATTTCTGTCTGAATTGGAAGAGAAATTCAGCTCATACCAAGGAGCTTTTGGAGGACACAGGAGCAGGTCCAGAGCCATAAGGTTTGGAGCAGAATTCAGGTCTGTCTGCTGTCATGGGTGGAATTGGACACTAAATGTTTTTATTTACACTTGTAGATACAGAACACTGGAAAACCTTCCCCAGCAGATTGCTAACATGGCCATAAAAATGCAGCCTGCTGTGTCTGCCCATAAACATTAGATTATTCTAATCTGGGTAGGATTTTATTAAACATATAAGTTTCTTTTCACAAATATTTATCTATAAAAATTGTTTTAGGAGCACCTCTAACTATTAATGGCATCTTTTTATCTATAACCTTCAAAGAGGGCATTCAGCCTTTTCCTCTTAAGTACAGGCACCACAATGTGTGTTTCAATCTGATTATGTCTCTAGGTAGAGAAGTTCTAATCTTGCTCAAGCATTTTGCAGAGTGAAAGGAGTGATATGCTGGCTTTCAGCTCTGTCAGAAGATATACATACTAAATCTAGAAGTTTACAGGCTTTTGATCTCTCTGCCTCCCCCAATCACTTTCCTCATCAACAGCATTAAAGTAAGTTAGCCATGAATGAACAAAAAGCAGGAAAATGCTCAACATCAAATCATCCCAGTGTTAGAAACCAAGGTTCAGCATCACTGCACCTTCCCATACAGCACTATCCCATTAGGAATACTTTCATTTGATTAGACTGATCCATTGGCTCCTAGTCCATATTACTTAACCCTCAAACCATTATGCCCTATTGAAAATAATTGGTGATGACAGTTTCAGGTTTAATATTTAATACAGTAGTTAAATGGAGTCATACTGTTTGTGGTTATAGTTTCCATTGACTAATAAGCAAGTTAGAGCACAAAATGCATTTTTCTTCAGCTGTTACATTAGCAGTAAGCTAAACACCATGTTACTCATAGGAACCTTAAACATTTTCTGAGAAATGTCCCCAAGCCAAGTCAAATATTGCATTGATTTGTGGTTCACTTGTTTTCCTTTTTATTACTGGAGGACAGTCTTTATAGTGACTGCTGCAAGGTGGATGGAGGCAGTGAAAGTCACTTCTTGGCATGTCAGGCCAGCTTTCAGGCAGCCCTGTGAGCAGTGCCTTGTGCAGGGGCTCCTCCTGCCTGCACAGCCCGGGGCAGGGGGCAGAGAGCTCTGGCTGCACCTCCCAGCCCCAGCAGCTCCTCTGCCCTCCAGCCCCACCCTGGGGGGGTTGCTGTCTGCAGCCCCCTGGTCTGCCTTACAAAAGCCTGCAAGGAAAACGAGATGGGACCTTCCCCACCCAACCAACACCACTATCTCCAAGAAGAAACCTTCTCCACTTTACTCCCTTTTCTGCACAACAGAGGAGGAAGGTTCTGGAAGAGGAGGTCTTGAGCAGCTGTGAGATATCTAAAAGTAATGACAAACATATGGGAGTTTGTCCTGCAAGGGCTCACCCACCTGTACAAATTTTGGGTCAGGTTACCTGGTGTCTCGCCAGTAGCTTCAAAAGAGTTTTATTTATTTACTCTAGCCAAGAATTTGGCACTCTATTTTTTAATCTGCCCACATCTTTCACCTCCTCCTGTAGCGCTTGTTCTCCCAGGGCTTTTTTTTTTTGCTATTAACACTCCCAGTTCTGGATGATTATTACATTAACAGGGATTCCAGCTGAGGGTGGGGCTCACTCCCAGCAAATTAGTCAGTGTGGATCTCCACTCCTCCATGGCTTGGTTCCCACCAGTATCTGAGCAGGCTTGTACATATTGCAACTGCTGCTGTGATTTACTGGAAAGAGACCCCTTATGTGTCATTCATGTGCTGAGTGGATGAGAGAGAAATGACACCCAAATATCTGAATTACAAAAAGAAAACCAACATTCACGAACCTTGTTTTGTGTTTTACCAATGCCAGATGCTGCTTCTGCAAACCTTTCCTGCTTGCTCCTACGAGCTGAACTTTTGTATACTACCTTGAGTGCAGGAGACTCAAAGACTAGGTACAATCAAAAGGACATTCCAAGAACCATAACCTACAAAGAGCTAGCACACCTTCCCAGATATGCTAGCTGCCCATCTCTAGGATTTAATTGGGACCTATAAAGCACTCAGCCTTGAACTCTGAATTCTTAGAAAAGGATTTGCCAGTGCCAAAAAAATTGGTATTGGAATTTGGTCTCACAAATTCTTTACCACCCTGAGACAGAGATGATTTGAAAAGACCCATAGCATCATGATTTGAGGATGCCCAAGGATTCTTTCAGAGAAGAGGCCCCTAATTCCACAGCTCACACTTGAACTGAGGCCCAGATACATGGAGACATAACTCACACTGCTTAGAATGGAATCATTCCTCATCCAACCTCTGCTATAACAGTACATTCAAATGAACTTCCTGAACCAGATGGTCAAGCCAGGTTAGCTTCACAGATCCTAAGGTGGGAGAGAAAGTGATTTACTGTCATTGAAGCTTCTGAGGTCACAGATTATAATAGAAAGATAATTTACCAAAAAGGGAAATAAGATTACTGGGTGGACTCAATGCTTAAAATGGACTTAGCATTGGTTTTGAACTTATTTAGATGCATGACGGAGAAACACAGCTTTGTTTCCATTTATAAATGTCCAAAATGACAACCTGAATTTAGACAAGTGCCTGACTTGACCAGTGCCAGACTGACCTAATTGGTAACAGAAGGATCATATTCTTAGCTGAGATGAACAGACAGCATGGGCAGCTGTCAGGCAACCTGCCCCAACTGACTGTAGGACTGGATGGACAAAGCCAAGATAGAGAAATGCCTTATTAAGTCCTTCTGGTGCTCATTTGGGGCATGATTCTCCCATATATACCTGTACATAACCAGTGATGTCCACAGACTCACATTAGAGTAGCATTTTGGATTTATTTTTCCCTGATACCAAACAATGAATAGCCCTACCTAGACCTCTCAAGAAGGAAAATAAGAGACTATTTTTTGAGACTATTCCTGCAACATCAAAAACACTTATTGCACATTGATACAGTTCCCAAAAGATTTATCCTAAATTTCTTCTAGTTGGACATACAAGTGGTATAATTCAATAGCAGGGGTTGAAAGGGAAAAGGCAATGTGAGAAGCCACCAATATGTCTCTCAAATAAGTGTTCAGAGAGCAGCTGCAGCTGCTTCCCTGAATTTTGTCAGAAATTGAGGATTTTGTCAACTGCCCCAGGGTGTGTCACTCCCAAGGAAGCCAAGTGAGGCATGAGGGGTGAAGGCTGCACTGCCCTGGACAAGCTGCATGATCAGAGCCTTCGGTGGCACGTCCTCTTCCCTCTGCTCCCTGTGTGCTATCAGCACCTGTGATAACACAAGTGTTTCCGTGGCACCAAGCACAGCAGCAGCAGCAGCAGCAGCAGCAGGGGTGACCAGCTCCTCTTCAGGCAGGCCCAGTTTCCCCAGGCTTGCTGGAGAGCTTCTCAAAGCTGTATGTAGTTACTGACTTGTTTCTTAAGAATTCCCCCAACACAAAATCATGTAAAATAGATTCAGCCAAGAACTGAAAATCATTACTAAGTATAAATTATTTTATCTTTCATTTTTACCTATTCACAGAGGGAAATGCACAATGTGAACCGTACAAATCCAATTTAAGCTCTGAGAATAAGGTCTAAGTAGGACTTAACTAGTATAGAGGCCGTTAGGCTGACCCTCTACACTGGGGTTAATTTCATCCAAAAGCTTTTCCAAGAGATAAGGAAACAATCTTTCATGTACAAAGTGCTTGAGGAAACCAAGAAACAGTAAAAGAATCTGCCTGCTTTGAAAGCTTTGTATCTCACCTCAACACTCAATAGAGAGATGTGTTGTGTTGATGTACTGTAGATTATACCTTACCCAAACGGTGAAGTTAAAAGAAAACAGGATCCCTTGACACTGTCTTAGACAACCCATAATACAGCACTATCATTAAATGAAGTTTACAAAAGGCTTCTATTTACATGTCTGCAGAAAATAGACCAGGGCACAGGATGCTGCCTGCAGTGTAAATGTTAACTGAGGCACTGCACGGCTCTCGCCGCGCTGCGGAAAACCGAGGGCAAACAGAAGGAGCAGAAAACAGTCTGGCTGCCCAAAGCAGCCCTGCATCCCAACAGCAGCCTGGCTTTCAGTGCAAAACAACTCCACCAAGCTACAGGAATGGAGGGCAAGAGCAGCATTAAAGGAGGTGTCTGGCAATTTAAAAGATGGATGTGAAAAACTAGCTCAATGCTGAAAGAACAGTAGACAAGGCTACACATAAATCAGACTCTTTGCTTCCAGCCTCCAGGAAAAATCTCCAGAACTGGTGACCAGAAGTTAAAAGAGATGGCAAGGCACATCTGCACCTTGGGGATGAAATTGTTTTCATGGCAGAACATCACTGTTGTAAACACCTGGGCCAACCACTATATGTGTGGAAAAGTCTATGGTATTCATGTTGGAAAAGAGGGGCTTCTATATGGGCAAGTGAATCTGTTTTGCTTCTGGAGATGTTTGGAATTGGGAAAGGAGAAAAAAATCCCAGTTCTAAAAGACTGTATGGGTAAAGAAGAAGAAAATACCTTTCAGCAGGAAATAGACGAGTTCAGGTGTATATTAATTGCTTTTAATTTCAATAGCAAAAAACGCAAAAGATGAAAATATCTCAGAATAATGTTGGTGAGCAGAATATGACCAGCAAGGACCAAGGCACCAAACTTAGATTGTTTACAGACCAAAGTTATTTTGGGCAGCGCTGTGTCCTTATTTTCTCTTCCTTCCAAAAAACATATCCAACAAGGCTGCATAAGGACTCCTGTCGAGCTGAATGCAATTCAGGACTTCACTGTTTATAACCAACTGCTTTTACCCACACACTCAAATAACCCTAAAATGACCTCTATTCATGACTAATCTAGGGCTGAATTGAAATGACTGCCCTTGAAAGAAACCTCTGCATCTCACAGCAACAGGCAGTGCCAGCCTGTGCTTCCCCCCAGTCAGGATGGCCAGGCCACTCACAGCACTGCAGCTCTTGCCTCCATGTGCTGTATGGCAGTTTGTAATGCCCAGGTTTATCCTAAACAAAGATTTATCATAATTTGACCCCTTTTCAAGTTAAGACATCACTGTGAGAGGTGAAATTCAACTTTATATTCTACTATGTAACTATTAAGACACAGCCCTGCAAGGATCTGCTGTGAACAGCTTTCCTCAGAGGAGCACTTTCCTGCAAGGCCTTTGCATCCTAGATGTGCTGGGTCACACATGCTCTAGTATCATGTGTAGCCACACATTGTCATTAACCACCCTTTAGTAGGTAATAGGGTGAAACATGTCAGTGAACCATAAACCCAGACTGATTTAGAAGATAAATTGTAATGGCCCAGAAGTAGCTGTTACAGCCTTTCCTGTCAATACTTCACCTTTAAAAAAATTCCCTAAATACTTACTAATACTACCAGATGTAATGGCTGTCAATAACATTTACTTTAAATAGTCCCCAAACACATTACATAACCTGCATTTAAAAAGTCCATCTTGCCAATATTTGAAGGAAGTGCAGCAAGCTACCCTGTCACCTCTGGTGAGCTCCTGGGAGCAATGCTGCTCTTTGCTTTCCCACATTAACCCTTCACTGCCTGACCCACCTCCTCCTGAAAGTTAAGGTGAGGGTGAGAGAGGCAGAACTTTGGGTGCAGCTGCAAGATGTGTCAGGTTTGGTGGCAGAGCCAGTGTCTGTCCCTGCTACCTCCTCTTCAAACAAGGGCAGTTATCAAGCAGCACCATTTTGATGATGGAGGCTGCAGTGTGGGCACACTGAGGCAATGAGTCAGGAAATTGGGGTGGGGATGAATGGGAAGGAGAAGCCCAGTGGGCTAGAGACCCCTCATGGCAGTTCCTTAGACCAGCAATGTTACACTGCTCTCTCTGCTAAGGACAGCAGCAAACCTGCATGGAGGCTCTGCCCTTGCTTTGTCCCACCTGGCAGACCATGGTTTTGTGTTTGAAATGCCAGCACTGCAGTGCTGCCACACAGAAGTTGTGTCTTGGCAGCTGGCTGATCTGAGCAGGGATGCAACCCTGTGTGCATTACCACTGCTGAAGGCTGCTGCTGGTTAGGAGGGCAAATGAGTGGCACATAGTGCGATTACGCAAAGTAGGGATCAGGATAATTACTGGATTGCTTCAAGAGGGAGGCAGGAGGAATCATTTGTCACATCACAAGCATTAACTGTCAGTGTTAATTACAGGTATTTATGTCTGCCACTTCTGGGATTAGCCAAGTAAGCGTGGTGTGATGAAGAAGGGCATTGCTGAGGGAAATGGAATCATGTTCCTTGGGGCAATAGCAGAGCCATGGGATAATCACATGTGTCTTCCAGGAGCCATCCACCTCCTGTTCCTCTCTGGCAAAGCAACACTTTGCAGTTCTGTGTCAACAGCACTGAGCAGAAAATAACTTGGCTGAGATATATATATATATATATATATATATATATATGTATATATATATATATATTTCACTCAAGCAGGGTCAGTGCTCCACAGTCTCCAAAGAATGGGATGATACTAAACCTTTGAAAAAAAAAAAGTGGCCTATGTATAAATATTCTATGCTCAAATGACTTACATACAAGTAAGTTCACACATATGTCTAATCTTTCTGTTGGGAGCCAAGACCTAGACTTCTAGAATATTTAAGGGCCTGGGACCAACTCATATAAATAGTAAAGCCCTCTAAGTTTTAAGTGCAGCTGTTTCAAACTCATCCAAATATGGTTCCAGGTGTGGAAGGGCACAGCAGGAATAAAATCACACTAATGCCTGGATCTGCAAAACAGAAGCAATTGTGACAGAAACATCACCCTTTACCAGGGCCATTTCTAAAGAAATCAATAATCTAACCAATTTGGAAGTCAGCATTTCCAAAACATAGCAAGGAGTAGTGGCAATGGGACAAGTTAAAGGAGGATGTGGATGTGATTTGCTGCGTGCCAGAAGCAGGAGATACCAAAGTATTTTGAGGAAAAGTGGGGAGTGGTTGGGGCAAAGAACAGGAGCTGCTCTTCAGGGATGGGCACTCCTGGATGCCAGGTACTGATGCCTGGCCTGACCCAAGTCCAGGGGAAGAGTTTTCTGAGTTACTAACCCCCACACAGATGACTAGAGGTGAAGGTGTGCACAGCTAACTGAATTCACACGTTTACAGACCAAACCTGATAAGTACTCCTCTCTCCAGCTAAAAAGGACTCTTAGGGGAGTTCTGAACCCTACACATGCCCACTTGCAAGGACAAAATTATAGATGGAGGCCCTGAAGTTACAACTTCATTTGTGGCATTGTCTCTAGGTCACTCAAATACTCAGAAATGGCTATAGAGGTCTTGTAAAAAGGAAAATCAGAGAAAGAACAACAGTAAGAACTGCCATACCCAAGAAATTATTCAATAATAAAGGGATTTTTTTTGATGCCACAAGTAAATGCTGTATTTTCTATTTCATCTTCCTGAAATCCTTTAGGTAAAAACTGGGGATGCACATTGTCTCATCTCTGCAGTAAATGCCCCAAACCCATGGTCATTCCACAATAAAGACCAAGCATACTGAGTTACCATCACAAGGTTGTTATTGTTTAGGAAGATCTTTTTAACTCATGCTTTTGAAATGGGAATATTTCAAATTGTATTTTAAGAGATTCAAGTCTTCCTTGTCAAAGCACAGTTTGTAGACAGAGGTGCTATCTTTCATTTCTCTGTCTGATGCAATCTAAACAGCTTTAGGGCGAGCAGGGATCTTGGTGAAATGGCAGAAGAACCTTCCATGGATGAGAATAGCACAAGGCTGTTCATCTGCACTGCACCTGTATCAATATGAGGAAACTATACCTCTTCTGGTGTAGGCAGTGGTACTTGTTTGCACTGGAAGAGGTAGAGTTTGAAAGATGCCTGTTAGCATCCTTCTAGAAGATTATTAGTTTAGATTAGATTATTGGAAAGCTCACTAAGTGTAAGCTTGCAGTATAATTAAGAAGGCTTAGATGACAATTCCTCCCTAATCTAGATCTGAACATTCCCTATTACTTTAATGAACTAATTAATCATATCCTGAGACTTCTCTTTTTTCTTATAAATCTTGAAAATGATGAATATAGTGTGAATCAAATTTATTGTCTGAACAGGAATTTCAATGCCTTCTAGTATCAAGGCACTACTGGAAATAAAGATGCACTTCTGAAAGAGTTAAATAAAACAGGGTCAATTATCACTGGAATGTTAACCAGAACTCTCTAGGGCAAGATAAATCAATAGTAAATACCATCTTAATAGGAAAGTGTGTGTCATTTTCTGTTCAGTGTACTGGAGTGCACACTGCCCTGTTAAAATAAGTAAGAATTGTAATAGTATCTTGGCATGTAGTAGAAATAGCAGTAGGTGAAGTTTCCTCCATGAAGCCAAAAAGTGATGCAATGGCAGCTTGTATGGCTATAACTGTATATTTTGCTAGAATCAAAAATAAGGGTTTTAATGTATTATTAAATTCTTTGCTTGGAGGCAGGCATCCACACACCTACAATTATTTTAATTGCATGTTCCAGATTTTTTTGTTTTTCAGAATTTTATGACAGAAGCTGAAGTTAAAATTAATACCTCTCAATATACTTTCCTGAGTTTCAGTAATAAGTTCTTCTCTTTGGGTAATGGAGTGGTTTATTCAGTGTGTTATATTTTTAGTTTTATGGAAAGGTTTGGGAAAAAATTGTGCCAAACAAAATACACGTGGTAACCAGTATTCAAACTACCGTAAATTAAATGAGTCTGGAGAGCAGAAAAGAACAAGTTGGGAAGCTGAAGACATCACTACAGTCCAGGAAGAGGTGACAGTGGATTCACATGTTGCAGCTTCTGGAGTTCTGGAATTGTGTCTCTAGGGACAGGGAAGAAGCAGGCTCTTGTGGCTAAGCTGCAGTAGGGGGCTGGCTCTGTGCACTTGGAAGCTGCCCATGGCAGACCAGAATCTGGGTTTGCAGCACATTTCTGCTCTGCACCAATCTTTCATAGGCACTCTCAGCAGGATGTAGCTTATCTCCCTGTCAGAGTGGTCATGGGAAGAACAAAATCCTCCTCTCAGAACACAGTGCTCTCTGTGCTTAACGTGGAGCATCTGACACTCTGCACACATCCCTCCTGAACCCCTGGGAAGGGCTGGTGAAGATTTTTACTACCACTTAGCCTCTGTTCCTGATTCTGCTGCTCAACTCAATGATCTGCAGAATACCAGGCTGCTTTCCCTTCCCAAAATCTCCTGCTGGATTCTTCAGATTGACATTTTCCCAGACCTCACCAACAGATATCTTTCATTTCCTCTGCCTCAGCAGATCACAAGAACTATCAGGATCTGTTTAATTTCACTGATACCAGTGGTATTTCTCTTGATTTATAGCAAACTAAGTGGAATGGGAATTGGGGCTGAGCTCTTGGGGGAGGATCACACACATTGCCATTTGCCACCCCTTCCCACTGGGGCAGGAGGCTGGATAGCAAGTGCTCATATACTCATGGCAAGGGCACCTCCTCTTAGGAAAAATATTCATATATACCCAAATCTTGACTTTCATTAAGCTTAATGCATTTGCAGCCAATTGCATTTAATAGAAAGCCTTTCCCAGGTAGTATTTAAGCTCATCAAGAACACTAATCAATGGCTGGTGGTTAAATGCATTCTTAACTTTTTATGTGCATTGTCCTTGTGCCATGTGATGTGATGTCTTTATAACAAGATCATTAGGGAAAATCACAAAGATTAATAAAAATACAAGGAGAATTGGACGCAAGGGGTTCCATTAAATAGAGCAGAATTGCAGACAAATGAGACTCTGTGGCATTCTGAGTTGTAAGATTTTAAGTGGGTTTTTGAAATACTGTATTGTTTGTTGGTCTTTTCCTTAGTTCTTCCTTTTACAGCTGTACTGAGCTCATGCAAAATAGGCTGGTCTCAGGGCAAACCTAGAATTGGGAGAGGAAAAAAGCTCATGTTCCCAAACTCTTGTGTTTCTGTCCTCCCTCCAGGAAAGAATACGAAACCTGGACTTAAAATAAAAGGCAGAAATTCTAAACAACCCCTTTGACTGCTTTTATCCAAGGACAGAGTTTCGAGCTGAGAAGTTCCATTGATCTATCAATATGCTGCTTAGAGAAGAGTGAGAGAGGAGACTGCATTTATTTCAGGAAGATAAGTTCTATTTAAAAACATGGTAGTCAGCTCGAGGCTGAGCTCCACACACTGGCTCTGCCCATTACAGGATGTAAAAGCCCAGCAACAAGCAGTTGCACCCCAGACACCCTTCCAGCATAAGGAGCAGCAATCCCTGGAGGATGGAGCCTTTCTGTGGCAACCCACCACATCTCCCTGTGCCTCAGTTTCTCAATGTGAAATAGGATTCATCTGCCACCCTTTCATCTGTATTCAGAATGCTACACATTGCATCTCTTGCCACATGTTATACACAGCACTTAACAAATACAATGAGGCTGGAACTAGTTCTGGAGCCTGTAATATCAGTGTAAACATGATACTAATAACTTTTCACAAGAGGCCAAGCAATAAGGACAATCTGGGAATTTAGGAGTGGCTTTTGCATTGATTTGGGGTGAAGATTAAAAAATGAACTCTTTCAGCATCATAATAAACTTGATGGGTTTATTTTTCTCTATTTTTCACAGAAAATCCTCTACAGTATTTCTTTGTTTTAGTGAAGTCTTAGCTAGTTTGTGCTAGCTCTGCTGACCTGGGAACAAGCTTCAGCAGTCTTTAAGGCACCCAATATTAACATGAAAGTCTGTAATCACATCTTCCCAGCTGTTAGAGCCCACAGTGTCACTGGGAGTTTGCATGGCTAAAACAGAATTTGCTGTATAATCCATGTGCCGTGCTGTTCATGCATAGTAATTATGTATAACAAAATCCATAAGAAAGGAAGCAGCTACATATAGTCTGCTTTAAAGTATGAAGGGAAGAATTTATTTTTACTATCCAAAGAAACTAGTTAAAAGCAAAAATTTCCTGCACTTTTTTCATGATTAGCAACCACTAAACCATCAGATCTATCATCATAGAGATCTATGACCAGCTTTCCAATTTGATATAACTTACAAAATACTTCTTCATGGAAAATTTAGACAAAACAAAACTGTCACTGTTATATTTCCTACCATCTTACCTCTGCATTTTTAGTATCTTATGGAAGTTGTAATTTGGGTGCCTAATTTAATTCTGTGGTCAGCATCTCTTACAATATCTTACTTCTGAGACATTGAGAGCTGTGAAAAAAAATCTTGTCCCAGTAGAGGCACCCTGAGCACAGCCCCAAAATGCAGCAGGTATTCTCATGTATATAAGAATTAAGTGAAGCAGACTTTCCACTAGGCCCTGAGAGTAGGCTTAAAAAGCAAAAATAGAAGAGGGAAGAAACTTGAGTTTTTGGGGCAAGATTTGGTGTCCCTATCCTCAAAAACCCCAAAAAACACCCAACAAAAATAGCTCACCTAAAAATCCCACCCAAAACCCAATTCAGATTTCAGAGGAAAAGTGACACAAATATTTTTTATATCCCTACCCAGTTGTGATAAATCACAATCTAGTTGAGTATCAGCAAAAATAATTTAGGCAGAAAAGTTGGGAGTAGCTCTGCTACAAACAGTGTGTGACCAAATGTAGGCCTGATACATGGCAAATCAGACCTTCTTAGGACCTGGTTTAGTTTTAGGGATCATAAGGACTAACTCAATATCTCAGTTGCCTTTATTTCCCTGTTTCCAAGCTGTGCCTTGCTCCCCAAAGCCACAATTCCCCAGCTAAACACTCCTGTCTTTGGAGCAGAAAGGGGCAAGGAAAAGAAACAGCCTTCAGCAGAGAAATGGAGCATTCAGCAGGCGACAGCTCGTGCTTTTGAGGCTGCTCCTGGGACTCTGGCATTGCCCAACAGGAATATTTCTGCTTTGTTTAACACAGTGAAAAAACATCAGTCGACACTGTAATGTTAAGAGTGGTGGATGCAAGGAGAACCGATAAACAAACACGTCTTTGTTTTAATAGTGGGGAGTGACTTATCATAGTTAATTATAGGAATTTACAGCTATTTATGTGAACTCAAGAAAGCAGAAAACATTCATTTGTTGGTAGTGTAACTGCTGGGTGGAGGCAGCCCAGATGCATGGAGATGAATGCTAGACTGTATCTTGTTTGCCTTGTTATGCACAACTTTACTATGTAAATTTGAACTTCAGTGAGTAGCTACTTGGCACATTAGAATGTATAATTACAGACACACAAAAAACCCATGGAAAGTGACATTTAAACATTGTTTCTTTGTCACATATCAGTTAAATATAGAAAAAAACCCATATTTACTTTAATCCGCAGTAGACACTTGGGTCTCGCACCTGCTGCTCACATGCAAAATATGTCATTATCACTCAGTGTCCATCCTCTTACACAGAGAAAACAAAGTCACTTTGGTTCAGTTTTGTCTCACTTCAAGCCTCAGAGGAGCTGCACTTACAGAGGAATGTTAAGCAGAAAACAAAACCAAAATAGCGCGACACCAACCACAGTTCATTTTCAGGGGAAAGAAAAAAAGGCTGCTCTTGTGAACATTGAATAATTATCCCAAACCAATTATGATATGATAGAATGAACTCCAGAATCAACATTTCCCCCACTTTCAAAGACAGAGCAGTGCTATGACACACCACTGCTGCAGAAAGGGCTTGGCCAGCAGCAGGGGCTGGCAGGGCAAGGACAATGTGCTGCCCTGCACACTGCTGCCAGATAAGGCTGATTATGGCACACATATTTCTTCTGGACAGCAATCATTGTGAACAATTATATAAAACACATAAACCACCAGTTTCTATGGAACACCAGATCTTCTGCTAGGAAGGACCTAAAAGCATTCCTGTAAGGACAAGTTTCAGTGAGCAATTGCCTGCATCTAAAACCCTTAGATTATAAATAATTCCCCTGTACTGCAGTGACTACCTGCACCATAACCTGTCAATACATTTATCCAGACCTCCTGGAAGAAGTGAAATTTGTTATTTTGGAGGGAGAAGACCAAAGCAGAGAGACATTAAGGATGGAGCAGATTGTTTGAAGCAGCACAAGGGCAGATTCCCCAGGCTGACACTGACCTAACCTCACCCTCTGTGGCAACATGCAGCTGTGACAGCTCATGCTCACAGACACGAGCCTGGCTGGGTTCAAGATGGGCTCTTCATGAAATCACTCTCAGCAGGGCTTGACCACATGCTGAGGAGCAGTACAAGAGAAAGCTCCATCCCCACTGTGGGCACAGACGTGCCCCCAGTGACTTGCCCAGGATTACACCCAGGGAAGCTGTGCAAGGAAAAGAGGCAAACCAGAACTTCCAGGGAAGCATTGGATCACCATTCTTCCCATAGAAATAGCATTCGTATTTGACAAGATCTTGTAAATTTTCCTTTCCTCTAAGTAAAGCCAAGGAGTGCAGTGATGCAGGATGTTGCAACCTGGGTGTTACAATCTAATATAATTTTGATTAAAAAATTCAAATAACTCTCCTCCCAAGCCCATGTTTCTCCCAGCAAATAACTTAACTCATCTTGATATCTCATTTACTTCTCTGCTTCCAAACCAGGCCTTGCTCACCAGTACCAGGCAATTACACAACTGCCTAAGAACAAGTTTCACATGTAATTCCCACAGAACATGGGACCTATCTATAAATTCCTCAAACTCTTTACACAGGATGCAACCATATCTGGAGTGGAACAGGCAAACTGTGCAATTGCTGCAAAACAATAGCATTGAGAAGCAAACCCCTGTGTTTAGTCAAACATGTTTTAGTCAAACTATGTTTGTTACAGCAAGGGATTTAGAAAGCACTGAGGACTCCCACAAGCCAACCAGCAACCCATGGCTACCTATGCCTTTTGCTTATACTTCTCTTTTAAAGAACCAAAGACATGAAGCTAATTTTTTCCCATTTAGTTCTTGCCTAATGGTATCCTGTCTTGACTTCTTGCTAAAAATCCTTTCAGCCATTTATATATTATACCTTCAGCCTGCACATCATGCATTTCAGAAGTTAAGGTGAGCAGCACCTTCTGAGCCACGTTCCCACCAGTTTTGATCCACTATTTGTTTTGCAGCTATAATGATTATTTGTAGTTAAGAGATCAATGGAAGCTCTAAACATATTCCTGTGACATCCGGCGTACAGCTTGCATTCAGTCACAAATGAAAATAACCACAGTGTGCGTGGGTGTCTGAGCAGGCAATGCAAACCCCAAAGCATAACAGGCCTGAGGAGATACCACAGAGAATATCAATTCAGACTCAAAATGTCATATGGCATCATTGCACTACGCCTAGCAAAATAAGGGAGCAGAATGGAAAGGCTGCAAAACTGCTTGTAAACAACACTGCCAGGTGGGATGTTAATGCAGCCTCCTGAAATGGCAAACAGAGCAAACTGTGTAACCCTCAATTAATGTGTCTAAATCCGGGCTCTTCCCCCAAAGAAAGTATCACTCAGTTGTATGGAAAGAAAAGAGGAAAACGAAAGGAGGGCAGATGGAGAAATTATGTATTTTCTTAGAGATTTTATAGTTGGACATAATATAAAACACCAAAGACATCTGCCAAGTCTGCTTCATTCTGCAGTAGTAGTATTTGTCATACAGAGTGCTTAAACCTTTGTGCTGTTTTTAATTTCTCCATGTACTTAGTTTTCCATCCATTCATTTGTTTCAAGCTTTTCCTACATGCATATACTTTAACAAACTTTTACATAACTGCATTTTCTCAGGTCCCACTTCAATTTTTACAGAAAAAGATGCCCATATCAAATATTTTTAGATCTTTCCTTAATAAAATAATATTTATTTCAAAAGGCTTTCTACTGATTTGGTTATGTTTTTGTTTTCTCTGTTTCTTTCCCAGAGCAAAAATTCTAATTCAGCTTGTTGCTACTGAACTCCTCCTTAGCAAGTGCTAAACAATCAAAAATACAGCAGCTACTGGCTAAACTTCAAAATCCTGGAGTGTAGTCCCAGCATGGAGGATGCACATATATGTTAGACATGGATGCATTATACATTTGTCTGACTCCAGTATTCAGAGCTGAGGAATTCAGGTTGGTTGGTTCTGTCTCTTTTGTGAGCTCTGACAGATCCTCACCCATATTTGTCATCTTAGTAATTTTATTCCAGCCATAAAAGCAACTTTATGTTCACTTCTTACCTGCTCACTGGGAGGCAGAAGAATAATTTATTAGGGAAAGAAGCAGGCATTAATCAAATTATTCCCATGACAGAGACTGGGCAGTGTCTATCTGGTATTTTGTAGGCTGGCCTATACCCATGTTTCAACTCAAATATATCCAGTGTTCAAATGCAAGTGCAGCCTGACCTCCAATTCTAAAAGAAAATCACAAAAAAGCTGGCCAAAAGGGTGCCTACATGCAGCATGAATGGGTCAGACTGGTTAAAGGCTCCAGACAGATGCTGCTGTTATCTCTCTTAGCTGCCCACTGCTCCCTGCTGCCTCCAGCACATAGACTGTAAGCACACAAAGATGAGAGATTTTCCCTGTTTTCCCACCTGCCTACCCTTCTGCAGAGTGAAGGGGCTTGAGGGAGCCCTGTAGGGCCAGGCTGGGCTTCCCTGGCACTCACAACTTTCCCACAGCCTAACTCGGTGTTCTCCTGCACAGAGCAGCTTGCCAGAATCACAGGTCACCTTTCACATCTTGATAGGCATGCACAGATCTGAACCTCCCTTCTGTGAACAGGCTGTTTGAGTTGCTTGTTTTGACAGTGTCACCCTGCCTGTGTCAGTGTATGACATTTCAAGAGGTGAGAACACCCATTTAGCTCACCCCTGGACTTGACTGCCATTCTTTTTCTCTCAATGTAACTTTTTTTCTCAATGTTGTCTCAACGGGACAATGTGTCCTGCTCATTTTCTGATTGCATCCAGATTGCTTCTCTTCTAAGAAAGGGGCACTTCATGGTTTCTGACACTGAGTCAGAAGCAACTAAAGCACTCAACAGTTTGCCTTTGAACAGCAGGGACAGCATTGATTAGGGCTAAGCAAAGCTCTCAGACTACAATTTGCTAAGACAAAGTCATCTGCATCACCTAGCTCCTTATAGTGTTTTGATATTTTCAGACATGTTACTGGTGAGCATATATTGATTACCACTCCTTGAATGTGGCAGAGAGCATTTCCCTACTGAGTGGCTAAATGAAGTGTATGTTGAAACATTTAATTGAATGCAAGTATGTTATTGGTGATTTTATTCAGGATTCCCACATGAGACAAATCACACCCATTAGTGAGAACTCCAGCTCCTGGAAAGGGGCCCAAAACTATACCTGAAGTTAAAGGCACTGGAAAAATACAAGGTGAGAGGGCAGAAGGAAACTTTAATTACTCAAGTATTGCAGGGAGAAATGGATTTTTCTTATATTACTTATACTACTTAAAAATTGTGTGCCTGGACTCCTTTCCAAACACAGATAGAAAGCTGTTTTAGTTAACTATATGAAGATGGAATGAACTGCCAAGCAAAGGCAAAGATGAAGGACAAATCAGAATAAATCTCTTAATCTCTTAACAATGAGTGAGTCTACCCTGAAATATTCCTTACGTTACTTTCCCCTTGCAAAGTATTTCAGAAGAATAGCAAATCAGGTACAGAGCCACAGGGTAGGAGTTAGGTAACTGAAGTATGCAGGTAATACAACAGTTTGGGTGTTTTGATAATACATATACAGCAGTACAAAACATGAATATTTATGCAGCAACAGTTCCTAATTTTGCAAAGGTCTCTGAGAGTGTAAAAAACACTACATCAAGCTTGTGTGAAGACAATGAAATCTAAAAGACAAGAAATACAATCTATCCTTCACTCAGCATGCAAAAGATGTCCTCCCTGATGTTAACAAAAATTGCACATCTGCTTTTACAAGTGAGTATAGTTTGAAATGCCTGCAAATCAATATTGGGGCTGAAAGCATTCCAAACAAGTACACAAGCTATTAATTCGAATTCTGATTCAGCTGACAACCACTGAATTTTCAGTTGTTGAAATGCCATGTTCAACATGCAAGGGAGAGGAGAGAGGCACGTTGTGAAACTGCATTTATGACCAAAGCAAATCCTCTGACTGCTTACCAGTGGAGTAAAGCAGCGTGCAGGGCTCTCCAACTTCCCTCTGTGCAGAGTAATATCACATGACAGAACCTCTACTGCACGAAATGGCAAGCTGGGAAAAATAGATAAGGAAAGCATTGGTATTGAAATACACAAAGAACAGCAGATACTCTTTATTGTGTAGCGCATTAAATTATAGTGGATGGTGTAAGTAATTCGTAAGTGTCACTCAAGTGTAAAAAAAGCACTTAAAGGAAAAAGTTTTCAAAATTCATGAAACCTTTCTTCCCCAGTTTCTGAATCCCCCCTTTTGAAATATCCTCAGGGTACAGATGGGAACATGCAGATTTTTAAGTTGGAGTATGTACATTTCACGAGCCCAGTAAAATCACACAGCATGCTACAGAATGCAACATCAAAATGGCAGGAAACAAAGATAGGATTCAAACTGACACTGAAGATAGAGCTCAAATTTTTTTCCCCAGTCCACCAAAGAAGTCCCTCTGCTACATGGAGAGGAGAATGGCACCTGGAGTCACATTTCTGCACCTGCTCTCTTGTGCTGAGTACAAGCTTGCTCATGCTAGTCCAGCACCAATGTGGTGCATGACCCAGCTTCACAGAGACCTCAGAAAACTGCCTGCAATGGACTTCTGCAAGTTCTGTCAAACAAACTTTCTGAAATATCAGTGGGTGAAACTTATTAACACCAGTTATGGGTAGATATCTTTTCCTGTTCCTTTACTGGATGGCAGATGTCCATACCTGATTTCCCCAAAAAACTAAGAAATTCTCCATAACATTATGAATCATACTGAATTGCCTAATTGCCCAAGGTCACTACACATAAAGAAACCCACTTTTTATTTCCCATAAACCACATGTATCATGGTCTCCTAACTACTGCTAGTCCAATAGATTATTCACCTTTTCATTCACCTTCAAAGTTGGAGATAATACATCCCAGGAGGGTTGTTTTGTACTTCAGACATGTCCATTCAGTGGGGGCATATCAACAAGTATTTTCAGCTTGCAGATAATGATCTCTACAATTTAAGTCTAAAATATTTACCACACTGTGTGAAATGATAACACAATCTCAGCTTGCCTGCACTTGCCAAAGTCTTAGCAACCAACCCCACTGAAAGCCTGGTTCTTGTACCTTTCCTTCTCAACTTGAAAAAAGCAACTTTACTAGCAATGTTTCCTCAGCACCTTCTTTTCAAAAAGCAACTGAAACTTGAGCCCTTACACATGACAACTTGGCATACAGGTCTTAAACAAAGAATCAGATGCTCAGGAACAGGACCTGCTAAGCCTCCACAAATATTTGCATTTAGACCTTACACAGATGCTCAGCAGAGGTTTCCATGCCTTGCCTTTATGGGCTTCAGAAACGTGGTCAGTACCTGCTGGCACTCACAGCCTGCTCAGGGTCAGGGGTCATTAGCCATGCCCTAAGCAGGAGCTGGTTTTGAGTGTTCAGCCCCTGTAAACAGCTTCATGTTATCAGCCCTGAATAACCAGCCAGAAGGAGCTGCCTTGTCACCCAACACACACTGGGTGTGTTCAGACACAGCACCAGACTCGTGCCAAAATCTCTGCCTCAGCATGACTTCAGCACAGCTGAGAGCTGGCAGGTTCCTTGCATCCCACTACCCAACACCTCAGCCAGTTTGAAAACTTGGATGTTTGAACATTAATTTTGTATTGAAAGAACAGCCAATATTCAGTATATCTGACCAGCTGACTGGTGGCCCATTGCCATCACTTGGTTTGTGCTGTGGTGGAAAGAGGTCTGGGCTGACTGGGAGGCTGACTGAGCCTCTGGAACAGGGCAAGCAGCTGGAAAGGAAGGAGTCCCTGAGCCTGAACAGGCTGAGATCCCAGAGGCTCATCAGCACTCCTGAGGTACATGCTGTGATCTTCTGATGGCACTGGAGAGTTTAGTGCAACTTAAAACAACAGAGGAGCTGACTCCAGAAAGCCTGTGAGTTCCTGATCCTGCCCCCCACACACTTCCCTGTGTCCAGCTCAGGGTCCCCAGGTGTGTAAGCTGAGGAAGCTCACAGCCACTTTGTACCTGCTTGCCAGTCTCAGACTTTGGCTTTCATTGACCTGGACAGAAATACACAGATGCTACTTCCCCATGAATGTACTATTCTTGAATAATTTCACCAAATATTTCAAGACCCAAATTGCTTGCTTTGAAATGCTTACCTTTACCCATCCTCCTTTTATCTCACAAGCCAGGAAGAGGAATGCTGCCAAGGCAGGAATCTGTTTGGCTGGTGATGAGCTCCTTGATAGGCTCCTTATAACATTTCAGTGCACCGCAGGCCTCTCACTAATCATTGAGGTGAACGAGCTTGAGTGGCTGCCTGGAGTGAGCTTTAGGAGGACTTGAACCCTCCAGAGGACAAAATTATAAAAAGAACACGGGCACCTAGGGCCAAATCACTTCAGCACGAGGGAGAAACACTTTATTTTGTTTCAGTGGGTTTCTTTTGAAGTTATAACCTCTCAAAAGTGAAAACTAAAAGCCATATCTTTCATGTTTTTTGCATTTATCCCCATATCATTCTGTCTAATAACTACCTTTATGTCTCCTTTAACTGTCCTGGATGCATTTGATTTCCACACACTCATTTTTTTTCTGAACTTAGATTTTTTTCCTTGTTCAACTCACAAAATACTCTTTTCTTGCTCACAACTGCTCCTGAATTTATTTTTTATCAGATTATACAAAGTCTGGCTACTCTCCTGAATGAGCACAACAATAAACCTCTTCCCTTGGATCCCATTTGGAATCTCAGTTCCTAATCTAACATAAAATTCTCAATGCTACAACTATTCACCTATTTTTCATGGCATGTTTATCACCATAACTGTGACAAAATAAATATAAATCTCAAAAACATAAGTTTGCTTTCATATTGTCACCCATTTGCATGAGTTTGTGCATCCTTCTTGTGAACAGCCCAGAGACCAAAGCTGCTGGCAGGGCCCATGACCATGTCTGCAGAGAACAAATGGGGGGTCTTAAACCTTCCAGGGAAGCCAGAGGAATACTCTGGACTCCCACACCTTCTCACTATAGAAAAAAAGAAATGCAGCCCCTTTGAAACAAACAGAAAGCAGAAATTGTAGATTCCTCTGGTGATCCTCAGCTACCTGTGACTTAGATTGTCCAACACTACACAACACAGCAGTAAGTAAAGATCAAACTGGATCAAACTTGCAGCTGTATCATCAGTGACTGTCTCAGCCCCAAGACTGGTTCAGAGACTGGAAGACTGAGATGGGCTCAACAGATGATATCCTAAGCATCCAGTGGCAGGAATAGTAATTCCTTTTGCTATTTTGCACTATTCTGCACTGCATTTATTATCTGAATCAAGAAAGACTTCTTCAGATTTTTGTTTGGTTTTGGATTTGCTTTCTTTTCTGAAAAAAAAAATCCTTACAATAAATAGGAAAACAAGGACCTTTGGTCTTATTTTCCTTCATTCTCTAACATCTTTGTTTCTGCCTGCATTTGGCATGCATGCATCAAGGACAGATTCCCAAAGGAACAAAAATTTTCCTTGATTCATAGTTGGGTTAGTATAGATGGAGCTGAAATCAGGCTCCAAAGAGTTTGTTTAGTGTTTTTCCCTCTGCTTCATTATGCCCACACTACAAGCAAGTTTGGCATGTGCATCTGAGTCCCTGCTACAAACACACCAGAGCAGAGGGATGTGGTGGCTGCACCACTGTGCTTCACACACGTGAAATGAGAGTGGTACACTGGGTTACAGAAGACAGAATTTGTAAATATGCTGTAGCCCAGTGGTTGGGAGATGCAATTAGATGTCTGCTTTGAACATAAAATATTACCCATTTTGTTTGCAGAGCCTGCCATATGTTTCCCTAGTGAAAACAAGACACTAGAGGAAAGCCTTAAAACTTTTCACACTTTCACAGATGCCCAAGCCCCCATTATTTTACTCAGCATGAGCTGTCACTCACAGCCTTTCCTGGTAGGTGTTCTCACCCACTCTGGGCCTTCTCAACATTTAGTCACCTAAGAAAGCCCAATCCCACAGCAGATGACAGACAGTGCAAACAGCCAAGCCTGTTAGGAAGAATTTCACCAGAAATTGCTGTTGTTTTGGTTGTGTGGACTGAGTCACATTACAAACCTTCCAATCAGATTTCAAATGAACTGGAATTCATGGAAGCCTGAGCGAAGAGCTCTCATTCTTTCTTCTCAAAAGACATGGCTGATTTACTAGCAACCAGACTGCAGTCCCTTCACATGCAAGCACTTGCTCAACAGCTCTCCAATTAGGAAGGAGTCTGGTCCCATTAAGACTAATCACACAAACCCTTACCCTATTAATTTGAGTTCAAAACTTGACCCAGAGTCTGTATCTCACACAGCCGATAACAAATATCTTAAATCTTCTACTTAGGCTCTAGAATTTTGTTTAAAATAACTTTTGCTCAATGGATTGAAAAGGCTAAAATTTGATTTAAAAATGCTTCTAATTACAAAGCCACTGCATATTTCAGGCTTCCAAGGATAAGATTTAACAAAAGCAGGAGCTGAACCTTGGAAACTGTATGGAAATCCCCCTTGGTCTAAGAGCACACATTATAGTTTCTCAATTTTTTACCTACAATAGCAATATGCAAACTCATAAACAATAATTTCCAAGGCCATCAGAAAAGGAATTATCAGAACTGTGTAAGACCCACAGAAATACCTGGAATCCTACATGGCTTTTATGCAAATTTTCCAAACAACTTCAAACACTTTTGAGGCCCATAAGAGATCTCACACTCAGAAACACCTCTGATTTCCTTCTCACAGTGTTTCATTAGTGAAAGTTGAGATTCAAACATTGTTTTTAGCTACAGACATTGTAATGTATTCTAAAAACAGTATTAAAAAAAATACCTTAAAAACTATTATAATTAAGACTGTTCCTTAGTTCCTTATGTCTTTTTATTGCAGTAGCTCTACCTGACCAAATCTCACTTGGCATCTGTCCACTTAACATCCTTTTGAACAAAAGATATTCTTATTCCAGAGCATTCAGAGACAGCTACTGCATTTTAATTTCACACTTGCCTTAATAACAAATTAACTTGAAAGCATAGATAACCCTTTGTTAAATACAGGCTGCTCTGGGCCTGCAATCTTTATTTCCAATAGAATATTGTAGAGCCAGGTTTGCACTGTATCTATAAGCAAACATTAAAACATAGGAACAAATTCAGGGGAACTGTTTTATTCTGGTGAACACCAACATGATCAGCTCTTACTCATACTGTCTGAAACAAAGCCCAACAAAAAACCCCTGGATCAGGCTCACAAATATTTGCAGTAAGACAATTTGAACTCTCCCAATGGATAGGAAATGTGCCAAGGTGTACTGTTAAAGTTATTCTCTCTGCAATGCAAAATGTGGCCCCTTCCTGAGACCCAAAAATTGCTCTGCCTGGGGATCTACACATGTTCACGTGCTCAGCAGATTCCCCACAGCTCCACAGCTGTGATCAGCTCTGCTCTCAGATGTGGAAATCATCAGTCAAATTCAGTGAGTGTGTTATGACACGTGACTTGGACACCTCCAATTTGTGACTTAGACACTCCTGTGCAGCTCTTGAAGTGACCACATGAGGAAGACTCTGCTTGTTCTACTGCTAAGACCCCCTGGAAGGAGAAAGGCACAAAGTCACCATCAGAGCCTACTCCAGTCTCCACCTAAATGTGAAAATGAGTGACAGAAGGAAGTTCTAAAGACACTGTTCACTTGCAGTTTGCTGCAGCTCTGATGGCCTGCATTCAGGCCATGGCCCAGGGCTTCTGAAAATGCCCTTCTCACAGCCCAGCTGTGCCTATTCATCATCATCTGCTTCATGGCTATTTTCATCTGACGGGCGGGGGGGACCTAGACCTTCGTGAGTACTAGGAATGTTATGTAAAGAGAAATCTCACTGTTTCCACTGTGAAATTTTGCCTCAGGCAACTTATGAATGTTCCAGGGAAGATATTCACCATTTTCAGCAAAACAGCTGACAGATCCATCTGCTGCTCTTGGTGATATTGGGTGCAATTTTCAAGTGTCTCAGTAATACACACTCCTACAGTTCCAGTGAAAAGCCAAGTTCCTCCTGCATGACAACTGCAAGGGAAGGGAGACAATAAACTTTTGCTCTAAATTTTTGAATAATTTTAAGGATGACTTGCTTTTGAAATATCTCAACACTGATGACTATGAAGTTTGGAGGGACTGGTTTTATACAGTTACAACGAGTTTCCCAGGAAATGTAGATGCTCAAGAGGGAAATTTCCAGTTCTTTTTGTCTAATTCTTTTACTGTAGAAAACTTATCTTTATTTTATCCAGAAAAAATATCCATGGAATTTTAATTGCCTTAAAATTATAATATGGAAATCTTGTTATCTCACACCTTTTAAACAGGAAAAAGGTAGATTTATATCTATTGCATGATTCTTTGACAGCCAGGTGGATAATGTTTTCACTTAGTTGTTTTCACTTGGTTGTTTTCAATGCAAAAGTAAAAATGATTCTTTTGATATTAAAAAAGAAGCATTTCATTTTGGAATTTATATTCACTGTATGAAAACCAAGTTTGAAGATGAAGTGCTTAATTTGAGTTTAAATTACATGGTTTAGTCTGAATTCATATATATTACTTAAGACTTTGATTAGCTAAACAAGTACATTTTTCTTACTTTGAAACCTTTTTCACCCTAATTTTTCAGCATGATTCTGAATTAAAAGTGAGTCATTCACACAGATGTCACCACAAATTTATGGGTCAGGGAATTTTGAGTTTGGTCTCCCATGAATGTGTGAAACAGAAAGACCTGAATGCTGCTCCATGGCAAAGTTCACTGTAAATTCACCTGCAACAGAGCTGCACAGGCACCTACAACAGTCACAGGCACACTCGTGCCCGTGGGCTCAGCTCCAGCAACCTCAGCTGCCAAACCTCCTGTGGATGTGGCATCAGGGACACAGCTTATATTTAACCCACAGGGGAACACATCACCATGTCTGTAAGGGAGCCCCTAGGCTGGCAGTCTTTCTCTATGCCTTGTGTCAGGTTAATAAATACAGATATAATTTGTTTCACCTTGGTCACTGCTACTTTGGTCCTCTTGACCCATGTCAGCAAGCAGGGAGTAGGAATTTGCTGCATCTGACAGCCTCCTCACCTTGTGGATAAAGGAGAGCAGTATAAAAAAATAGCCCAGTGAATCTCATGTTTGGCAGCTAGCAACCTCTCCTGAACTGCCATGGGGGCTTTCATCTTTCTATGAACACTGCATGACTGCTGGGGGAAGAGATGGCGACAGAGCAACAACAAAAAAATTACACACAACTGTGTTCATCGGTGCCAAATCTCACTCTCCCAGTGCTGGTAAAAAAGGCAAAGTTTCTCAGGCTTCCCTGTAAGGTCACAGCTGGTACTTCTATGAATCTTCTTATTACATGGGAACGAGGCAGAGGTTCATAGAGAGAGACAGATGGTGAGGAGCAATGTTACTTATCCTAATGTGCATGTGAGACAAAGAGCTGCTTGGCATAGCTCTCGCTCCAGCCCTCGCCGGGCCATGGCGGGCAGCCCACCTCCGCCAAGTGTTTGTTCCCCTCCACTTTTTATTCCTCCCCTCAGCGAGTCTGATCCTACTTGTCTTTGGTGTTTACATGAATCATGCGAGATGTTTTTCAGAGATTTGGGCTCTAATGAGCAAGGCCAGCAAAAACAGCAGCAACAAACAAACAAGCTGGCCCAAGCCAAGCTTGCCCACCGCCGTGCATTTGCATTCGCGTCGGCCACCCCCTCCGCCTGCCCCGTCTGCCAAACCCTGAGAGTGGGGGCAAGAGTGGGAATGGGCAGCCCTGGGATGAAGCTTCAGGATTTGGGTTGTAGATGTACATTTTAATAACACTGAATACACAAACTGTGCCTGGGCTTTTCATGTGGGAAGGGCAGGAGGGAAGCAAGATTTGTGTTGGAGGAAAGGGGGATATTAATTGTGGCTCAAGCCAGGACTTCAACAGTGGGAATTAGGAGCAGGAAAAGAGAAGGTAAAATTGCAGTTTGCATATTCATTGAAGTATAGCTTAGAATATGAGGGAAGAAGGGCAGACTTTGATCTCTGTGGTATAAGGCTATCGCTGGAAGAACCTCACTCATTCCAGTTGAATTATTCCTGTTTTGCAGCAGCAATGGAGAGGAGAATCTTCTCTCCTGAGTCCAACCTCCTTCTTCAGCTGCAAATGGAAAAATTCACATAGCACTTCCACAGCCATCACAGTGAAAATGCATCTGGAATTAATGCTGAAATCATATGAGCAGGATCTTCCAGGAAAGACCTTGCAGAACCATAGGCAGCACTTCTGGGAGAAGATAAGATATAGCTCCATCACATGGCAGTAGCCCTTTCAGACCACCAGACAAGGATGCAATTCTTCATTCAGGCAAGCAACTATTTATAACCAGGCTGGCTGTGGGGAAACCCATGCTACCTCCTGGAAACATGATAGCCAAAAATGCAAAGATTGCCCCTCAAACTGGCACTCAGAGGAAGGAGGAGGAGCTGGACTGGGAGTTGGCAAGTTGCAGCAAGAAGATGAAGGGAATTGCTCGTCCAGGGTATTTTTATCTTGTGGTTCTGTAGGCAGGAAGATAAATGGAAAGGCAGAACATGATTTGCAGCTTATGCAGGACTTTGAGTAACTCCTAACTAGCACGCCATCATGGAGGGAAAGAAGGCAAGATGAAAGCACAGATCTTTTTTCTTTGCTTTTTTTTTTAAACTATTACTAAAACAGTTTAATTCCTTGGCAGAGCAGATGATATCACATTCACTTTAATACCAATTATGTTTAACTAGGTTTTACTTAAAAGTGACTAGAGAACTTTCTTTCAAACAAACCAAACAAGATTTAATATGTTGGAAATGTGACAGATTGATAGTACAGAAACTTAAAGTCTACAGCAAAATTGTTCATCATCCACCCTGTATCAGCTCTACTGATTAACACACACTTCTTTATACACTGAGAACCCCATATCCCAGTCTACCCCAGAACCAGTGCAAATTTTAGTAGCTTCAGCAAAAGTCTGATCTCAGGCTCTATGTCATGTCAGCCTCTGCCATCATTCTGCCTGCTGTCCTTGTAGCACAGGCCTGGCAGTGCCAATAGTTTGTCCTGAAAAGAACTAGGCACCGTGCTCAGATTCAGTGGGGATGACTTCCTGACATGGGAAACCAAGGAATGGGTCCTTCCTGTAGCAAGGCTTACACAGACCCACTGTTATTGCTACTACAAACCTAGAGGCAGTAGGCTAGTAGTAACTTGATATTAATGGGCATCATTCTGCTCAGGACTAGGTACATGGCCACCCCCCAGGCATCAATGTTCCTGTGACTTGCAATTCAAGGAGATGAGGCAGCACATGTGCTTAAAATAAATACTGAAAATGCTTGACTAACTTTTGTGCTTACTGTGATTTTTGTAACAAACACCAAGGAGGAGGAAAATAAAATTTCATTTGGCATCATTTTGGTTTCCTTCATGTTTATAAGCAACTCCCACTGTCTCCACTACAGAAAGAAGCACCACTTCTTCTGGATGTCCCACAACACAGCATGGCCAGTTTCCAGCTCCCACTACAACAGGTGGGAGTTTCCCTATTGGTTTCAGTGGGATATATGAGCAATCACCACCTCAGAAAATTAATTAACTTCCATGATTCATCTGCGCTTTAGCCTAAGATGACTTGTCAACATAAGGGGCAAAAGTCTACTGGCGCTGACTTAAAAATTCAAAGCACCCTTTCTACCTCTGATACAATTTCAACTAAGACCTACTGTAGCCAAGTGTTTTAGAATTTGAGAGTCTCTGAGTTTGAAGGGCTGTTAACATTTTACAGGTTACTGTTTCTTGCTGGAATGGGATATCAGGTTCTGCTGCAGTAAAGCAGGGTACTGGACTCATGCTGACACACCTTCCCTGCCAGCTTACCCAAACCAAGAACAACTGTGAGACAGGCCTTTGGCAAACAAACATAAATGCAGCAATCTGGGCTTTCAAATGCACAGCTACAGTGTGGGGTAAGATCCAAAGGTGCAAATTTCCATGCACATCACGGGCTGGATCCTGCCAGGATCTCAGCAGAGCAACCCTGCAGCCACATTCCAGCCCCACCAGGAGCAGGATGGGCTGTGCCATGGCTGTGCTGCCCTGGCTGGCACCAGGAGCCCTGCCAGAGGCATGGCTGGGGCACATCCACCTCCATCAGCAAAGTGGGAACTAAACCTCACGGGTTAAATACAGAGTGTTTCCCTTTGAGGACAAAACTAAAGAGAACATCATAAAATATCCTGATTTGGAAGGGCCATCAAGTCCAGCTCCTCGCCCTGCTCAGGACAGTCCCAAGAATCCCACCATGCTTGCAAAAGGTACCTTATTTTGCTCTTCCTATCAATGCAGTATTCATATTTGTGCACCTAATTCAGAGAACATTTTAGCAGATAAGTATAAGAAAGGCTTTATTTAGAGATTAAGTATTTACAATACTCAAGTATGGCTCATATTTCTGCCAAGCATGTATTTCCTAAGCTGCACTGAACACAGAGACTTTATTTCTAGTACAAATATTCAAACTTGCACCTTGATTTCTGCACTTCTTTTATCACTGCAAACAGTTGTAAAAAAACCACTACTAGCAACAACACTATATTAATATACTCCAAACTAAATAAGAAAAACCCTACAGTGAGCTGAATTGGCATTCATTATTCCAGTTGTTTCATATCTTTAAATGATTCTGGTAAATCGATAAAGCTCTGCAAAGTGGCTGTTGTCTGCTGATTTCTAACTCTAGTCAGTGGCATCCACTCTTTAGTGCACCACACACTTGCTGTGTAGCCATTAGATGAAAGCACTATCACCTGTCAAACAAACTGCTAGAACTGTGATAAATTAATGATCAAATAGTACAGTCTGATGTACAGTAGCAGTGCTGAGGCTAGTTACAACCAGGCCTCATGCTTTAAAAATGTAGCTGACATTAAAAAAAAATCAGCCATTAAAGAAAAATGTCACACAGCTTTTCAAAAAAATATCTATTTAAAAAATGACCACATACTGGTAATCCAGGATTTGTGGTTTTACTAAAAAAAAAATAAAAAAAAAATGTTGTGAATGTTACAGTAAAACCTTTCTGTATACTATGAATTTTCAAGGCAAGCAACAACACACAGCTAAGCTGAGAGGATGTTTGTATTTTTTGGTGAGCAGTGCTGTGTACAAATCTGTACCTTGGAGGAATCCTCTGGTGTGTCATGGACAAAACTCTTGTTTGCAAGGGAAATGTCCTGAGTTCTTCTTTTTCCCCTAATGCTTTTGATTTTTGACATCATGGGTAAAATATTTCAAGGGAGCTCCATATCACTTCTAAATATAAACAATACAAAATAAGCCTTTGCTTTTGAAGCACTTGACATCCTTTGAGCTTTGAATTTCAACTCCTAATAACTCTTGATGCTCACTGCATTAATGTATAAAGTCCTTTTTGTGAGCTAGAAATGGTTCCTCATGTCCCTCCTGCCATTGGCTTTATGAGCTTAATTTATTCTTTTTAATATAAAATCTCATTACCTGAACATGACACCACCACTTCCATTTTATCTTTGATATAAGAACAGAGAGAAACCAAAATCAAAACCTTAAATAAAGTCTGTAATCATCCCTCACTTTCTCTTGCTTTTCAAATTTCTAAACAAAATTAAGTAAAAATACCTTCCAGGGCACACTAAGAAATGTAAAGAGTGAGGGAAAAAAAAGAAAATTACTTTATAGTGAACTAACAAGGGACATAATTACTTACACAAGCAGCATATCTTTTTCTTGATGATATTCCTTCATGTTTATTTTGCTGCATTTGTAAAAGAAGGGGAGTGCCTAGGAAGAATGGATATGCTGGAAAGCTTGATCTACTGAAGCAAGTTCTGAACAAAGATTTACTTAACCTTAGGCAAAATGCATTTTTTCTAAACTTTATTTTAGCATAAACCACTTAATAGACTGCAAAACATGTAGTAATGGATTTTTAAAAAATCTTTAAGAAATGGAAACAGCTAAGGAAAAGCCACCTCTGAGAGAATTCATTGAGAGGGAGGATTTAGTTGGGACTTCTTGAGTCCTGATTTTAACTAAAAATTGGAGTGATCAAGGTATTAGCACATGAAAGCATCACTTCCATGCACTAATGGCAGTTCCTTTATGTTGTTGTTGTTGTTAGAGATGTGACTTAAGCGTTGACTTAAATTATGAATTTGGCAGGGATCAAACTCCATGATCTAATTATGTCTTAGGGCTTTCACTGAGTCTTTTGAGGTAGCTGGCTGCAAAGATAAAGACTTTTTCAGTAGGAACATGCTTTTCATCCAAATTCACATTCCAGATCCTGCAGAATCTTTATGTTCTGTCCACTTACATGGATGCCTTCAACAAAAAAAGGCTTGCATCCCTGGAAAACTACATTTTGACTGTACTCCCTCAGAGGGGAAAGGACTTGTACATTTTTTAACTCCCGTGTCTTTTCCTCTGATACCAACATTAACTTGGACTGTGTTCATCTGAGGTTACCATGCTGGATCTATTGCTGTGAACATCTATTAGAATGAGCAAGAAAACTAAATTAGGCACTTTGTGTTGCTGAAGATTCATTTCAGGTTGCCTATGACAATCCCATTTCCCACTCGAGTCATTCCATGCCTTGGGACTAGAGTATGTTTCAAAACAATGACAATTTCAAAAATCTTATATATATTGGCAGTAGGAAGCTTCACTTTACCTTCACACTTGGGGAAGAATAGATGAGCCCCCCCAAAAATTTGTGCAGATGGATACATGAGAATTAGGCTCCATGGACCTGGTATCCAACTGCATTGGGAAAAAAAGCAAGTTTGCTAATCGGGATGAGAAACTGATATGTTGTTGCATATAGATTGGATACATTGATTCCGATGTACAAACACATTCTGCAGTAATTATACCAAAGGGTACAACGCTTGTAAATTAAACCATGTTAGCTGACGTTAGCTCATTTTGTCATTTATCCTTTGTTTACACTCCCAGTATTACTAAGTACTCTTCATTTAATTAAACATACTCGTAACATTCCTTCAATTAGATAAATAATGCAGCTGCTTCCTCCATCACATAAGGATGGGAAATCAAGATAATGCAATATTTATTTTTATTCTAGTTCTCTCTCTGTCAGACACTTTACAATCAAATCCATGCAGCTGCCAGGTCTATCAGTGGTATTTCAATCCATATACACATTAAAAGAAGTAAGTATCTCATTATCTACTTAACTATCATAATCTGTTAGAAATTTTGGCAGACCAGGTAAAGGAAAATTGAAAGTGGCTTTATAAAAACAACTTATTAACAGACTCTTCAGTGATAAAAGGCTTCAAGATAAATACCACAGATAGTAAAAGCCAGCTTAAACCACTGATTTGAAACTCTTACAGGAGGTTGACGGTTTCTAAATAAGTAGCAATTAGTCTGAAGTAATCCATTTATCTCCTCTGCAAGTGACTGAAATAAAGAGAAATTAGATAAAACTACATGCAGAGAAACAACTAAGTGATAACAGAAATGCAATCAGATGGAACTGAACAAAAATTACAAAGGCAGGGCAATAATATATAGTTCATTTGCTTATTGGAGGCTTTGATTCATTCCCTGTGGTAATTGTAAAATTTAATAATATCTGTATACTTACAGTGTTCTGAGAAAAGCACCACCATTACACATTGTTATCCCTGTAGGTTGGATGACAAACGCCTGGGGCAATACTACCATCAAAGCATGTGACATACCCAACATGGATCTTCTAATCTTCATAGGGACAACAACTGTCATTTTTAAAGTGCATGGCAAATGAAGAGGGGGTAAGAAAGGAAACTTCTTATTTTTGGGGGGCTGCTGGTGATAGGGACTGTTTAAGCCTCCACTGTGCTTTAAAACTGCAGTAGCCAGCCCCAAGTAATTCAGTTGAACAGTTATATAGATTTCTTAATGTTTAAAAAGTGCTGTCCATGCTGGGAATAACCATCTGTTCCTTCGAGAACTCATACTCTCCTAGCTAATATATACAGCTAATACACTGTATAGCTTATATGTCAAAAATAGATCAATGCCTGCCAAAGGAAGATATGTACTGCTCCAGCAAACACCTTTGCTTAAAACTTTGTGCCTTCCCCTGCCCTCCCCCCAATGATAGATAATATTTTTTAGACTATGCAAATGAAATAAAAGAATCTCTAGTCTGTTGATTTCTATTTACATTTTTTGCTCATGTAATTTTAAGTACTAGCCCTTGTCTGCTTCTCTTCATTTCCCTGTGCTACAAAACGTGGCACAGATAGTGCAAATCACCAACCCTGATAGTTGGAATAGGATTGTTACTTTAATGTTCAACGTGTTTTCTTCTTAACATTTTTTCACATTATAACAAGACTGTACTGTGAGACACCTTTTGTTGTGCATATATGAACAAAAGAAGTCAGAACAAATTTAGTACACTGAGCAAGGGAACTAAAAGTTGACAACAGCTAATAGACAAAGTACTCCATACTAGATTTAATCTGCTTTTCAATTTCCCATCCTGAGACTATGTTGGTCAGACAGATCAGTGCTGCACACTTTCAGAGGAGCAGTTAATGCAGGATCTAGATAAAAAAAAAGCCCCATGATGCCCCCAAACCATGAGTTCAAGATATGCTTTATTCTAGGAGTTTCCAAAGTAATTGTCTGGCATTTTCCTGTGGTAGCTATAATAGTGCAAATACAGACTTCACACAGTCTATAAGTAATTCTTTTTCTGTGACCAGTGCAGTGAAACTGTGGTCTGGGAAAATGATGAAATGAGAGCACCAAAAACCATTGGCCATTTCAATTCCATTAAGTGGCACTAGAATCACCTATCAAATCCATGCATCCAGCAGTTTTTCTCTATACCTGCAATAAAAATAGTGGCTTGTTACACCCCCATAGATTCCTTCCACAGGTTTCAGTAAGATGGTGACTGGACCAACTGTCAGCAGGTTGTTGCAAGTACTAGATGAAGTTAAACATGAAACATCTTTGTTCAATCAGTACAAAATAGAAGTGATAAAAGAAACCATCTTTCTCAGGAAGTTCTTTCTGTTGCTGAAGTACCAGGTTTATTCCCTTAAAAGAAAACAACAAAAACCCAAAACAACCCAGAGTACCAGAGATTACAGAGCCAACCTCATTTTGAAACAGGCCTGAGGTCCTCAAGGAGTGTGGGTTGGTAATTTCTTTCAGTGGAGTACAATACTGAGACATGGGACAGAGACTTTGATCTGTGCTCAAATGAAGAGTTGTGCAAATTTCAGAAAGCCACTAGGACCGGGACAGCTTTTTCTGTGTCTCTTCATTGCTACTTGCACAATGGCCTCCCATTCCCAAGCAGAGACTCCAAGATCTGCAGCAATAAAAAAACATTAACTAGTAACAAAAAATAAGTGTACTTATATTGAACTTTAAAATATAGCAGTGGAATTTAATGCAGCCTGCATTTCATTAGTTTTAACCCATATTGGATTAACTTGAATAAAATGAGTAGATATGAACATTTTAGAATGAAATGTCTGAAAACAAACATGCTAAATGAAAATTTCCCCAAGAGTCTCTCTTATAATAAAAGAACCCATGATTTTTATCTGATCTATCATTTAAAAAAGAGTTTCCTGGGAAGATTCTGGTTGTATCTGATGTGGAGGTTTGAAATACTGTTCAGGAGTGAGATAATATGGTAGTGATATACTTAACCCAGGAATTCTGAATGAGGCTGGACTTGATGAACATTCAGAACATCACCAGCCAGCACTCACCAACCTGGCAAGATTCAAATTCCCACTGCAGAGGGAATGAACAGGCTTTTCCAATCAGCTGAGAGCAGATGAAGCAAATATTCTTGGGGAGCACTGCAGTACAGGGACTGAGTTGCCAGGCAGAGAATCAGCAGCCAGGGCTTCTCAGTGCCCCAGGGGCAGAGGATTCCCACACTCTGAATACCCCAGCAGGGCAGCACAGGTACCAGTGAGTGCAGCTGAGGACAAAGGGGGTAGAAAGAAGATTTCTTCCTTGTGCTACACAGCATGCTGATGCTGGGCTGCTCAGTCTGACCCACAATTTATGCATGGGAGAATGTACACACTATATTCATTAATGATACCTCACTATGTATTTTCCAGAAACGATGCTGACATGCTTTAGGTTGAATTGCCCAACCTCAGCAGACCCCTCTGCCAAGAACTCTATCACCTCCAGAAGCAAATTTCACACATGCCTGGACCTCAGTCTGTTGTCCTGCCTGGATTCAGCTTTGCACAACCAAGTTCATGTTAACAACAAAATGTCCTGTTTTGTCAGTGATCAGTGATTCCACTTACTGGGACTAAGATGGGAGACATGTAATAGACCCAGTGTTTCCAATTGTCAACATTTTGTTCCAACTCTTGAAACACTGAATGCTTTTATTTAGCCCCAACTCTTCACATGTTTGACAGTAGAGGGGAAACTCTGTTTTCATTTAGGTCTCTAGCCTTACACTACACAAAAGCATCAAAAATGGCCAAAATATATCCCAAAGAGTAAAAGAAATCCAAAAAGTAGGTTAAAATCAATTAGACCTTAATAAAAACACAATTAAGAATATTATGGAAAGCTGCCCAGAAAACAACACTTCTCAAAAGTATTTTTGATTTTGTAATTTTGATTTTGCAATTTGATTTTGTACCAGAGTGAAATAACTAATCTTTTTCAAAATGCAAAGTTTTCAGAGTTTAAAAAAAGAAACCTGGGTTTATCTTCTTGAATCAGTTAGTCCATCTTCAATTCTAGAAATATAAGATCAGAACACTGCAAGAAAATTTTGCACACTGAGGATAGATGCACATTTTTTTCTGCACATTTAGTCAGTCCTTCCTGTGCCACAGGTCCTAAATTATGGAAGTAAAATAAGGGAAATTTAACATTTTTACCTTAAATCAAAAAGATAAATAATTCTTTTTGGTCTTGATTTGACTTCTCAGGATTAAGTAGCCAGGAGACAGATTTTGTGCTATTTAATCTTTTTTTAATACTAATAAAATGAACTTAACATCCTTACTATGGGCTTGATAATTCTGTACACACCTATATACTTCTCATTCACTCATGGAGTATTTGATTGAGCCACCTGAAGATTTAGCCCTAACTCTGATCAGCATAAAACAGAACCCACTGAGAACTATGACAGAGTATTTGATTTGGTGTGTGTAGAGCTCACATGTGAACAGTAGCCTTTGACAACCCCAACTTACAAAGATCTCAATGATTTATGCTTGCACTTTTGCAGGCATGATTTATGCAGTGTGGTGCTCTCTCAGCCATGAACATCCCCTATTACTGTGAACTTACTTTCCAAGTCCCAGTTTACCAGTTACCAAGAACCCAGTGCACAGACACAATGGCAACTTATTGTGCACTTCCTAAACCTCCAGTACAGTGCTCTGCCCAGATGTAAAAAGGTAACTTGATCCCAATTAATGAAAGTGACTGGGTCAGCCTGTCACCTCCCATGCTCTTTATGTGCTGCTCAGACATCTATACGCTTATTAAAACCTCAGGCACTCTACATAAGCTCTGCCTTGAAACCAGTTGCCAGAGGCATCACTGCTCAGAACCTGTCTACAGGTTCCTTGGTTTCAGATCTGACATCACATAAACCTCTCTTATCCGCCTTGGCAGCACAGATCAGATGAAAAGCGGCCCCATCCTCACAGAATAATACTCACAAAAAGGATGGAGGCACACAATAATAAACATTTCACTGCTGCTGTTCCTCACAAATGTACCTCACTGCTAACATGCTCCGAGGTTAGGAAATGCTTACAACTCTTGCTAAACTTCCCTGATTTTTTTTTATCAGAGTGTGGACCTTTTTACTGGAAGCTTTATTCCTGGCTAATTGTCTCTGTACTGTTTAAGGCAAAGCTGGAGCACAAGCAGTGACAGCAAATGATTTCTGAAAACCTTTTTGCTTCTGAATAATTTTTTGTCCTTAGACTGGTTGATGATTACTGTCTGAGTTCTTCTCCTTGAGTTTGACTGACCACCAGTCACACAGCATCATTTTTACCCCTAACAGGATGGGCACCTTTCATCTTTACACAATCAGTTAAAACCTGAACCTAGAATTCCAGTAAGAGTAAGGGACTTTGATAGAAAGAATAAAGTAGTCTGAGGTATCTGCCTTATATTTGGACTTTAAGCTACCTGATGTCCAAATAAACACACATGACAGCACAAGCCTCCTTGTCTCTGCCAGCAACTCAGAGCCACTGCTGTCCTGCAGGAAGCTGTTCCACGGCTCTGTGACTCCTAAATGAAATAAAATCCTTCAATTTCAGACAGCAGCTTCCTAAAAATGCAGCTGTAAACCATGTCTGCTTCTCCCAAACTGGTGACCTAGAACAACAGCCAGTCCATCTTCAACAGATTAAGGTCTTTTTATTTAAATGGCACACAATGTAACATTCAGGTTAGGCACATAAGAAGAACAAATGGTCTCTTAAAAAGGCTTTGAACTTTATTTCTTCTTCAAAGAAGTTTGGCTCTTGGAGGAAGTGGTTTAATAACTGAACTTGCCAGCACAGGCAGGAAATAGTATTTCCTATGCACATCCTGGCACCAAAACTACATTGTAGTAGGAAAGGGTTCTGATTGCCTTTAAAAAATGCAGTGGGATGGGAAGAGCAAAGCATTGCCTTGGAAAGGACTTCACTCATTTGAATTTTCAATTGCTGATTCAGAGAAAGAGTTTGGATCTGGTCTGTGGTACAAATCAAAGGGATAAATGCCTTTTCCAGCACTGAGTGATAGGGATGGCTGGAGTTCTCCTGCTTTAACAAGAACCCCTGTTTATTATTATCAGAATTACCTCTTCTTTTGCAGGCTCATTCACAGACTGGCTAATGGGTTTCCATAAATACTAACAAGTGCTGCCTTAAGGCTTTGTTGTGCTGCACAACATTAAGCAACAACAATAGGGAACAGCTGCTCCCAAATAGCTTTGCAGTTAATTACACTATATACCTACAGTATGTCTCTGTGCCCCACATTAAGAGAGCTATTGCACATGTACTGTCCAAATAATGATGGAAGATATTCAAGACAGTCCTACACATTCCAAGCAAAATAAATGGGAACCAGACTCAAATACTCACACTGCCCTTGCTGCAGGAGACATGAAAAGCAAAACAAATTAACTTTACAGCAATAACATTATCATCGCAGCAGAAGAAGTTTGTGTGTATTTTTTCATTTGTATTTGTATCTTTAAAATAAGTATTAGATGGCCTGACATCTGGTTTGTCAAAGAAGTTTGTCAGGTATTTCACAGATGTGTAATACTTTTATTTTTACAATCTGGAATAATCACAGTCTGGCATACAAAGAAATAACTTTTATAATCGCGTTCCTCACCCAAATACATCCCCATCTCCAAGATATGCACATGAAACCTTTAAATTAAGAAATAACTCCAGGATGATAAAACCTATACTTATAAGTGGTTTATATTACAATTTATAACAGGCACATTTGCTCAGATCTTGGCTTTTTTTAATAACTTTTCAATTCTTAGGCCCAGCTGGAAGCCTAAAAATAGGCAATAGAAAATTGGCATTTGTTTTGTGCAAGGTATTTGAAAGGATACCATATTAATCTTACCAGGGCCAGGTTAAAGGAGTTCTGCAAGTCTCCAGAAGAAAAAACAAATTTACAACATACATGCTGGCAACAAACACAGCCATTTAATGTGGAATTTGAAATTGTGGATTCAGTTCAAACCTCTTTTATTATCAAGCTTGACCAAGATTACCAATATTTCTCAAAAGCATGTTCCAATCTCAGGCTGTTCTCTGACTCTGCTCTGATTTTGTAACTAGCACATCTTATAACACACTAAACCAGAGGCATCCAAAGGCAAAGATGACAGCAGCATCTCTCTAGGGAAGGAATAAAGGCAGTCCCTGACATAAGGTTAGATCTATCCAGAATTTTGTTCAGCCCCATCTTTTTCAGCAGTACACTGTGCAAAGTTAGGAAAGTATTTCAACTCCATGGGCCTCACTTTTTACACATCTACCATGATTCTGGTAATGCTGGCCTTTGTACAGGGATGCTCTGTAACCTCTGTAGAAAAAGTAGTTGTCATAATACTTCCCTTCTTTTTTAGCATACAGTGGTATCATAGTTCAGAAGAATAAAGAAAAATTAAATTAAAAGGTTGTAGATTATTTAATTCCACAAGATAAAAAAAAATATCTCAAAATTATTAATACTAAAAGAAAAGCAGCTATATTCTATCTCTGGGTAAAATAAATAGAATCATAAATATGTTGAGTTGGGTGTCTTCTAATTGGTGAGCAGTCATCTCAGCAGAACTTTAAGAAATATTTATGTACTCACAGATGTAGAAAATCATAGTTCCCTTACTTATCTCACAAAAAAATTACTTTGGCATCCTAGAGGCTGGGCCAAGCCTCTACCTGTGCTACAGTAATGGCATCAAATGCAGCTGCATTACACACTGCTCAGGAAGGAACTGCTGCTAATAAGCCACAATTTAAAATACTTTAAATTACAAAGTACTCTTTTGAGTAAAACATGCCATCCCTGCCAGGGTTAGGGTGCCTGGACCCAGACACTGCACACCAAGGATATGTGTGAGATGAAGCTCCATTAAGAGAAGCCTGTGATTGTGGTTATGCTGAAGGTCCTGCTGAGCCACACCATGCTGACAGAACTTGGGAGAGGTGAATCAGCTGCTGCTTGTGTTTGTTGCACCAGCTGGGGTTCATGAACTTTTCCCTGACCTCTCTTCTAATTCAAGACTTTGTGGTTTTTCAATGATTTAAAATTTTAGCTTGAATGTGTATATACACATATGTCTGTGTGTTTATATGTATATATAACCTCCACTGTGCCAAAATTAGGTTCTCCACAGCTAAAATGACCAAGGGACAAAAGTAGCTCACGTTAGTCACTGCTAGAGGCCAAAAAGCCATCCTCTTCCTGCTCACATTGCTAAAAGCAGCTTCATGTCAGCATGACAGATGCAGAGGTGCCACTGTCTCGGTGTGTCTGCATTGCTCAACTTTTAATGTGAACCTCTCACCTCTGGTCACTGCAGCACTGGATTCAGAACTGGCTCTGGTACCTCCACGAGGCTCTGCCCATGTGTAAGGCTTGTAACTAATGTGCAGCTCACCACCCTGCCACCTTCTTGGCTGTAGGGGGAGCATGGAAAGAGAGAGGATAAATCCCTCCTGTGCAGGATTTAGATCCCTCTGTCTCAGCTGAATTTCCCTTTGCTTGGGAAACCCAAATTTTCTCTATAAGCTCTGCACTGAACCTATATAGGCACAGAGAGCCTCTACTCTGTACCTGTGCTGAAATCCTAATTCAGCATTTTTCCTTGGAACATCACTGATATGTGCCCCACCATTTTGGGATAAAATGGTGCTCAGATGCAGGAGTTACAAGTCCTGTACAGGTTCATAGAGAGGAATGAGAGATACTAAATGAAAAAACTATAAACAGAAACCTGAACCTCTTCTATAATCAAATAAGGAGTAAGATTCCCAACCAACTTGTTTTTACTTTGCTATGAAACTACAACAAAAATCTCCCTCACTCTCTGCACCTCAGCTGATATAAAGAAATAGAAATATCCATAACCCCTAGATACAGAATGAAACCAGACATATTTTTCCTGCTTTCCTGGGATAGTCTGAGGAACTCACAAATGACACACAAAACAGTAAATTTGAAAAGAAAGCTAGAGCAGTTAGAAATGGCTGTTTGTTCCTACAAGAGCAGCCAAGCACCCTATAACATTTACTCTGTCTGATGCCAGCATGTTGGCAGATATGGAAACACAAAACACGCAGTGCTCCCCACCTGTATGGCACAATTTCCCCCTGTGAAGACCGACCCTAATCACAAAAATTTTTTGTGATTGAACTGTCTTGATGTATAAAAAGTCCACGTTATAAAACATGTGTCCACTGAGACTCCATATATTTTCAACTCAGGATTTCTTAGTGTTACACTTCATTATTTGCTCAGGGCTGCAATGCAAAATATGCCTTATTTCTTTTCTCCAGTTACAAAGATGAATCATGCCATCACTCTTCCAAAGATAGGCTGGACCTACTTCACATACCTTTTCACAGCTCAAACACCACGCCATATACAATTAGCATGCAAGGCTTGTTGCCTGGGGGCATTGTAGAGGCCAGGAGTATTAGCAGGTTCAAAGTAGGATTAGACAAATCCATGCAGGATAAAGGTCCATCAGCGGATGATCAGTAACCACTATTATCTGAAACCCACAGAACATGCTAGGAGAAGCACTGCTGTGTCTGTGTCATACATCTTAGCCTCTTCCTGGGGATTGACTGCTGGGCAGGCTGAAAAGAAGGTGCTGCTCTGGTCAGTCTGGCAGCCCTTATAGGAAGGAGAAACAACAACATGACCATAAAACTGTGAACCAAAAGTTAATAGTGACAGCAATGAAAGCAAAGAAGCAAAAAAAAAAGTCTCTTTTTAAAGGGAATCTTAATTATTGAAGACAGAAAACAGACTGTAAACCCATTCCATCACTCTCCTTCCCCTTCTTTATTCCCTTTGGTCCTTGCTCCAAGGAAAACAGGCTGGTCCTAGTTTTCATACCACCCTTGATGACACTTGTCTCTCTGCTCAGGATCCAGCTACAGGACAGCCTTGATGGGTTTAAGTTTGAAGAAAGCTGTCCTGAATCCTTGTCTCCTTTGAAGCAACTGAAGCTGACCCCTCTGAATCCTCCTCCCAGCTCACAGCCCTCTGCATTTTCAGATAGTCAAAACTCAGCTGCTTTTGACTGCAAATGATGAGTCTGAGAGAACAAGACTGTTCCTGGCTTATTTTCTCATTAGTTCTTTTAATAGGGTTGTTTTCTTTACCTGTTACCATTCGCATTTAAAAGTCCTTCATTTTGAGAACATTTACTTTAGTGGATGAAAATGTGCTTTTGAAGTATTTCTGCTTGGAAAAAAGATAAAAAATACTTCAAGACTGATTTTATATGAATGCAACATTTTCATTCAAAGTAGACAAACAACAAAGTGGCTTAATGTTTGTTTTTGCCTTAGTTACAGGCAATATTTTCATGAAAAAAATCCTGCCCAGGTACTTAAATAAATATGCAAAAATAAGATTAATTTTTGCCTAAATTCAGAATAAGACATTTAAAGGTACATGAGCTTCCTTCTGGTGGCTAGAAAGCCTGAAATATAGCTATGCAGTGGCACTATTGATGAAAGTTGAAGGCTGCTAAATTTGGGGTATCAAACTGACACATTAGTGATCAGGGCCAAAGCTGTGTCAGTTATGACAGTTCTTGGCTGAGAAGAATCAAAAGTTTTCTACTTCTATTTGAATAAGTATGAAGCATTTGCAGTAAATATAGAAATACTTTAGATACAGCAAAAAAAATTTCATCTACTGCCTCAATACATTAATACTTATGTATTAATTAATACTTAATAACGTAATAAATTAATGCTTACATTTTTAAAGCACGAGCATCTTTAAAAACATTTTAAGTAATGATAATATTAAAATGAAAATGAAAAAAATGTCATTGTGTTAAGCAATTATTAAGAAATCATAGCATTTCATTTGGAAGGATGGAAGTAGCATCTTTCTTTCCTCTGAAAATGTTTACTAAAATCAACATGATTCAAAAAGGTTTCAGTGACCTGAACTGAATTACTCCAGGAAGGGAGGAAGGAAGTACCAATTGAAATACTGAGTCCAATTTTGTATGCTTCTAAGAAAAGACTTTAATTCTGATAGTTTAATTTATATGTCATATTTTTTATTGCTTTTTAAATCATGCAGCTTGAATGCCTGGCTTGTATTCTTCTGCAGCTACTCATGATGCAAAATTAGACATAACCTTTTGTATACATCCCTTGAGGGATTGTGGGTGGATCTTGCCACTGGACGTTACAAAATATCCTCAAATCAAGAGCTTTCTGTGTTAAACAATTCAAATCCCAGGAGCCCATCCAGCCAATTTACCAAGTATAAATATAGTCCCTCTGCCATTCACACTGAGCACAGTGAATTCCATGCTAAACCCCTGGGGAACTAGAAGAAATATTCTAATGTTCAGCAGTAGTCTTTAATTTTGCATTCAAATTATGTCACTGACCACTTTTCTCTTTCCTCTTGAGGCAAGTGTCTTCCTCAGAATGCAGGTTTTAGGAGAAATACCTCCTAGTGCTTTTCCTGACCATGCTGGCTGACCCTGTTCATTGGTTTGACACCTGCCAGTGGATTCTCTCCTAACACATAACCAGTTACATGGACAGCAAAACACCTATGGATAGGGTGTGTGTCTGAGGGAAGCAGGGCTTTATGCTTACACTTAAGGTTACTCAACATTTCCCAGTATAATATCTTATTTCCAGTTCTTTACAGCTTTGCTAAATAAACTGGCCTGAAGTCTTCCATAATGAGGCTCTGCCTCAGGCTGTGTGTTTTGGAGAACTGCTCGTGTTACTAATAAGGCAGTAATCCATACTGCAGCTCGATTAGTAGTCAAAATGGTTGACAAAATCTGTAATTATTAAAAGAAAAGTTCTTTGTGCTGACATATCAAAACAGACCTCTCAGACCGCAATAGGGAGCAGCCACGATAAAAGATTCTCTGCTCCATTAGCTGTAAGGAGAGTGGGTAGGAGTTTGGCCTGAATAAAACATACTGTGGAAGGAAGAAATATTAGAATCAAATGCTCATATAAAAGCTTTGCTGCAACATCAATAATCTTCAAAGTGCTTAACTGGGGAGGTAGGCATTGCAATGCCTCTCTGACAGATGGGAAGATGGAGCCACAAAGAGCAGCGTGGCTCCTGGCAGGCCTGTGGAAGGCAGCAGTGCAAGCCTCAGAGAGCATCCCCGGGTGCAAAAAAAAAAACCAAAAAAAGAGCCCAGAAGGATATACTAAAAATCCCCCCCTTACTTCTGAAATTTATTTCACTGTCACTGAAGTCAGAAACAAGTTGTACAAAGTCTTGCTAGAATCGAAATTGCTTTCTTATGGGGAGCACAGAAAACTTCTCAATAGGAATAGCAACAATTGTTATCTCTAGGATGTACAATTTTCATAAAGTGAGCAAATAAATTGAACTATGAGAATCAAAAGGTATTAGACTGAGCAATTATTTTTTTTTTTTTTTCAGGAAAGAAATACTAAAAACCAACACAGAAATTATATCAATGATGCAATTGAGAGCACATTACCATAAAAACAGAACCTCTTGCGACTAAGGATTTAAGCAGAGACTCTCCAAGGCTCTGGCATTAGTAACAGCCATTCCTGGGCCAAGCCCTGCCCTGGGGGAGAGGTGAGTGCCCTGGAGGGCTGAGATGTGTGTGAAGGGAGGGATGAATCCTGGGGGGCAGCCTGGGCTTCCCCCGGGAGCAAGGGAGGGAGGAATCGCGTGTAAATGGTTGAGAGGAGGGAGCAGACACGCCGTGCGGGGCTGTGCGGGGCTGTGCGGGGCTGGCACACGGGGCTGGCACACGGGGCTGGCACACGGGGCTATTTCCGTGCGGGGCTGGCACACGGGGCTGGCACACGGGGCTGGCACACGGCGCTGTTTCCGTGCGGGGCTGGCACACGGCGCTGTTTCCGTGCGGGGCTGGCACACGGCGCTGGCACACAGGGCTATTTCCATGCGGGGTTGGCACACGGGGCTGGCACACAGGGCTATTTCCATGCGGGGTTGGCACACGGCGCTGGCACACGGGGCTGTGCGGGGTTGGCACACGGGGCTGGCACACAGGGCTATTTCCATGCGGGGCTGGCACACGGGGCTGGCACACAGGGCTATTTCCATGCGGGGTTGGCACACGGCGCTGGCACACGGGGCTGTGCGGGGTTGGCACACGGGGCTGGCACACAGGGCTATTTCCATGCGGGGCTGGCACACGGGGCTGGCACACAGGGCTATTTCCATGCGGGGTTGGCACACGGCGCTGGCACACGGGGCTGGCACACGGGGCTGGCACACGGCGCTGTTTCCGTGCGGGGCTGGCACACGGCGCTGGCACACGGCGCTGTTTCCGTGCGGGGCTGGCACACGGCGCTGGCACACGGCGCTGTTTCCGTGCGGGGCTGGCACACGGGGCTGGCACACAGGGTTATTTCCATGCGGGGCTGGCACACGGGGCTGGCATACGGCGCTGTTTCCGTGCGGGGCTGGCACACGGGGCTGGCACACAGGGCTATTTCCATGCGGGGCTGGCACACGGGGCTGGCACACAGGGCTATTTCCATGCGGGGTTGGCACACGGCGCTGGCACACGGGGCTGTGCGGGGTTGGCACACGGGGCTGGCACACAGGGCTATTTCCATGCGGGGCTGGCACACGGGGCTGGCACACAGGGCTATTTCCATGCGGGGTTGGCACACGGCGCTGGCACACGGGGCTGGCACACGGGGCTGGCACACGGCGCTGTTTCCGTGCGGGGCTGGCACACGGGGCTGGCACACGGCGCTGTTTCCGTGCGGGGCTGGCACACGGCGCTGTTTCCGTGCGGGGCTGGCACACGGGACTGGCACACAGGGTTATTTCCATGCGGGGCTGGCACACGGGGCTGGCACACGGCACTGTTTCCGTGCGGGGCTGGCACACGGCGCTATTTCCGAGCAGACGGGCGCTTCCTCCAACTGCCCGAAACGAGCCCCGGCCCACGCACAGCTTCCAAGCCTTTCATTAGTGGTTGTGTTAGTGTATAATAGCTATAATGAGAAGGCCATAAAAATCCAAAGTTAGCTGAGGGTCCTTAACCATTATGTGGCTCTCTTTCCAGATTTTTATTTAAACTCTAATGGCTGCCACATAAGATCAAGCAACAACAAACAACATTTGTATTACAGCTGTATTATTTAATTCCCATTAGCTGAAAATGCCAGGCTACTGGCCAGTAGCTCAGGAAAATAAGTGATGACAGGTGAAAGAAAAATACCCTTCCTGTACCTCTTCAAGCCACTTTAAAGCCTGAGGCTCTGCAATGTCATTTACACCTAATGAAACCTAATGTCAGACCACACTATTTAGCCAAATGTTATCCTTTTAGGAAAAAAATGAACCTTGCTACTTTTAAGGACACAGTGCTATTTCTGGCCATAATTTCTACTGTCTAATTAAACCATGATAGAACTGATCCCTTTAGATTTGCTATTAACTTATTTATTTCTGCTTTTGAAGGTGCACTTAACACCACCTTATATATTGGGAGATCTAGGTGCTGAAAGCTGTAATTTACCCCCCGGTTTAATTAGATCAATGACTTTATTGGACAGCCTAAAATGTCTGAAGTAATAACCACACTCCAAACTTCTAATTCTGCATCCAGCACAAAAGGGGGAGTGCATGCTTCTCTCCAGTAAAGAGTGAAGTATTTTAAAGGGTTGCTTTCATCTCTAATGGCTGCACTGTCATTTTACAGTTCTATGTGAAATGTTTTGGGTTAACCCACTAACACAACAAATGTAGAGTAACAACAGGGACTCAGTGTTTTCCATCACGTTCTTACAGTTTTCAAGACAAGTCCAGGAAGCAAAATTAGCAGAGTGCAAATTCATATTGATCTGCCTGGCTTCTGAAAAAATAAATTTTCTTTCAATGTCAATTAAAGTTAACAAAGTGAGATTTCTATCAGGTTACTTAAGTAAAAGGTCACAAGAATGCGTTAAGATAAATGGCATACACACAAATGTCACTTTCTCAGAGAAACATACTATGTGTTCAAAGAAAAGCAAGCAGGGGATATGAATTTTAAAAGATGAAATTTAATCAAGTTTCATCAACTTTCTTCAGTAATTTTCTTATTTGCTACATTCATTGCTTATTCATTAAGCAAGTCCAGTGTTTTACAAAAAGACAAAAAAAAAAAAAAAAAAAAAAAAGAGGGAAAGAAAGAAAGAAATCAATCCCCTTTAGGATTTGTAATACAGATATCTGTGGATTTTGCAATCCAGAACTTTGTGCCAAAAATAGTCCTATTGATTACAAGGGATTAAAATTACTTCTTAACACAGAAGCAATGGAATCTGGCCTTGAGCAAAATCCCACTAAAAACTCAGAATATAAATTAGGAAAAACAGTCAATGAACTGAATATTCATGCTCTGTAACAGAATCAAAGAAATTTTGGGTGGAGGAGACCTCTGGAGGTCTCAAGAATTTACAGACCTGAATCTCCCTTAGGCCAGAAGTTCCTAGGGAGTATTTAGCATCCCTAAATATTTGCCAAGGCCAATGAGATCTCTCAGTGATGGATTCTTTGGAATTTAAAATAAACATCATCACTATGTGTTTAGGGTCTATCTGAAAAATTACAGGATTCTTGTGGCTAAAGCAGCAACAGGGGACTTAGGACTTGTGTTCAATTTATGGATTTGCCACACGTTTCCTCTAAGAGGCTGGATACTTGTCTTCCTGTAGCTCACCTCCCCAATAGCACATGCAGAGAATCATGTTGCCTTTCACCCTAACTGCTTTTGTAATCAAAACGAATTAACAATTTTTCACATTATGATTATTAAAAAAGGCATATCAGCCATAGCAAGCACCTTCAGGAAGCCAGAGGACATTCCTTGTAGAAGTACCTAGCTTGGAAAAGGCCCAGCACTGCCAGCACTGCCACATCCACCACTAACTCATGTCCCCATGCCACACCTGCATATGTTTTAAACCTCTCCAGGGATGGTGATTCCACCACTTCCCTGGGCAGCCTGTTCCAGTGTTGGACAACCACTTTGTCCTCATCTCCAATCTAAGCCTCCTTTGGCTCAACTCTTATCCTGTCAATTTTTACCTGGGAGGAAAGACTGATGCCCACTTTGCTACAAGCTGCTTTCAGAGAGTTCTAGAAAGTCACCGAGCCTCCTTTTCTCCAGGCTAAACAGCCTCAGGTGCTCCTCAAAAGACTTGTGGCTCTAAACCCTTCACTGGCTTCGCTGACCTTATTTGGGCTCTACCTTGTGCTGCTCCCACCAACATTCTCCCTCCCTGCATTTCCCCAGGTGGGATGAAGAGCAGCTCCTGGGCACAGTGCCAAAGCAGCTGGTACAATAATAGATGCAGAGAGTATTTTGGGTCTAGGAAGAGGCTCCCAGTTATTATGAGCTAACAGGACCGGACACAAAGCTGTTTTAAATGTGGGATGGTTACCCAGCTATGCAACCTGACCACATGCAGTGGGAATATGTGCCACAATGAGCAGTCTTGGTCAGACATGGGAGTGGAAGAAAAGCTAAAACACCTTGTTTGTCTTCCAGTATCTGTGCTAGTCTGTCTGCTCCTTCAGCAGGACCCACCCAGACACAACACCTCACTGTTTAAACAAGCCACTTCTGTGCTGGATTCAGTCAGCCACTTGTAGACAGCATGTCAAGAGGACAATGACTCTTCATCTTTACCACTTTAGGCCTGCCTTGCTGCTTCTCCTTTTCTCCTTCTTCCCTTCCAGTTCAGCCCCTCTCTACTTCTTTCCATTTATTTCTCCTTACCTCCTAACTCAAATTTTCTAACTTTCTGAGAAACATGAGCTCCCCATGACAGCTCTATCACATTGCTCACCTCGCTTTCCAATTTTACTTCTCTTCATTGACTTGCTTCTATCTTCTCATTCAGAATGTAACTTAAGTAGCTCACAGCTTTCTCAATAAAGCCTCACAAATAGGGCAAACTACAGTAAAAAAACAAAACTGAAACTGTTTTGCCTGGCTGAGACTTTGACAGAAACTTGATGTGACATTCTGGACCTTAGATAATTCCCCAGATAGCTTTCACTCACACTACTGATTAAACTCTGAACTCACTTTGGAGGACCTGCTTCATCAACATTAGGGAAAATGGCCAAAAAGTTCAGGTAACTAACCTGTAGATCTCAAAGTGGGTTCTATGAATAAGAAAATTAATTGCTACAAAGTCAAATACTGCAAGTCTTCCTTGCATGGACAACTGGATCTGGTTCAAATCTAATAAGAGGCATCAAGGATGATAGGACAAAAGTAAAGGATGAAAGTGCATTTGAAATAATTCACCTATGCCTAACACTGATAGGAATTTTTAGGAAAAGCTGTCCAGTTCTGGTTTCCAAACTTCAAGAAGAACATGGAAAACCTCAAAAATGAATATGATATATAGTTATATGATATATAGTTAATACTATTATTAACAGATAACAAGTTCAGGATTTCAGACAGGGAGAACTGTCCAAATAATCTCAGACTTTAGGAAGCTGCTCAACCCTCTGAGCCTCAGTGCTGCTTCTAGCAGGGCTATAATTCACATCATTTCACTAGATTCAAATTCTTATAATTGACAGTGCCTTTGTGTCCTATTACAATCTTGTCCTTCAAATTCCTCCACAAACTCATTTTTCCCAAATACTCAATTTTAGTCCAGAGTTATTAACTCCTGGTAGGCCCTCTGTGGATTTTGGTGTGCTTTAGTTAGAAAAGCAGTGCCCTAAATGAAATCAATTCCCAGGGAAGCTTAAATCACATATGTGTTTTTGGACAAGAACTTGTTTTTTCATGAGGGGGATGAGATTTTTGCACTAGGTTTAATAGAGAAGGGTGACTTGTAATGTTACCATCTATATATACATTCCAGTGTTTATGTAAGCAGCTTCATCAAAGCCATCATGGAATTATGTAGATGGCTAAAATTAAGCAGTGTAGTATGTAAGTATTTATGGGATTAGACCCAGAGATTTGAAGAATATAAAAGGCAAGTTCTGTCTAGAGCCACTATGTGAGAAATGATGAGCTGAATGCAGGAATAATGCCAGCAGTCTGACACTGTATTTTTTTGCAAGTCCAACAGCTATCACCACAAAACCCAAATGTGAGAGTCAAAATTTACAAACCAAAGTTCAAGAATTCAGGAGTCACAGAAGGACAAATAAAAAATTTTTGCAGTGCCTGCAAGTCCTTGAACGTTTCAGAATCCTGGTGCACATTTCTGAAAACAAAAATTCAATAGTTCCCCACTGCTCTTAACACAAGCAGTGCCTGATGTTTGCTTCACCGTTCACTGAGTCTGCGAGTGACACGAAGAATGTTGACATTTTGTGCCACACGTATGGGAAGAAACAGATCATCTCCCTCTGAAAGGTGCTTTATTTTGTGTGAGAAAAGACAAAACTCCGAGTTCCACATCAAATAAATCATACAATAAGAACATTATTTTTAAAGAGAATGAGTATTTTGCATATTAATATTAAATGACATCAGAGCAGCAAATATAGAAATTATAATATTCAGTATCTCACAGAGAGCTGACACAGAGCAGAGGAGTTCTGGTTACCAAGCTGTCTTAAATCCACAGCTTCAAAAAAAAAAAAGCTTCATCAAAATTTAATATTCATGCAATAGGGACTCTTTCATTGTTATGAAAACTGATTAGGGCCAAACATAAAATCTTGGGTGCTTCATTTACTATCTTTCTCCACCAGAAAAAAAAAAGTGCAAAAAATCAACCCAGTGAAAAAAAAAAATAAACCTGGCAAACGTTTTCCTGGCAGCATTTCAGGGAGCTACTATTTTGTGTTTGGTAAAGATGCAGTCCTTACCAGCCAACACAGACCCTTACAAGGAAACAGAAGGGACATTAGTAATTCAAATAAGGGGCAAAAGAGACAGACTAAAATTAAAATCAGCACAATTATTTTCTAGCAAACCAGCAACAGCATATAATCTAGTAGGAGAAGAGTAAAGAAGAGCTGATAATTTTTTTTTTTTTTTTTATAAAGATGTGGGCAAAGCTTCTCTTTTTGAAGAAGTCACAGAGCTAAAATAACCATATTGTTAGGCAGTGACTCATGGGAACAAAGACAACAATGCTATCTAGGATCGTTATACTGGTGCTTTTTAATCATAATGTTGGTACAGTTTTCCCTCACTCTGACCTAGTTTAAATAGTTTAGAAAGCTTAATAGGCAATGCTGCTTACAGCACTGTTAGGAGGACCTGAATATATACAACAAGTTCTTTTGTGAATGAAAATTACTGATTCATGGCCCGTTACACTCCATGAATTCAGAGAAACAACAGTGAAGTTAACCCACGGAAGTTTCACACAACTGAATCTGAATTTGTCCTCCTGCACTTTCCAAACATACATGTTGACAATCTGGCATCGTCAACACGGCATGTCCTGGAGCAGCCACCTGTGCACAGTGCTTCAGTGAGAGCAGGGCACAACCTGCCTAGGGGCAAAGTATAGGAAAAATTCTAAATTTAAAAGCCACCAAGTTGAGCAGGAAATGTTTTTAGTTATCTTAAAAAAGATTTATGAGAACAATGCTTTCACTGAAGTATTTTTATAGAAGTTTTTGTGTTTTAACTGACAGGCTGGAAATCAAGAATTTTCAGTCTTGGAGTTTTCAATGAAAACAAAAAGGTTGCCAGCAACTGCTATTTCCAGTCGAAATATCCTTTTGGCAAGAAATGATATCTTTGTTCATTTTCTTATTGAAAAACATTGATCCATTCCAGTGATTGATGTCAACTATAGGACACAACTGTATTTTCCATGGGATAACTGATGAACTTGCTTTTAGTGTTAACTAGATTAATGCCTGCTATCATCTGCAAGTTTATAGTCCACCAAAATATAAAACCCACTTTTCTGAACCTCTGACTCTGATGTCACATATGTTACCAGCAGATACTGCTTGAACTTGTGCTGAACATAATTAAGTTGCTCCGTGTGCCCCTGTGAGCCACACCAGCCATCGCTCTTTATTTGCAGGGTGAATTTTTCTCCCACTGTAAAGCACAGGCAAATCTACTGGAATCATTAAGGGGCTTTGCTCAGCTGCAGCAGTAACAGCCCCACAAGGGACACCCTGCCCTTCCTCTGCTGCTTAGTCTGGGTTGGCTCCAGGATCCCACAGAGACCAGCATAAAGGACAGTGATGAAAATGAACCATAAAGGAAACTCATGAGGTCAAGCCAGTGTGTGCATTTATTCTACCCCAGATTCAGTAGCAGGGAGCTGTAAGACTTCCTCCAATGATTGGATTGGGAAAGGCAACTCCTAGCATCTATATTGTGACTTGACTTAGAAAAATAAAGCTATCTTTCCAGAATTATTTACCAACAAACCTATTTCTCTAGATTTCACACAACCAGGATTTATTTTTTTCTCTCCTCTTCCTCACTGGCTCTGGAGAGGTATTCTCAATTATACAGAGGAAACAGATGCCTTGATTTCTCCACGTAGCTCAGTCCTGGACTATTACATGGAAAAATGTCCCAGTTGGGATTTTCAGAAGCACTGGCTTAATCCTCCTCCCACACAAGCCACTGGTAAAAACACCCATGAATCTTCAGTTGGAAGAAAAGAGGACAGTGCTAAAGACTTTCAAAAACCTTACTATTGCCACACATGGATGTGAACTAATCTTGTTAGAGAAAAGTGCTCTTTTGAATATCAGATAGATTCTATTTTCTCCAATTGAATAAAGATTAATCCACAGCAAAAATTCCCTTTAAATAAGGTTTTCTCAAGGCAAATTAAGGGAAAAGAATTTTAGGTAGTGTATTGGAAAAAACACAAACTAGAGCAGACCACCAGGCAGCTTGGAAGAGCAAAAGTTTACTTTGTAAAACCAAACTTTGCAACCTTAATTTTGTTAACATGACAGTATCCTCTAATTTTATCTACAGCTACCACCTTCTCCACGTTACAATTGCCAAAAAAGGTCAAAATATCTTAACGCTACATTCCACCAAGTCACTAAATGGAACAGAAGTCATATTACTGTAATTCATAATTCAGAACTCAAATTTCATAAGACAACATAAGAAATGTCATTTTAACCACACTAATTCCTTCACAGTTAACATGAGTGGGTGTTGGTGCAATCCAAGCTGAAAAAAGCCATCTAATTTCAGCAAGTATACCACAAGCCAACTTGGCAATCCTCCACATGGATCAGACAAATGTCTGCTCTGTTGAAGCTGAAGGCACAGTGATAATTATCATAGCTGATACTGCATCAGTGGTAATGACAGTGTGGTTTGTAAATATGAAACAAACTAGGATTCTCTCGTTCACAAACAGGGATTTGGTACTGCTGTGGGAACCCGCCATAAACTGACAGATCTGAATGCAGTCCTTGATCCAAACTAGGGCACGTTCCTGTGTAACTGGGAAGTCATTCAATAGCTGCAGTGCACATTTAATTATCACACTTTTTGGGTGGGTGTTGGTAGGAGCTGGACAAACACATAACATGACAATTATATGACAATCACATCCCCTGGAAGGGAGAAGCAGCCAGTGTCACCACTCCTACTGAAAGTGGAGATGTTGCAACCATTTTTCACTTTGCTCAGTTCCTTGTTAGTGAAGTCAGATAGATCACCAGGAAGGAGTCAGGTCTTTCCAGAATAATTAAGCATGCTCAGTTTAAGTTTCCTAAGTCATTTAGCCAGTAAGAAAAACCTCTCAAACTATGGAATCAAGGAAAGACAGGCTATGGTCTCATTTAATTAGATAGCAGAAGAAGTCATAATGGCTGTAATAGGTTGGTGTTTCCCAGCCCAAAACTGCAGCCACACAAGATACATCAGAAACCTAAGCTTTGATTCTTGCCCTGGCCCTCCAGTGGCAGCTGAGGCCAGAAGGGAGTAGTGGCTTTGCAGAGGTTTTTGGCTCAGAGAGCTCTTCTGGCACACCACAAAGCAACGCTCGCGTGCAGAAAACGAGCTGGCTGCTCGCAGGTGAGCGAGCTGCCCTCCAAACCAGTGACAGGCTGGGAATGCCCTCACCAAAAAACAAGGCATAAAAAACAGCTTGAACTCTCTCATCTGGGGGACTTAGCATGTACCAGAGGGTTTTCCCCAGAGCCAGTTCAGATTTACTCACACTGTGCCTTGTGCCTTAACTCCACAATCAGAATGCTACTCTACTACTGTATTAATGACTATTTATGAAGCAATTGGAAATTCTTCATGAGAGGTGAGCCTGGCATTTAAGGCAACAAATATTACAAAATTTCCTTTCCAGTTACTAAGCAATATCCAGTCATTACGAAAGATTCCTGATACACAGATATTGGCTTCAATAAAGTGTTTTTGAACAAGTTCTCCAATGGGAAAAAAAAAAACCAAAAACCAAAACCAACAACAAGATCAATGGAACATTTTCAATTACTTCAAAATAACGTGATGTGGAAACTCAACAGCTATTGTCTATGTTTAATTGTCCCCTTCCCTATTTTATGCTATCTCCCTAAAATGCTAACAATCACATAAAACCATGTGTTTTCACTCTTCCTTGGGCCATTTTTTTCCATTACAGAAGTCTTGAGCTCTTTCGCTCACCACAAACCTTACACAGGGGCAGAGAAGAGCCAAACTAGACTTGACATTTCTTCCACGCTTTTTTTTCATTCATTTGCCTTGCCCATATAGGATTGACCTCATCTCATTCCACTCATTGCAGGAGCAGGATTACCTGGAGAGTAGCTGACTTACTCTAAAGACTGGACTGAGGTTTCCCTGCTCCATTCTCTCTCCACTGCTTTTTTTTATTAGAGAACACAAGGAACTCCTAATCATGACCACTTGATTGAGCTACACACCTATAGATGAATTGTCAGGTGGCTGTCAGCAACCACAATAAGAAAAATAGAAGTATAATAGAAATGGTGGTGGATATTTGTATATGAAAACTAATTGGATTTTAAAATAAGAGATGAATTTCACATTTCTGTCAGACTGTATGAAGTTACTAATCTTGACTATTTTATTATAATTATAGGTGCAGGTAGATCAGAAATATTATATCTCAAATTTATGAGTGTCCCCTTTGATGACAGTTTTACTCCCTATTTCATTAGCTGTCTGGCAAGTCAGTTTTGTAAAGAAGCAGCAAAATGCAATGAATCTGCTGGAAGACAAACTCCAAGCTGGGCTGAGTGATTTGCACTATTCTGTCACTGCTAATGGAGTTCTGCTCTATTACTTATGACAAAGCCCTCTGGTATGTAAAATGCTTATTTTACTGCCATATCATTTTTACTAATAAAACCAAAGGGGGCTATGCACCCCCCTTTCACAGACTGCCAACACCCACAGGGCTCATGCAGGCCCCAAAAATCACACAATGACTGCTAAAAGAAGCAGTTCATATCCCCTCTCCAGTTCTTCTCTGGAGTGGTCTATGCTCAGGCTTGTACCATATAAAAGTGGGTTTAAATTCAAGATAAATTAGTCCACCTGGAGTTCAGTGCTAGCATAGCCAAACTGCTCTGGGGAAGGCAGGTTCCCTTATTGGCACATGGGTAAAAGCCAAAGCTGTGTCTCCTTTACTCTCACAAGCATGGGTAAGACAACAGATGTATTTTTAGGGCCCACACACGATTCCTCCCTTACAACCATTACTCCACATTGAAATGCAATCTTGCTTTCATTAGGAAAGAGATACCTGCTAACTGAAGTTGCTATAGCTGGAATGAAAACGTATGTATCATATGGCAGCCTCATTTTATTTCATTCACATCACACTGTAGCTCTACTTTTCCTCCTGGTCGTTCTTCAAGTGTAAGAGGGAGTTGTTGTTTGTGTATAGCATGCACATTAGCACAGATAAACTGCTCACTGAGTGTAATGATTAATGATTGAATAGTGCAGTTGTTGCAAAAATAAGTCATGCAGTGAAGAGAGATCTGAAGATTATATCTAACACCAGGGGATGGCTTATTAATCTTACTTCTTGAAGAATTCGTGAGTAAATCATTCTCCTTTATTAATGATATTTCACTTTGCTCCATGAGACATCTTTTATACATCCAGAAGGGCAATTATCTGTTTAGGCCAGGAAACAATATTAGTTACAGACGGTGCTTGAATGTTTGATCTAAGTCAAATAAAAGGGAAAAAAAGAGGGAAGCACACTCCAAAGACTACCCCAAACAGGACTGCATTTATAGGGAGGTTGTTTAGGTTCCCCTCCACCTGGAAATGAAAAATTATGTGCTTTATTGAGTCTCAATTAATGTGGAGCTTGCATACTCTAACAGTGATATAACAACTCAAGGAAAGCTACATTACTTTTATATCTTCTGTGTCTGAAGGAATTCTATTATATCGGAGGCTGTTAAACATGTCTGAAATGGTTTATTAATATAAAAGTCTTTCAAAGGGAGATCTTAAATTCTTGATCACAATGAGATATTGAAGATGGAAAGTAGAGTTTATAATTTAAAAATTAAAAAATCATCTTCTTGGTTTAAAACTAATTTTTTCTACCTGTCCATCATCTGCTATCCATGAAAAAATTGGAAGATTTAAGGAGGGAGAACAGATATCTGTTTAAAAGTAGCATTCCAAGAACTGTAACATAAAAAATACACAATGCTAATCCAAATCTATAAATAATCTCCAAAAGGATATTCATTAATGAGCTTTAAACACCTTGAGTATGGAAATCATACATTTAAATTATTATAGAAACTGCATTAGATAGCGTGTGTTGATCACAGAAGTACTTTGCAGATTCACGAAATTTTGACAAATATTTCAAAATTTTTCTGAGCTGAGTCACAGTTACCCTTTAGATTAATACATCAATTAAATGCAACAGTTTATTGGACAGGTACTTAATTAATGAAAGGTAGCATGATCTGGTGAACAGAAGCATAAGGATACATGAGAAATAAGAGGAAATTATACTTGATTTTGAAGTGTGGATTAAGGCTAAGGGTAATCTGCAGGGAGGACTCTGCAGAGATGCTCTTGCACATGAAGGCATTTCACAAGGATGCTGCAGCCTCTGATATTTGATAGGGACACCTGCCCTGCCAAGTGCTGTGTGGAGATTTGCACTTTCACCAAATGCCCCTGGGTGTAATTAGTGAATTAGAGCTGCTCATTTGGGTGTCACAGTCTTGGCAACTCAAAGCTGGAAAATGGAATTCAGAGCAAAGGAACCAGAGCTCTGCCTTGAAAAGGAATCACAAGTGAACCTTCACTGAGGGATCTCTTTGGAAACATGAACATCCTTCCAGACTGTGTTTGGTGTCTGTTAATTAAACTTCTTTAATTAAAAAGAATTATAACAGGAAAATCCGGTAGAAAAATACTAGTTTAACAAGGTACCTCTATTGAAAGGGGGAAAAAAGCATTCAGCAGTGCAACAGTCCCGTTTTCAGAATGAACCATCTCTGGTAATGTGGCAATTTTTTGACAGTACCAATCTGTCTGACAGTAAGGGTACATTTGTATCATTGATAAATGCTTTTGTCTGGAACCTGAAGTTGCTTTATGTTTTCAGTTTTAAGTTGCTTGTTGCATAAAAAAAAAAAACAACAACAACAAAAAAAAAAAAAAACCAAAAACCAAACAACCCAACAAAACAAAGCAAAGCAGAAAACCCCCCAAAATCCACCACCACCACCACCAACAAAACACACAAAAAAAGAGAAGTCATGAAAGAAACAGAACTGATCTAATATAACCGGTTCTGGAATTTTGCTTGATTACATTGTTGCTACTTTGGACTCAAGAAAATAGTGAGCATCTCAACCATACTTTAAAGCCAAAAATATGCAGGTCAAAATATGACTGCACTTTGTATCAGAGATTGGATCTGACTGCAATGTGTTTTCAGCACCCAGCTTCAGATCCTATATTTTTATTTTCATTTTCAAGCTCATCTGACCAAAATTACACAAGAGCCCCTTTCCCCCAGATATCCAAGGCATATTAAGATTCTGTTTCACTGGTTCATTTCAAATCCAAATTTTATGTTACCTGATAATCATTACTGACACGAGCCACACCTGTTTGTCCACATAGCATTCAAAACTGGGGAAACGGGGTTTATTAAAAGCCATCCTTTCACATTCCTAGGTGTAAAAAGGTATATTAAAGCTTTTGGGCTGCTAGAAGTCTACCCCACTGAAGTTTGTAAAACAAAGGTTTGGCCTGCAGTGCAGTTACCCATTACAAAGAGACCATGGTCTGTTACCTGAATTTGATCTTTGCCATCACTCAGCCCCACATCACAGCAGCAGCTTCAGCATCTGCCTGTTATGCAGAAAAACCTCAACACAAAAGTCAGACCCAAACCCACGTTCCTAGAACACAAGAGTCTGTGCAGGAGCTATAACATTGCCCTGGATTTGATGACAGTAGTTTTAAAGAACAAAGGTAAAAAACAAAGCAGTGTATTTGAAAACAGAATTATGTATTCTCATTGGAACTATCTCCAGCCTCATGCAGGCCTCAGTGACTAGAAAACTGGGTCCCAAAGTGATTAGAAAAGGAGAATAAACGTTAATAATATTGATTCTTCCCTGAAAATTCCCTGCAGTCCTGCTCAGGGAACAAGGTAGTGAACAGCAGCAAAAAATCCAGCTTTTCCAGCAGGTGCCTGGGTAATATTTGAGAAGCCAGAAAATATGTTATCTTTTTAGGGACAAGTATACACCCCATCTGCTGTGTGAACCAATGTCTCATCCTGATAATCTGGAATGTTAGCAGATATGTTCAGATTCTCAAACCTGACCTGCTTCTGAGAAGAGAATTATTCAAATAGGTTACACCAAAATAATCAGTTAAAACTAACATCAGTAGATAGTGACTCTATCAGCATTTTTCTCTTGCTGCATTTTTTTCTTAAGTAATTAAAAAGTGTCTCTGAAAGAGCAGTATGTACAGTATGTCATAAAGTCTCTCTGAACTACCTATATTTACCCCTGAAAGTGAATTCTTTATAAGACCTAGGATATCAAAGAAACGAGGGATCAAAGTAGTTTTAATAAGCAACCCAGTGTTTGTAGAACCTGCACTTTCATGTATCATGTTTTGTTCAAGTTCTTAATTTCGGTTCCTCACCACAGAAGGCACTTAAGATAACTATCTATAACCATATTGTCATGTTGAATCCTTTGATTATTTAACATGTACACCTTAGTGAAACAAAAATGCCTTTTTTTCCCCATAATATTTGGACTTCATTGTATTTTCTCACATGAAACATAGATTTGATTTGTTTGATAGTTGGATCACACTGTAGCATTTTCTTTAGCATTTCTAGTTATGTATTAGTAAAGTTCATTGTAGCACAGTTTTATCTATTTCTATACATTGATCTATAGCACCTTCATCTTTTATAAATTTCAAAATAAACATGTAACAAAAGACTGTTAGAGCTACAGAGCTGGGCCTTAAAAGAGAAACCAGAGGTCCCTAGTGAACACCAGTATGCCCTTTAACATACTAAAATCAGTTTCTCTCCCTCTTGATTGAAAATAGAGCTTTGCTATGTTTACAAATTGTTTTGTGGTAAAAACAAATGACTTAAAAACCCCCAAATTTCCATATATGATTGATCTGTAGTTATAATGAAATTGTCAATAAAGATTTAGAATTATTACACTCTTTCTTAAAAGTGCAGACTGATAGAGGAAGGAACTATAAGATCAGACTGTATGCAAAAAGCAGTAATGACAAAAAGCAATAATGACAAATGTATCTCACAGCTACTGCAACACCACATCTGGACACACAATTTTTATTTTGCTCTGAAAGTTAACAGTAGCTTGGAACCTGAATGAGAAACAAGTTAATAACTTTAATAGTGGAATATGGAAATATAAGCAGGCAGGTCTTTTTTCTCCCTTTTTCCTACTTTCTAAGTCTTACAGTAGGATACACAGACCAAAAGAGAGAAGACTGTTCACAGAAGATATACAAGATTAATGCCAGCCCTTATGGGAAGTAAAAGCTGGTGCAAGAGCACCTAGGTGAGAGTTTAAAGGATCCCTCACAACAAGGGAGGGAGTTTCCTCAGCTTTCACCAGTGTGACTCCAGGTACTTGGCTCTCATTCAGCAAAGAGCACTGGGATGATTTTCTGGACATTTCAGATATAAATTACTTCCTTCAGCTTTTTGGATACCTTGAAAAACAGGGAACCTCAACTCCAGCACCCCAATAGGTACAGTGGCACAAATATCAAGATATCTCAAGATATCTCACACTTCTGTTTTATCACAATGCTCATCCCACTTAGACCCCAAACAGGGATCTTCTTAAGTACAATGGTTCTCAGGTCTAGTGGAGCCTTCAAAATACATCAAAGCCTCCTACTGGACCAGCAATCAGTGCTAACAGATTCACACTGTCTTTCCACAATTCAGATGACAAAAATATGCTGGATTCAAGTTTTCAGCTCTGGTTCCCTGCAATTCCACAAAGGAGTGAGGGTGGTGTATGAGGGAGGTAACTGGTCAACACAACTCACTCGGCTTCTGCACACAGGAAATCATTTCAGGGGAAAGTTCCAAAAGAGGAATTTAATTCCCTGACAATGCAGACAAGAGATTTCCCTGTGTTTCTTATCTTCTAGACTAGACCTAAATCAGGCTGTCATGTAATCAATGGACTATGATAGTCTGATTATCATGTAGGATAAGTGATATCTATTAGAAAAAATTGATCCTGACATAACTCAGAAAAGGCAGCAGCTTAAAGCTAGAGGCCACAGGCCCTGGACTGGCCTTTGTACATATTTAATGGCTGTCATTTTCCTAGAGGTGCCTGAAAACAGCAAAACTCTCAAGGTAAATCTATATTGATTGAATAATCCTTGTCATCTGTTAGGACTAACAAAGCTGTCACAGTACAGCCACAAGCAAACAGATTTTATTTGATAACTTTCTTTCCATTTCACCACAGAAGCACAAGTACTAGAGTTTCAAGGGAGCCCCTTCATGTTTGGTCTGTTTTCACTCAGGTAATTCCCCAGCGGAGGCCCCTGTTTTCAGTGGCTGATTAACTGCCACGTACTTAATTAAACCTGCAGCATCAGAATTACAGTTTATGAAGGAATCAGAAGCCGGCTGCCAGTGAACCCCCAGTTCTGCAGGGCTTGTGCTATATTAGGAGCTGAGCCTGAATGATTATGGCTCAGAGCTTGATAAAGATTGTAGGGGTGGGTGTGCTTGAGGCTGTCCCCTGTGACAGCATCTCCCTTTATGAATACAGAAAAATTCATCAAACAGAAATCATTAAATGGAGCAGATGGGGTTTGCTGTGTGGCTGAGGCACAAAGCGCCTGGAGATGATGAGCCCCGCACGAGGCGGCGGGCAGATCAAAACGACAGTCCCGGGGAAGGTGGGCAGTGCAGGACCCTTTGCTGCTGTTGTCCTCTCCATGCACAACTTGCTTTTGTAGAGGTCAGAAACAGTGTCCTCTCACTCACACTCCCCTCCAATCTGCCCTGAACCTCGCCTGCTTTCCATCTGCATCTGCCTCATGAAACCCTTGCAAAATGACTGGGAAAAAAATCTGTGTTGGGCAGAAGAAAAACTCTCCAGCTCCTCAATTCCCTCATTTCACACTCTAATAATATTTAATACAACATGACAGTTGTTTGTATTTTCATTGAATCCTTTTTAAATAGGTCAAACTTTTATTCTGCTTCTATTTTTGAAAGGTAGAACCTACTTTGTTTCCCATGAGATTCAGGTTCCAGCACCTCAACACAGGACTGTGTATGGACAGATTTGAGCTCTATTTCATTTCTCAAGGCCAATCCAACCCCTCTTAAAATGGAAACACAAATCCAGGCATCCAAGCACCCCCAGACAGGGTCATAAGAGATGTACATTCCACATGTGCCTGTCCTACCTCCGGGGTGTGAATCCACCCTCAGAGATTTTACAAACATTGTCTCCTATTTCAATAGAAAATTCTGGCTCCTAAGCCTGCAGAGAGTACCTCGATGTAAAAGCTCATTTATTCACCTTAAGTGCATTTACCTCATCTGATTTTTTTACCTTTCATTAAAGGGTGTATCTTCTGCCCTCAAAGCACATTGGAAGAAAACAATTTAAAAGGGAGCATAAAGTGGCAGATTTGGAGACTCAGAATGAAAACTGCTAAAGGTAATTTTTTGTTTCATTGGGAGGGTGAAATCTTGATTATGTTAACCTTACCTGCAAGTTGCAGATGCTTCAGTTTTTCTTCATCTTCACCTACCAGAGCTCTTTTTAAATTCAAAACGGCAGTAATTTTGTTTTATATTTCATCTTTATAGGCTGCCATAAAATCTATCAGTCTTAATGATCCTGTTAATTGTCTTTGATTTTTAGCACCATTTTCCACCAATTTCTTTTCAAAAGTATGCATGCTCTTTTCAAAAGTATATATGCTCTTTCAATGAAATCATCTTACAAATATATTTTATATAAAAAGCTGATGTGTAGCTTCACACAGTGCCCTCAGGAATCTGGGAAGTTAGCTTCACACATACTAACATTTCTAGAAAGAAAATAAAAAGTAAATAGCACCCTAGAAACTTTCCCCAGAAGCAGGAATAGTAGATCTTACATTCTCTTGAAAACATTGGATGACGTGGATTATTTTTATGATTGAAAACCATCAAGAATGATTCTGATTTTTTTCTCTTATAATTCTCTCACCTGAGAAGGAAGTAACTTGGGATACAGGAATTCCCTGCTGCTTAAACAGGACAGTGTCTCAACTGAACTTTGCCACAGGAAGAATACAAAACAACAAAATGCAGCTTTAGATGAGCCAGGAAAGTGCTCATCTTGCCATTGCTCCCTCCTTTTACCTTATAAAATATATCTCTCCTTAAGCATGCATGGATTAACTGATGTCAGGTTAGTGCAATTTGAGAGTAACTCCTTTGATCTCAATTAATGTAAATGATGTGGGAATCCTGTTGCCACTGTACCCACGTTCCTGTACGTCAGCATCCCACACTCACCAGCCTCCTCCTTGGGTCCCTGTGGCAGCTCTGCAGACACCCCCTGCTGCACAGCCTTCACTTGAGGCTTATTAGGTTTATAAATATCAGTTGTAAGATATCAATTATAAGAAAAGAAAGAAAAATACTAAAAAAACCCAAATATTCCACATTCTGGGACCTTGCTCTTCCCAGGTACCAGGGATAGCAGACGGCACCTTTACGTGTTTTAACACAGCCCAGTTACTCAAGAAGCTTTTCATAGGGAGATTTTTCAGACAACTGAAGTAGCAGAGCTTGGTTCTCTCCGAAGGAAAAAAAAAAGAAGTTTGACATGCTTGGGCATTAACTCTGTGTGGATCTCATTTGAACCACCTTTAGATCAAAGCACAGGTTTTTCCTGGTTATGCTTTAAAAAAAACCACTTACTTTCTGGTTTCAAAAGGAAAAGATCTGCTGACTTAGACATCAATAGCTAGCTTAAAACTCAGTGAATAGCACTATTAACTTTTTTATTTTTTATATTTTATTGGGCCTCTTGTTCCATTCCCACAACCAAATGCTTGGAGCTCTCAGTAAGCAGCCAGAGGAGAGGAAATGCAGCAAAACCTTACCCATCTCAGAAGCACCATCTCATTAAGACATTGCTGCTGTACAAACTGACTTCATGTGCCCTTATTCCTTCAGTTAGAGCACAGTGCCAAATTTTTATATTCTCAGCTGGGAAAAGGGAATGGCCCTACCACAGTAGATGCTGCCTCTCTTCCCCCACTTAGTTTCTCTGGTCTCCTGGTGGACCCTACTGATGTTAATGCAATGTACCTGCCAGGAGGATTAAGCTTAGACTGCCCACAATCTGTTTTACAATACTAATGTGAGATATAGTGAGATAGGCAAAAGAAAACAATAATTACCTGACACAACAGTTTTCCTAACACAATTATTTACATGCTTCTTAAATGAAAAAAAAAAAAAAAAGTCGGAAAATATTCTTCCTTTTTTAACTAATGCAGCCCCAACCTCTTTCTGAGCTTTCAAAGTATGTACTTTTTTTTGTAAATATGCCAAAGTCAAGGCCTGTACAGCATGTGATCTATAATAAACTTCAAAAGAACACCTTTGACATTTTAGATAACTTGCAAATGATGATGCAGAAAGATCTTTTGCCACTACAAAGAAAGAACAAAAGAACCAACATGAAAGAGAAATCAATAAACATATGGCAATTAATAAAACATTTTCTATGAATACCCTACAAAGAGTTTTACAACAGTATAAAAATCCAACAGTTGTTTCAATGTGGATTTAAAAAGTATCAGCTGTTATATTAAGATATTCTTTTTAAGCAACAAAATGTACGTAAAATAACGGATATGGATTTTGTTGTAAATCCATCAGTTGCAGTGTTATGGATCAACTGGGAATTTTTTTTAAGGTGACCCAACACATTTTGTAATGAAACAATCCATTTTTCAAAGAATAAAAACAATAGTTGGAATCAGAAGCATTTGTTTGTTGATGTATGGTTCAACTCAGCAAGTTTGGCCAGTTTTAGTGGCTTAAAAAAAAAAACCCATATCCTGATTTTTTTAAAACACATCTATTGATTTTCTTTAAAAGTAACATTACACTAACCATTAGGATGGACATTACAATATCTTCATTGTAACCTACGAGCAATAATTTATCATCATCATAAAGACTGATCTACTTGCACATTGTTAACCTACCGTCTTCCTGTTCAGCAGGGAACAGTTCCAGTTCCATAAATATTGTCAATAAACCTTGTAAAGTCCGAGCAACCCAGGAGATAGCTTATGCTGGGACGTGCTCTCCATACTTAATTAAACACTCTGATGGTCTGTCTGTTCTGGTCTCCAGAAAGATGTGGGTCTATTCTGGTGGTTTGTTTGCATTCACATATTCTAAGTCTTTATTATGGCAATGATATCTAAAGAAATGTTTTGAACGTCAGCATCAAGATATATATCTTTTCACATTTTTGAGCCAGGCAGACAATGATTTTCACTGTCATCTAAGCAAAACTTGTGCCTGAGAGAGCCCAAAGAAATTCTGTTTCATGATACGGTTTTTAATGGGGCCTTCTACCAACACGAGAAAATAAATCAATGAAATAGCAAAAAAATGTGCATGCAGAAGATTCACAGTGCCATAAAGGAAAGGCTCTGCATTTCCTTGTGTAGTCCATATATTCTGTGTGATCAGGGGTATTATATTTTAAGGTTTGATTGGTTTCCTTCACTGTCTGCTATGCAAAGGTTGCACAAGAGATGAGTGGTCTACACTAACATTTTTATCAAGGCCATTGTATTTTCAGAACAGAACAAAGCACCTATTTTGAGGATGTGAGCAGAAGTAAAAAGTGTGGTTAAAGTAGCTCAGGTAAACCTGAATAAAATTCTTTCTATAACCTGCATTGGGTTGAAAAACAGCTATTTTTCATAATTAGTGTTTTGAGACCTTCTCCTGAGTGAGAACTTAAAGGTGATAAATTTAACCTTCCAAGAAAGGGTGCATTTAGCTCCTTTCAGATTTTTCAAGTGAAACTTAGAGCACATTTGGCTTTCCACAACTTTCTTATCTTTGCTCTTTGAGCACTGACTGGGGGCAGCCCAGCACAAGAAGCAACACACACTATCAGCCCAAAACTTAGTGCTAAATCCTCATCTCAACATGCCAGGCAGGATGAGCAGTGGCCCAAAGAACTTTTGGAAAACTGACAAACTAATCATGCATATAATTGCTTCTTGACATTTGCTCCTGCTGTGGCAGGACTTAATAATAACCTCAAAGGTTGGTGTTGGAACACACACATCATTTAAATGACTCCAGGATGACATTCTGCAATAATATTATTAATTTTTGCAGGCCTGCTCTCCAGCATTTCCAAAAGATTCAAAAGAAAACGGCTTAAAAGCCAGTAAGAGGAAGCGTGTGTCAGGTTAGCTTTGCTAATTAGAACTTGAGGCTCATTGTAACACAGCTATGAACTTGTTTGATAGCTCCTTGAAGGCAGATGATTCAAATAAACATGTGAGCCAGTTTCTGTAACTGCTTTCATGTCAAATTACTGAGCAGTTCTCTCAAATAGGAGCCATGAATGGAAAGCATCTATATTTCGGTTCATTTTGATAATTAAAGACAAATTGAGAATTAAAGACTATGAATTCAAAAAGACTATCTTTTCACATACTGTTTGAAAAAGGAGCTGGCACTTAGCATCACATCAGGAGTCTGCTCCAAAGCACTGAAGTCAATGGGAAGTGCCTTTCCAAAAGACAGTGTTTTGGACAAGCCAAATAAGAAAATTATTTACATGGAAAATGCATCAGATCTCTAGGATGATTCAGTGCTCAGAAAACCAAGCACACTTATTAAATATAGGCCACAAGATAAACTGTTTCATTAGTCTCAACTGGAAGAGATTATCTGCCAATCCCCCTGCTGATGAGACTATTTCAGGTTCATTATCACAAAATACTTCCTATTTTAATAGAAGCTCAGTATTCCATGCTTTGGCATTGTTAGACAAAGTTCATATCAGTCATTACGTTTTAGCAGCTTACATACAATAATGGACAACTTGAAAATATACATACATCCTCCTCAGACAAGTTTTGGAAAAGCCAAAATTTCCAATGAAATTGGGTAAAATGAAGCTAGTGCTATGATCCCACAGGTAAATAAAGAAAAAAAAGCATATTTAAGAAATGTTAAAATAGATGACTCTTGAAAATAAAAATCTGACAGTTTCAAGGTAACTTGTTCTTATTTTAGCATTCATCTGAATGAAAAATAAAGATTAAACAAGAGCTATGGACCTCCCCAGAAGTAATATGCTTTGCTTTTTAAACCCACTTTTTAAATTCTGGAAAGACCCCTTCAGTACCCACTGTGGGTTATGGGAGCCTGTGGGTTTGTGTCCAGGCTCAGGCAGATCTGTGCAGCTTGCTCACTACAGAAAGCTGCACTAGAGGTGTTAACACAGCACCAGTGCCTCCCATGAAGAATAAACATACCTGCCAAAATGAAATAATATTATTTTCAAAGTAGTAAAAACTAGAAAACCTTAGCTGGAAGAGAATTATTTGGTTTTCTTACTTTATTTAATTTACTCTTCACTCCTATATCTTAGTTCAGATCTTTCAGCATTACTTACAGCTACCAAATAAAGTTGGAGAATTTATCACAATTATCTAACTCCCTGCTCTTTGCAAAGAAGCAGGTAGCCAGGAAAGCTTTACATGAAAAAAAATCATCAAAGAATTCTTGACTTGATTTAGGAACAGAATCTAATCACAGATATTGGCTAAGTTAGCACTCTGAAAACCTTTCATTTATTAAGCTGCATATAATTGGAGAGTTCACTGCAGCAAACACTGGCCTTTGGGGACTACTACAGACACTGTGCTTGGTGCTTTCTGGGGGTTATGGCATCTCTGCCATTCAATGCCAGGAGCATGGCCACACCTTGACTGGCTTTTGTCCTTCCAGGACAGTCACAACCAAACCATCATTCCAAAAACCAAGGGGCCATTCCAAAAATCTGCAGTCATCCAACTGGTTCTCAGATTTCAAATGTACTGAAGAGCACTGGTATTCAGAAAAAGAAGCTAATACTATAACTTTTCTCCTTTCTAGAAAGTGCTCTAGTTCTTAAGAACAAATTAATTTTCTGTCTGAAATTCAGTTTAAGCAAGTTATTAAGCATAAAGCAGACCATCTTTGCTTTTCAAGGCATGCATTAACTTCTTTTCTGAATTAAACATCAATAAAAAGGCATGTCATTAGTGTTTATTCTGAATGGTATTTTTTTAATATAATTTCATCAACTCTCAAGTTCGTCCAAATTCTAATATGATTTCTACCCCTCTGTCATGTTAATTTCTCCAGTGCAGGCCATCTAAGCCATTATATAACAGAATTATAAATAATATTCTACTATCTACTTCACAACTCTTTAATTGATAGTTACTTACTAGAGCACATTATGCAGGTGCTCACCTTTTTTTCCTGAAGGATAAAATGAAACATTTTAAAACAAGTTTCATCTGTTCTTTATCAGACAGTTCCTGTTCAGCATAACCAAGGCTTACATTTCTGGTACCTTCTCTGCATAATGCACCAAAGAGAGAAAATATCAACTGAACCAGAAAATATCCTGAACCAGATTTCCATCCTTGGGCACTGGCATGTGCTGTTTCTCATCTGCACTTGCAGTTTGTGGCAGCTATACCAGTAAAGCAACCCTGCTCATTATCAAGACATAAATTTATGTGAAACTGTCACAGGCAGAGGCACCAGAGGAGCTGGTGCTTGGAAAAATGAGAACATTTGCTTCCAGTAACTGGAATATGCAAATTTTTGACACATCAGGGGGAGTCCAGCACACTCATACAGGGACTTCCAGCAGGATTAGCTGTGCCTTCTCTTAAATTTGGTCCTTGTCCCTTTTTCCTTTCCATTACAGTGTCTTAGAAATGTAAAGTCAGCCATGGGAGAGGTTCCCATAAGTAGGTTTGTTCACAGACTCGATCTTCAAGAGGCCAAGAATGAAGGAGGTGTGGTTTCTACCATTTCTGAGATCATTAGGCTCAGCAGCAGTGTACTCCCAGCCCTCATAACACCATACCACTAATTAGAAAGAAGGTGTCACTACCATGCAAAAGATGTGCAGATGTGGTGCTTAGGGACATGGTTTAGTGGGGGACTTAGCAGTGCTGGGTTAATGATCTTAGATGTCTTTCCACTCTAAATATTCCTTTGTCATCAATATGGCCAAAGAATGTTATGCTCTGGCCTCAGTGTCAGCAGCATCTGACCATATATATTTTCCTCTGCTCTATGGGTGTATCAGTACAGTAAGCTGGAAATACTGCTAGGAAGAACATAAAAAAAAGCCCAAAAAACCCCCAAAAAACCAAAATAATCAAAAAACACAGCAAAAACCAACAACAACAACAACAAAAATCTTCAAAGGGAAATGAATGGTTTGATTGATATTGTTTCCTCTGTAAGTCATGGACATTAGTTATGTTCAAATAACCTCTATGGTATAAACCAGTGATAAAAACCCATAGTCCAGAGCAAAGAATTCTGGTTTTTATTCTTGTCTTTGTATTTGAAGAGCAGCTTTAATTCTTTTCTTCCCATTTCAGCTAAGTCAGATGCTTAAAATTATCAAAACACACTATTCCCACCATTTTCATTAGCAAATCTTCAGCTTGCAGCTTGCTTTCTTGATTAAAATAAGCTCTTACAAAGTTTTAAGTCACTAAATTAAAGAAAATATTCGAGATCTTGACATTTCTATGACAATTTTTTCTGAGATCTATTTTTTCCCCCTTAATTGCTAACATACTAATGTTGCAAAATGATATTTCACAGGAACATTACTTCTGAAGTTACTTATTAATGCCAGGATTTTCCCATAGCACTAAACCTGGGTTGCAGTTGTCTCCTTCTTCTTAGTTCTGGCATGACTTTGACCGGTTGAATCCCCAAATATGTATCAGTAATCAAAAGGTATATTTCAGTACAGGAGAACCTGTTTGGAAGAATTCTTCTCATTTCTTCTCCGCTTGTTTTATCTTTGCTTGAGATGTGAATAATTCATAGGCCTCTGTCTGCTTTACAGTCAAACGCATTCTGTCCACCCAAGACTGTTCGACTTTGTGATTTATTATTTAATAATTTGCAGGTCTGCGCTGTTGTAAGGTGAGCATTGTGACTGCTTGCAGAACTGTTACAATCTGGTCTAGTTAGCTGTCCTTTCTTTCCTTCTCTCCAAACAGCAGCAGTTATTGATTTTTTTTACAAACCTCTGCCATGTAATCCCACAGCTGCTGATCTCAAAGCTGTTACTATAAAGTAAAAGTTGGCCCTTCTTCTTGAAAACAAGAAGTCATGTTTTGATTCACTTCTTCTTTCTTTTTTTTTTTTTTATCAATTGTTTCTTTTTTCTCCTTCTTTGTGCCTTAGTCAATGACAATACTCAGGAAGCGCCACTGGCTTCTCTTAAGGATAAAAATGAAAAATGAAAGCCCTTGTGGGAAATACACGCTGATCCTTTCATTACACCTGCAAAAAATGCCTGTCTGAAACTTTTCAACCTTTGAAACTTTTCCAAAGGAAGTTGAGCTATTTCATCTATTATCTTGGCAACAATTACACATAGTGTTGTCTCCCAATAATACAATATTTGTGTTTAAATCCCACTGCAAGTTATCAGTCACACATAATGGTGAAAAGAACTACTCCAAAAAAAACACAGTGGCTCCTAATTCTTAAAGATTTACTATGCTGCCAAGCTCAGTGATACTAATCAGTGTGCAATTAGGGCCTGATCGATTGGCTTCAACCGACTTTGGATCAGGACTGTAACAGGCACTGAGGGCACAGGCACAGCAATTGCAGCCCCCAGTGAATCAACTTCTGTACAGACTATTTTCTACCTGCCAATTAATTAGAGGATTTGCAGCCTTTGAAGACTAAAGCATTGTGGGACAAAACCCAAATTGTTTCTCTTTTGCTACTGTGAACGCTCAATAAAACTTCTGTGGAAATATTCCTACATTGTCCTCTTCCTCCCTAATCCATGCCTTAATTAAAATTGCATTAAATAATTTAAGTTTATACCTAAACTGTAAGATAGAACTTTCTGTGCCAATGTGTGCAGTTCAATAACACAGTGCCTTCAGCTCAGCACAAGACTTAGTGTAAGCAAACTGGTGGGCTCATCCTCCATTGGGAGAGTGGAGCTGGTCATTCTCTGACTAGATCCCCCAAGACTTGGACAGAGGACTAGGGACAAGAATTCCTACATTTCTATTGTAGGTATTTGAAGGTATTCAATTGAACTGTAACTCAAGTTTCATCCAGAATGACCCTGAACTGAATCGCTTATCCCTAACTGCAGTGTTTTACCACGCTACCACCTCACATTCTTCGGTTTCTATTTTGGCTATGAGTTATCTTCAGCAATGATTCATCTTCTTCTTTGTAGAAAGGCTTTGTACAAACATGTAGTCCCACAAAATTTTCTGCAAATAGATAGATTTGACTCTGCCACATACCTTGATAAGTCAAGCTAGGCTCATAAATTGAAAATCCCTTACTCTTGGTATATTTCAGGTTTAGATCCTGTAAGACATGACATAGTTTTACACATATTTTGCTTGGCCATGAATGCAAAGGCCTAAAAAAAAGCACCAACCTACAGAGAGTTGTTGTAACAACCAGGGATCCTTCCCAGTGTAGAGCTGGGTTGCTGCCTTGTGTGCTACCTGAGGTTTCTGAATTCCTTTTACTATCAGCTCTGGAGGCATACTGGAGGAAGAAAATATACATCTCTGCATAGGGAACCTCTGCTGAGAGGAAGAATTTATTTCCCTTTTCTTCTTATTCCTGTCTTCCATTATTTATTTAAGACAGAGAATAAAAACCATAGGGTTTTGGCAATGCCTAATGCTTTACATTAATAGTATTGGAAAATCCTTGTGACAGCAGATATTCACATTGTGAGAATACTTGCACTCTACACATTTTTGTATTATTTTTTTTTTTTAAAGTGACATTGGAACAAAATATTGTGATAATATAGCCAACCTGTATTATCCACCTCTTCCAGCTGAGGAAGAAGTGTATAACTTGATTGTATTCCAAAGTAAAGTCCTAAAAGATGTACACCTTCTCCCTTTGAACACGAAAACTGCACACACTTAGCAGGTTTTTTCTCCAGCACTTGGGAAACCTGACAGATTTACCTGCTTATACTGTAGATTGTCTTCCACTCTCACCCACCACCCTTCAACCCCAGCCCACCGGCTTGATTTTACACCTGGGAAAACCACTACTCAGGAGCTCTTTCCTTTAGACCTCCTAGTTTGAAAGGTCTAATAGCCCAGATAAAGAAGAGTACTTAAACTTGCATAATACCTTTAATGACTCCCTGGGGGAAGATGCTGCACAATTTATTTAACTCTTTGTACATAGACTTTCATCCTGGGTGCTTATATGTTAAGGACCTCTAATGTGCAAGCCATTAGAACCTTTCACCATAATCTCCTCCCAATGTCCATTTAGATTACAGTAATGGCCACTAGTAATGTAGAGTAATGGCCACCAGCAATGATATCATCATAATGACTTCACTGAATTTGCTCCACAAGCCTCCTTATGCATGGTAATCACATACCCTTGTACATGGTGCCTTAATGCAATGAAGAATACAACTGCAGATACTCCAATGCCCACCTTTCAAAGACATGGACCTTCACTGTAATATGGCTACCTCCACTCTTTCAAAAAAGCTTACCCTATACTTCGAGGCCAAAAGGCAGAAGTAAGCAAATACAAAATTTAAGTACCCCGTGGTTTTAATTTGTTTGGTTGCTTGTTTTGGTTGTTTTGGTTTTTTCACAGTAAATACAGCACTGAGAAACATTAGGAATCGTTTTGATGGCAAAATAACATTACTGAAAAGGAAGAATTTCTGGAGAAGACCTGAGCAGCAGGCCAATGACATTAGCAGTTATTTTGTATCTCTATACAACATACAAAAGCATACTGTAGACAACATGCATCTCACTTGCACAAATAAACTCACTGATTAAGATAAGTAAGAATTGCCCATTATGCCCTTTTTCAATGACTTTGGTCCATAAAATTACATTGTACATTGATGATATCCCTGCTAATAAATAATTTTTCAGGTGAAGAGCCAGCTGACCAATTTTCAGTATCATGTGTTTTTCCCTTTTTTTTTCCACACACACTTTAACTCTGGAAAATTCCAAGTACAGTTAGATCTTTGCAGGGCTTTTTGTCCTTAGCAATGTAGAGGGGGAAACAATCACCCCTAACACCACCAATTTCAATATCCTTTTGCAGAAATGGGTGCAGAGCCAATTATAAAAAATATTCAAGCATATGTCTTAATGTAGGAATATTGACTATTTACTGCAGAGGAGCAGGTGTGTACTTTAAACACAGACCCTCCTGAGATGCTGAGTGCTCTGAAGGCTGAATGTCTTCTCCGTTCTGTATGTCATGAGACAAGACCCCAGAAAAAAGGTCAGTCCTGACAGTTTCACTCCCAGCATAATTTCACTTTATTACACAAGAACAGTCTGTGGATTGCCATCTGAATATACAGAAATAGGGTATCTTAGGCTATTAGGCAACTCTGGAACTTAATCAGCCTACACAGAAACAAACAGTTTCAAATGAACTGAGCTGCAGATGGGGAGGGGGGCTTTCCCCTCTTTCTCTTCTCTTCATTGTTAGGTCTGGCAGGTAAATCCCAGCACTTGGTAGGGTAGCAGCTTGTCTGCTAGTGATCACTGAGAGATAGATGAATAATTAATAATAGAAATAAATAACTGATTATTAAACAAGTAAATGTTTTCTTCTGTAACTGATAATGCAAACCATTTCTAGGTAATATTCTGGTTTCCAGTGGAAGCTTCCAAATGTTACCTTCAATACAGACAAAAGCACCTCAGCTAGTTCTTTCATATGGAATGGTAAATTATGTTATTGTTTTTGTACACTATTCCCAATGCTTATTGCATATTCACTTGTGTACATCTAGTGCAACATTATTATCTTGTTTTGATTTTCTTTCTTCCTCCACCCATACCCCCCTAACCTCCTGTCAACAGTTGGGGAAGCTGCTAATATTGTATTGTATATTCATTATCCTAGCTTTTTCTTTACAAATATCATTATAACATCCTGCATTTGTAAAGTAAATAATTAAACGTTCTAGAAAGTCTTATAGGACACAGTAATCTAACAGATGAAAGACATCAGAAATGTGAAAATCAAATGGAAGCACATGTAATATGTATCTTTTAAAAGAGTTTTCATAAAATAGGGTTAATGTGTTAATCAACCATATTTAAAATGCTAATTAATCACTGACTTGCAGTCTATTCATAAATAATTGAATGTCCTATTTATGCAGAATTTCTTATGCTTGGAAACGTGTGGCATTCATTCTGGTCTTGCAGGATGCAGCACAGCATTAACACTCATTGAACTCTCCCAGCTCTGTGTTTGGTTAGTGCAGCCTCCACTGCCCACTGGGTACATTTCCCACTCATATTCTTGCAATTAACCTAATCTGTCCCATCACCACATATATCATTAGGATGAAAAAATACAAAGAGCTGCATTAACCATGACATTTCACCAGCACTCCAAACATGGAAGTGAGAGGCACAGAAGGTGTATTTTGGAGGTGAATCAAGCCAGTTGTGGATATTCTGTTTTTCCTTCCCCTCCCTCTTTTCAAGACATGCCTCCCTTTCTCCTTTGAAGGCCAGTCATGCCCCTAGACAAGGGGAAGTAGTTCACACTCCAACAGCACTAAATTTGGAATGGTTTCTACTGTTACAATGCACATTTCCCCATTCTCTAATGACTCCTTCTCAGCGAGTATCTATTCTTGTTTACACTCACAAACATGGATACTGACTGCAATGGGATATCTATACATGTGTGATGGTGAAAGTAGTGCTGGTAAACACAGCATCCTCAGATTCCAGCAAAACCCAAATTCCTTTTGAGAGGATGAAATGGGATGCTCTCTGACAAAGAATGTGAGATTCTCACGGAACTAGTTGAAAATATTTCTATGAAACATGTCAAGGAATTAACTCTTCTTGCTTTTGATGAAATTCACCAATGCACATTGTTTTACATCTTCACAATTACTTAAAATGGGTGTATATATATTTCTAAAACAAAAGAGAAAAGCAGTCAGGGGACAATATAAATTTTCATGCTAATAAAATGCTAACTTGTAAAAGAGAATTGCAGTAGCCCAAGAATTCCCTGAATTCTCAATGCATGTCCTAAGTGGGAGATTTTTTTTTTTTGTTTCTGGTTCCTCTCTATTTTGGTATGAAGAAGCAAATTAGACCTTGCCTAATGTGATTTACTGGACAGCCTGGCAATGTAACTTGTCATTAAAGAATGAGAATAAGAAGAAGAAGAATAGATTCTTCCTTCTAATCCTTCTTGACAGCCTAACAGAATACCAATTTACCATTTGTTGAAGGCTTCAGGATGTTATGAAACCTCTACAGGGACTTAAGAGTTCTGTACAGAAAGGAATGAGGATGAGAAACAGCCAAAGTTGTTGGGGGAAAAATGCCTCTGGAACAGGAGCTGCTCTATAAATGGCTGGTTGCAAGCCAGTTGGCATCCTTCAAAATTTGGATACTCCAACTAATCCAGTCCAGTGGAGAGGAAAGGAGCTGGTGGACCTTGTGGAGAATCATTCAGCATTAAAAAATAAGAGGACTGCTTCAAGCAGTTCCAAAGAAAGACTGGGCAGATGATTGCCTGTCACAGGCTTAGAAATACTTGATACAGTTGGCTATGTTTCCATGGCACAGCAGTGTGATTATCACTGCTGAGTGGTACATTTTGCCTTTAAGTCCCTCTTAAAAAAACCAAAAAAACCCCCAAAAACCTCATAATCCAAGCACGACTCCAAAACAGGCAAACACTTCTTATTTTCCTACTGGGTAGGTAGTACTTGCACAGCTAAAGCTGACAAGGAGCAATTCTAAATTCAGTAACTGTCTTTCTCCCCAGGGAACAGCCACTGGGCTACTGTTAGCAAGTAAATAGGGGTCTAGAAGAAAGCTACTTCTGAAATATTTTGCTTTTATCATGTTACCCAAGAAATACTGATTGACACGAAAGTGGAAATCCAGCATCCAAATGCTTTGGAGTTCTCACTTTGGAGGAGCTCTGTGGCAGTACCCAATTTACTATTCCATTCCTATTTCCAAGGAAAGAGGCACCTATTTTTAAAATGCAGCTTATTGCCAGCTCTCTCTTAATGGTATTTTTCAAGAGTCTTCTTCCCTCAAGAGCGTAATTTGAGAAATTTGACTTAATGAGTGCTGTTCATAACCCAGCAACACGTTATTTTCATCAACATGGTAAATTGGTTTGTGATCCAGATTACTCTTTTCTGGCAGCTCTGTAATTCAAAAAGCAGTGACGATGCAAGACACGGCAATTCTAGTGGAAATGATCCTTAGTCAATACAGAGGTTTTGGCAGTGGTGTTCCTACTCAAGGTTCTGCAATCGTTACGCCTTTTGCCAATCATGCATGATGTGGTTAATATGTTGATGATATCTCTCTCTAATATATTGAGTTAGTGTTTGCGTCTATCCACTTCCCTCTACTGGACAAAATCAGAGCTGTTCAAGTGTTTATGATATCTTGTCGTTATAAGTGGTTGGCCCAAGAGAGTGACATGTGCCCTGTGACAATAAGCAACTACTAATGGAGATTCTCCTTTAGCTCAAGTGATAGAAGCTTGTGCTGTTGGAGCAGAAGGTCACGAGTGTAATTCTTCCTGTTAAGTTATGCTATTAGGTTGATAACCACAATGGCTGCATGCCAGCAGTGAGCAGATACACCTCCACCCTTTGTGTTCTGGGTTAGCACTGTCCAACCTCCTTTAAACTGCAGCCATTTCTCTTGTCCTGAAGATCCTTTTTCAATCACAGATGACAGGAAGGGAAAGGAAGAGAGAAAAGGCTGAGAGAAGCAACTCAGAGCAAACTTTCTTGTGCTGGTGGGTCAGCATAGCTTCCTACTCTAGAGAACATGGCCCAGAGTTATGCCAAAAACGCCAAGTGTTACTCTAGATGTTGCTCACCCCAGAACAATGAAAAACCCAGACCCTTCTCTATGTCAGTGCACAGCTCAAAGGAGCCTACGATGGTGTTAGATGCAGCTTCAAAAGAGGCTTTCCTGTCTTTCTACCACAACCACATTTTCTGTGACAGTCATCTCCCTGAAAGTCACTCCTAAGGACTGAAGATGCACGCTGTTATTGTTACCATGACTTTGTTCTCTTTCTCTAATTTGTTTTATCTCCCAAGCTCATTTCACTCTCTGTTCCACCCAGGATATAGGATGGAAGTAAAAATTTCCTTCCTTTGTGAGCTTTGGTACTAAGAACCTATCATATTGCTTTCCAAGTACTAGAGTGGTTGCATAAGGTACTTCAGTCCCAACTCATTTCTATTTCAACGTCATACTTTAATCTGGAATGTCAGGTAGAACATGAAACAATATTAATCTATGCTACATAAATAATTTCCTTCAATTATCAGGAAAGAGCAGCAAGACATGAATTTTCAGGTTGATTGAGTTTTAATTTCTTAGTGTAAAAATTAATAATTTAGGCAGGTGAGGGTTTTTTTGTTTTGTTTTGTTTGGTTTGTGTTGGGTTTTTTCTAGAGAAATTTAAAGGTTTCTCCTTACTAGAGAAAGAAAAAAAAAAGATAATTTGGATCCAAAGGTCAGGTTATATTCATGGGTTGGAAATGTGACAATTATGAAATTATTCACAGAAGAAAATACTTAGAATTCAACACAAGACACCCAGATTCATCACAAGGCACAAGAGATTGACAATCTATTATGAATGCCTCACATCACAGATAAATATTTCAATGCAAATAAATAAAGGATGCTGAGTGTTTCTCTTCTGAATGACTTTTCACAGCTCACTGAACACAATAGTTCTGGGACTCCTCTATGTCCCAGACTCGTGTCCAAACTTTGGCATCCCCAAAGGCTTCCTGTGCTGAACACAACCAGGTTACACAGTGATTTCAATTTGGAGTTACAAAGAACCAATTAATCAGTTTCCCCCTTACAGAATGTAAAAAACATTCTTTGGTGCATTAGGACAATCATGGACATTGTGAAACTGGTCTGTTTTTGTTTTGTGTTCCCTTGTAATTACTACAAAATGTACCAGTCTTGTCAAACCTAATGATTTTTCTTTTTTGGTGCAGGGGATTAAAAAAAAAATAAAAAAAAGAAAAGAAAAGAAAAGACAATGATGTCTCTAAGCATATGGCTGGTTTGCTCTGCAGATGGAGACAAGACTAAACTAAGATGTACGTCTGGTGAATTGTGCTCAAATAAGCTTTTCTTTTACAGGTTTCTTACCTGTCACTGTGATTATTCTTCTTGATCTGGTTGTATTCCAAAACCCCAAAACAGTAAAAGTATTCTAAGCCAAGATTGGTTTTTACTTGTTTTCAAGCAAATGTTTTAAGGGATACTTTCAGAAAAAAGGCTTTTCATTCTTTTAAGCAGGGACCTGCTTAACTGTTTTCATCTGTTAAAAGTAATTGTATTATTTTAACCACTGGCAGGAAATTCCATGCTGTGTATTGCTTCATATGAAGCCATTTGTAACTTTACAGCTTTTTAATTTTGCAACAGCTGTATAGAAAAGGAAAATGACCATGTAGAATTACATCACTCATGGCTGCTTCTCCATTAAAACAATATAACTAAAAATTGTTTGCATATTCACAATAAATGCTGAAAAATACATTTGAGTGAACAGAGAGAAACATCTTCAGGACTTGCAAAAATACCAAGCTGATCTATAAAGCTTTGTATTTAAGATTTTAGCAAAAGAGAGCTCATCAGTTACTCATTTGAACTTTAATAAAACTTAATCCTTTTAAAGGAGGGGAAAGCTAAACTCAAGAAATTTGGTGTTCCTCTGATTATAAATGTAAAGAAATACTTGTAAGAAGCATTTGCTTTCAGGCACTAATTCATATTAACATAGGGGAGTGAATCATTCACAGTGAATGCAGGATTATAAATAAAATTACTATTTCCATAGTCAGGTTATGGACACATGCTAAAATTTTTAAAAGCAACTATTCAGTCACATTTATTCTGTAACCCAAAGACCTACCCTTGATATAAGCCTGATGTTCACAGAATGAAGATTATGTACTAAATAAAGACCACACTTCTTTCAAGCATCCACTGCCTGGGGTATCACTATATCATTGGTCTCTTCTGAAAATACTGAGTACTAAAGACACATCAAAGAACATTTGTGATCAACTGATAATCTGGAGAGTACTTTGCTGCTCATATACTTTCTGAATCATGACTGGTGTTATCTAGGCTGTGAAACAATAGTAGAAAGAAGAAAGGGACATTTGTTGCCCTCAAAAAACAAGAATATTGTATCCAGACGGACAATATTTATAATACATTTAGAGACTTGAAATGGGCAGCAAATAAAAAGACATGTTTATAAAATGTGAAATATGTAAAATAGACAAACACTAGAATGTAAGCAAAAAATGAAAACATACCTACACAAGTAAACTAGTGGTAGAAAATTACATATCCATCTGTCCAGTCTACCAGCTTTGAACTACTTTCAAGTACAATTTGAATGCAGAAATATCTATGAAATACCACAGATAACTTTCTAAGGTTCTACAGAAAAGTACCTCATAGAACTATGCTTCTGTCCAAGTTCAAAATTTTCATGAAATAGGTTTTCCTGTCTATGAATTATTTTGCAACCTGACCTCCACAGCACCTCTCATTTCCATCATCTTTTCTTCAAAAACGCTTTCGCCATGAAAAGGTGCACTTTCACTGTCACCTCTTTGGATCAAAGGCATTAGTAGGACCTGCTGGACCACTTATTTTCATGAAATAGTCATAATATTAGTCTTTGCTTTTACTCCAAATGGAGTCAGTAGGGTTGTTAAAAAATAATTCATTGAAAACATACAGATAAAAAATCATATTGTTTCCTCGGGAAATCAGATTTAAAAGAAAAATCATGCACCCACTTGGATTTGTCATTTGAATTCATCTGAAAGAAAATTTTGCTGTGGCCTTCAAACCCCTCTGCACAGCAAAGCCCAGCCTAGAGCATGAGTTACACTGGCTTACATCTAGGTCTCAAACACAGGCTCTGCTCCACAAAATCCATATAGGCAGTTTCCAGTGCATGAGTAGTGAGTGAGAAGTTTCTTGTTTCTTCCATGTTCTGTACATAGACCAGGTAACTAGGAATTATTACCCTTAAGTACAGGAATACACATAGTGCTGAGGTGCCTTTCTGTGTGTCACAAATACTGTGTTACTGATTCACCACTTTCCTACCCAGCTCTCCTTATAGGCACAAAATTAATATATAGACATGGCATTTATATGTCACAGATATCATCCTTCAGGATTCTGCTCTGCTCATATGGCAGGTCACATTCAATCATCAGACATAAGAGTTACGTTCCTACTTGATCCCTTCACCTTAATCCAAAAATATACATTTGAAATCAATTCTCTCTGTTCAACATCACAGGAAATTACATATATCTCAAAACTGATTGAGGTGTCAGTTGACTCAAATTACATTTTCTAATGCACTGAAATACTTGTTTTGGTAATGACACTGAGGAATAAGGGAAAATAAGGTAAAAACAAGACTTATCCCTGATATGATATCATTTTTTCAATCTACAGTGCAGTTTTACATTGATTTCTGATAGGAGAAAGCCCTGTCAAATTCTTTTTCTAGAATTTTTAACCATGTGTATTAAACTTCTGAAAAACAAATAAATCCTTTATATTTTCAATCTTTCATTGTGTCTCCCCTGCCTGCACACAATTGTCCATCTTGATTAAAAGCATTTGTTACTTTCCTAGATGTAAAACTACACATACACAGAGAATTTTTAGAGAAAAGCTTCTGAATTCCATTGCAGCACAGAAAAATGAGTACATTATTTTGTGTTTGTGCTTTTTTTTATATATTCTACAATTTCTCATGTGACCAACATTACTTTTAGAGCAAGCACACACAAAATCAGTGCAACATTCTACATTCCTTATTTTCTAGATAAACCTTTTCAACTTCTGCCAATGCATGGAAGCCTCTAAACAGGGTCCTTAATTCAGACAAAGCATTTCCGCACATTCCTAAGCCCATCCATATGTGGGATGCTCAGCTTCATGTAACACTTATGCTCCATCAGCAGCATAGAACCACATGTTCAAGCGATGTCCTAAACTGGGACAGATTTCCAAGCTGGGCCAGACACAGACAATCGCTAAATACTTTGAAAATCCCAGCTGACATTTCCAGAGAATGGGTTTTTTCCCCTATTTCCTGAGAATATTTTTCCACGTCTCTCATTCATAAGCTTTCCAGATTTCTAGGATGTAACATATATCTCGGCAGATAGCATATGAGATCCACCTTCTACAGGACTTTTAGTTTGCTGCTTCCAGTATTCTCTGTCACAGAAAACTTGTTTTTTAAGCCCAGTAGCATTCAACATGTTGTTGCTTCATATAAATGGCTGTATTCCTGCATTTCTACATTTTGAATAATCTTCCAGGCTGGAAAATTAAGAAGAAATTAATATTCTGTCCATTAAAAAAAGAAAAAAACAAAACAAAACCACACAGAAAAAAACCCCTAACAATAATGTCTATTTCTAGTACAAATATTTTCATCCTGCAGTAATTCCAGGATTTCACCATTGTGTTTATATTGTGTGACACGAACCCCTGTGTTTTTAACTCTTTTTCTGTTAAAAAAAGAGAAAATATTTTGTTAGAAGCACTCAATATTTTCCTACTTTTTTGAAGGTTTATGTGTGATACCCAGTGTTACTCTTCCAGCTTTTCACAGTAATTGACTCATTGTCAAAGACCCTGAAAATAACTGCTGATCTCAAATCTGTTTTTACGGATCGTCTCTACATTACCGTTTCAGTTAATCATTACTAGGATATGAATCATAAAAAACATTAAAGCTTTAGTTCTCTAGACAAGTTATTACAATGTAAGAAGGTGTGGATTTATATGTGTACCTGCTACCCTGCAGTACCTTTTACATATCCTTATTCCACAGAGAACCTGAAGTGATCTATCTCCCCACCCTCACTGTGGTGAAAGCCACTCACTGTTACTGGGAGAGACACGGATGGAGCAATTGTTCCAAAGTGGTCATTGGTGCAAACCTCCCAGGTTGCCTGAGGATAACTTGTGCTTGTAGCCCTTCCAACATTAATCCCTCTCCCTTATCAACTCTAGTTGGACAGAAGGTTATTTGAAAGCAGGAGGACAAACATGAAAAGCAGACAGAAACAATTTCCAAAGTGGGTTCATTTCAGCAGGGAGTTATTCTATTTCCAAACAAAGGCATGAACTCTGCAATACCCCTTGATGATGCAGGTTTTCAGGAAAGCTGTAAATGTTTTTTTAGTTCACTTAAGGCTGCATTGTAAGAGATAAGCTTTCATTTTCAAGTTAGCTGCTGACTGCACAAACATTGAAGTGGAAGTGGCTGTGTAGCAGTCATGTCGACTAATGAGGTACTCCAAGAAGAATCTGGTTACTCACTCTCCAAACACGTACATAAACTCAAGCTTTCAGAATGACTCAGTCAACACCTGAAGATGAGTCTTGAAAGCTTGTTCATGTTGTTGTGAGGTACTGTATGTACTATAGCTGGATGTACTTAATAATGCCAGTAGTTAATGTACGCATCTATAAAACAACAAATAATAAATTTCTGGCTTCCCAGAAGCAGAAAATCTGGATGCAATGTTAAATAAGGAATTACATCAGACCACACTGGAAATTCCTAATACCTACTCCTTAGCCCCTGAGTGTGCTTCTGTTGCAGACCCCCAACTCCCCTGACATTCACTGTTTCATAATAGATCTTCCTGGATGCATGTGTTAGCTCTGATGGCAATCAGACCTCCACTGTTACATACACTCCATGTGTTTAAAAACAAAGGTCATTTGGTGAAGACATTATTAGTTACTGCACACGATTTTGCCATGTAGACTACTGTATACTGTGATGTAAGTGGGAAAAATGATGGCAGTGAATAGATGTAATTATATGTAGAACCAGTGACACGCCACATACAATTCGCAAAGTACAACACAATCAGAGTGTCAATTATTTAAGCCATAATTAACATAGCTCTGCATGTCTTTCCAGGGCTCTCACAGAACATAGAGCATTGTTATAGTGGAAGAAAAGAGAAAATAAAATATTAATGGAGGACTGCTTTGTTCTCAGCACAGTGAGATAGAGGTGGTTGTAAAAACCGGATTCCTGCAGTTGCTACCGCTTTAATTAGGAAGGTCGCTATCTTCCTAGACTTCCTTGGATTCCTTTAATTTCCACAGAGGAAAACGGCTTCTGAATTTTATTGAACACAGTTGAATTTTTATTTTCAAAAATCAAAACAGAAACATTTCTTGGCATCTGTTATGAGCACTGGGTGTTATTTGCTCTTTAGAGATAAAGCTGTTTTTATACAGGGATATAGCTTGTGGGGAAAAAAAAGAAGGGCCAAATATATTCGTACTGGGAAAGCTGCTCAACAGGGATATCACAGTCAGCAGAAAATATCTAGCCAACCTAATTCATCCCATGCTAGAATCCACTTAAGGCCAAGGAAATACAATAGATAATATATAGTTTCACAGCACAGAACCAAATGCTGGCATTAACTCGTTCATATCTGGAATATAACAATTTTTTTCTGTAGAAACAGTACAATTCCAATAGGCACAAGAACTTCAGCATCTTCTCACACCAAAGTGGAGATGACAATGGCAGGAAATCATCTGCGTTTTGTGGCTAAATGAAAGCTTGGCTGTCTTATCTGAACTACAGCCAGATAGAATTACTGACAAAACACACCAAACTAACACCAAAATATGAAACAGAGGCAGACAAATGACTAAACAGCACTGTGTTGACACCATCATTCTCTTATTCAATCCAAATCACAGACCTCTATTAGTGGCTAAGAGGAAAATTAACTATCCCAGTCAAAACTAGGACAGATATGTAGGTTAAAATTTACAGAGGGAGTTTCCAGAAAGAAGAGGGAGGAAAAAAAGGCCTGTATAAAATCTGCACTTCAACTTTGAATGCCAGGGGTTTTTTTTGTAGTTCATTCTTGGACATCACTCCAGCCAAAGCTGCTTGCATGTAGGAAAAACAAGACAGGAAATGTGAGGTTACCCATATGCTACTCAGGGTAGCTCCAACTCAAGTGTCTCTGCCTTTGATTCAAGAAAGGGTTTCCTAAATCTAAGTCTGCAAATAGTCAGCACTGCTCTTCTTTCAAGAGCAAGTTGGATATTTGAATAAATTCAAGGTAAATATGATTAAATTGCATTTACTCATGTAGCTGAATAAAAAATTAGTCTTCATGAATCCAAGATGTCTGGATAGGATTAGAATTGCAGACACCTTGGAAGATGGCAACTAGTGCCACTTTTTACATATCATTTTTCCAGGTATAGTTTCCATAATGTGACATGTAATTGCATGGAACTCCACATTTTCCATAAAGATGCATGCAAATGGATCTCAAGACCTATTCAGAAGACTTAAAAGATTCATTGCTTTCATGATAGCTTCACATTTGAGTGAATTTCATTCAAGTATCAGTGACCTTATTAATAGACCCAAACACTTCTGCTTTACCATTTTTACTGAACATGCCTTGTTAACAGATAGACTTTAAAAGTAAATCTTCAGAGAGAGTTCATCCTTTGAAGTATCACCATGAAGCAAATCCCACAAGAAGGAGTGGCACTTGTAGAGAGCACTCACAAGAGCACATCCATCCCCCAGCAGAGCTGTGTGCAGAGGGATGTCCTGCCACCCTGACAGGTAAGGCAGGGAGTGGTAAAGACCAGGAGATCCTTAAGCACTGGTTTAGTCACAGTCTTGAAAAGCTTCAGAGATCTTTCAACACCTGAGTGCCTGGAAACCTGTACACCAGGCAGGCACTCATCACACTCTTCCCTCAGGACTGATGTCATTTCTCTTGCCATGTTGCACATTTGTTGCTCTTTTTTTCCTGCTTTCAGAGGGTAACTCTGAATCATGGCTGCTGAAAAATAGTTTCCAGGCTTTTTTCCTGATTTATATGATGCAGGTTTTTGAGTATGAAAGCTGAACAGGTTAGTGAGGGTGCAGATAGCAGCTGTGGGGTGGGAACTGCATCTGGGTCTTGGTGTGGGCACCTGCACAGCACAAGCCTTCAGCAGGAACAGCAGAAAAGGACTTGTGTGACTTTGACAATAAAATTCATTACAGATTTCACAGACAACAGCAATCTCTAGGCCCAGTCCTGTGTCCACTATAATTACAAATACAAAATTAATTATTAATTAATGTATTATTACGTGATAAATTTAAATTGTTTTTAGAGAAAACACAAACATCTCTCTTCTATTCTCCAGCTGAAGTTATGTGTGTATTTATTTTTGGCAGCAATTTTGTAGATTGGCTGTGCAGCTCTAGATAACAAGAATTTTGTCACTGATAGCAATGGAAGTAGTGACTGTACATGATTTCAGTAAATACAAAATAGGGGCCTTTTTAATTAAAGACCTCAGATAATTTCCATAATATATTTCAAAACAAAACATTAAACTTTGTCTCAACCCACAAATTTTACTCTTTTTTTTATCCTTTGTCGACTCCAACAAGAAACTAATAGACCAGACTGTACAACTGCAGTTAAAGTTTAGGTGACATAAACACAAAATAACCCTGTTCCTCCCAAACTCTTAAGAATATGCATCTAACCAGGTCCCAACAGAGCTACAGAGCAGACCAGGCAGGTTTGCTGCTGAGCAGAGAGGAAGGAGAAATCTAAGACTGCTCCTTTTCCACAGAAATTTAGATTGCATTTTTCTCAAGAGCTCAGTGTTGAGAAAGCATCCTTGAGATATGGTAGATGAGATTTTCAGCTGTCAGAAGCAGCTTCTCACTGAGATACACAGCAAAGCAGACAGAACAGCCCTTTTGGTTCACCTGCCTCCACAGGCAGTCCTCTGGCAGTGACCTTGCAGGGCCCCCCTGCTCAGCCTGGTCCTGGCAAGGGGGGCTGGGCTGCAGGCAGCAACCCACGGGCTAGGCTGGCAGGCAATTTTTAAACAGAGATTTTAGAGTAAAAGACTACAAAACTGTATTGCATACGTTTTGGATATTTGAATATGTATTTTAAGATAATTGCTACTGATAAGAAAGCATAATTTAGACAGACATGGTGATTTCACAAGCAGAGCCCATGACAAATTCACAGGAACTGAGCCCTGTGTTGTGTTCAATACAAACATACATGGCTTTTTAATTTAAAGATTCTGCAGAGCTGGGGAGAGCCTAGTTACAACCAATACAAGTTAGAAGTGAGAAAGTGATAGGACGTGAAGAAAACCATAAAAAGTAGAACTTCAGAAAACTTAAGGTAAAAATCTTAAAACTTGCAAAAAATGTTCAGGGGAAAACCAAAGTCTTATGTTGCCATAAGTCATTGATTAAGGAAGATCCCAAGGAAATGTCAGCAGGACAGTATACAGAGAACAGAGCATTCTCTAGTAAGGGTACATGAGAATATTAAACACAATAGCCATTGCCTTATAAAAAACTCAAGACAGAATATCAAAAATAGAAGCTGCTGTGGCAAAACTAACCCATCCACATCATTCTGGAGATACATGGAGTGTGCTACTAATGAGGAACAAGCCACTATGGCTTACATACAACAAAAGAAGAGCTAGAAATACCAGAGATGAGAGGGAAACAAGGCCAGGATGTTAGGTAGAAACTTTTAAATGTTGCAATTCAGAAGTTTCCAAAAAGTAAATCTTGCAAGTTAAATATGAGATGAACATTCACATATTTGTTATCTAAAGAAATAAAGCTACATAAAAAGCAACGACAGGCATCTATTTTTCTTTTCAGTGCTATTGAAAGAGAGCAATCTAGCTGCAGGAATAAAAAAAAAAAAAAGGCCAGGATAAAAATCTGGAAAAATTATACTTCCCTGAAATAGAGAGGGGGAAGTAACACCACAATTCTGAAAGAGCAAAGGAAGAACAGCTTGTTTCACCAAATTGTTTCTAGTGATACTGGAGAGAGAATTATCTTGGACTATCTTTAGAACAGACTCCTTTACTTCTTTGGTTGTGATTAGTGCCAAAAAAAAGTACTAAAGAACTTGAAAAAGGACTCTGTGAAGGTTAGACACCTGAAAATAGATTAAATAGTCTGAATGGGCAAAATAACTCCCCAAAATTATGGACTGCATTTGAAAAGAGAGTAAAGAATCATTCTTAGCACACAGACAGATGGGTTCTGGAAGATTTATTTTATCTGATAAAGCAACAAACCCCAGTGCTAACCAAAAGGCAGAGAGGTTGTGAAAAATGAGAGGCTTAAGGAAAGCACCTCCTGTATGGCAGCTGGTCCTTGTCCCAAAGCAATTGTTAAGGAGGAGGACTAGGTTTTCACAGCAGAGTTAAAGTGGGAAAAGACAGCAAAAATTTAAAGCCCTTAATAGTGATGAGAACAGTCATGTGTAGTGCCTGTGGTTTGGGTCAGAATTGAACTGACAGACTCATGAGCAGGGGTTTAGAGAGCCAGGGGCCTGTGTGGGCAGCCCACTGTGCAGGGACAGCACACAGGTGTTCCAATGAGGGAATGTGTTCCGACTTCACAGAGGAGAAAAACAGCAGCTGATTACAGATGAGGCAAGCTGCACTAAGCCCACTAGGATTTCTATCCAAACTCCAATGGCTGGTACTACAGAGACATCTCTAGAACAGGAGCTTGTCTGATCACCCTAAAATTAATGTAATTTTGAATACAGTAATGAAGTACTTATGCAGTACTTCAGCAAGCTATTAGAAGAGTTTTGGACGAGACCAGATATCTATAGAGAATTTTTCCCACCCCAAGTACTTATTGCTGCATAGTCCATTTGACAAGTACTGTCAATGCCACTGTTCAGTTTTCCAATTCAGTGCTTATTTATGCTGTTTTTCTATCTAGCAGACAGAGGCTTTTCAAAGTTTTCTAGTTAGTTTGTTTAATTTTATATATAGTTTTATCTCACATAGTTTTTCAGGGATTTTTTTTCCCTACCTGGTAAGCTGTCCAAAACAAGAAAGTTTAGAAAAAAGGCAAGGTCAACAGTCATTTATTTACTAAGCCTTCCCTAGGCATCTTTTTATTCCAAGGATAGGGAAAAATGTGCTAAATACAGATGTCACCATGTGGTCAGGGCTGACAAATGTTGACTATTTCTTAGAATAATACTCATGTTGTAGCTGTCCTATGTGGTCCTGTGGGGTTTTGTTTTCTGGTATGTTAGCAAAACAGAGATCCAAACATGAAACCTTTCTTTCCTCAATGTGGGTGTTCAGGAAGTTACATGACTGCGAAATCCATAGGATATAATTGAAACAGTTTTGCAATCTAATGAGAGAGAACTCAAAATAGGGCCTTTGTGGTATTTGCACATTGAAAACAATTGGGAGTTTTCCCTGAAAAATAGCCAAGGACTGAATCCCCAGAGCAATATTTTCCACTGCACCAAGTCTACACCAGTGCACCATCAGTCTCACTTAGGCCTCGAAAATAAAGCTTAAAAGGACACAAATGATATATATGCTTTGGGCTGAGCCTCAACCCAAGAGTAAATTTCCTCCAAAAACAATTTTATGTTGCTTTCATCATCACTGGCAAAGATACTGCCTACAAACACTATAAAATGCTTTCTTACTTGGAGCCCGATGGCAAGCAGTCCCTCTCCTAAGTTTAACCAAACAAAAGTAACAATAAAATATGGTTTGTACCCATCTGGGCAATTATCACTAGATGCTGGAAAGTAATAATAGTGTGTCTACATAGTAGATGGTCACATTTCCAGAATGAAATTAAACTAGGTCCGGAACAGGAACTAGTTCTAACCACACAATAAAATTTAGCTGGAAGTTGAAAAATGCAGTTCAGGCAGGGAACAGTCTCCTTGTCTTAACTCTTGCTGTTTCATCTCTCCTGCCGCTGTGTCCCCGAGCCCTGCAGATCCTTTGGTGCTCTGCAGGGAGTTAAACAGGGTCCTTGCTCAGAGGCCTCGGAAAGCTCCTTATCTACAGATCTGAGCACCTTCTTTTGTTACACTGGGCTCTGTTTGTTTCTCTCTTAATCTCAGCAGAGTCTTGTATTCTTTTAGCTTTTTGCCCTTTCACGAGAAGGATTAACAGTGTCGCTTGCAGGCTTTGGCTGAGACCTGCGAGTAGCCCTGGAAGGGCGGCTGCCCCCTTCTCTGGCACCCAGCTACGGCAGAGCCCCCCGAACTGTAGAACACCCCAGGAATTGTAACCTGCGCTGACATTACAGTGGCAGCACCGAGATGAAGGACAGAGGCGGATGACAGAGGACAGGCAGGGATGTCCGGGTGGCAGGAGCGAGCTCTCAGCCGCGTTAGGCGAGCGAAGAGGGGCGGCAGAGGGGCAGTGCAGGGGAGAGCGGCACAGCCACCCCGCGGGCAGGAGCAGCGAGCAGCCGTGCTGGACATGACAGGAGAGAGCAGATGGCACTGCAGGGGCGGAGGAGAGGGCTGTGACACGGGGCAGTCACATACAGGGGAAGGAGGGACGTGCCGGGGTGGCAGGGCTGTGACACGGGGCAGTGACATACAGTCACATACAGGAGAAGGAGGGACGTGCCGGGGTGGCAGGCCTGTGGCACGGGGCAGTCACATACAGTCACATACAGGAGAAGGAGGGACGTGCCGGGGTGGCAGGGCTGTGGCACGGGGCAGTCACATACAGGAGAAGGAGGGACGTGCCGGGGTGGCAGGGCTGTGGCACGGTGCAGTGACATACAGGAGAAGGAGGGACGTGCCGGGGTGGCAGAGCTGTGGCACGGGGCAGTCACATACAGTCACATACAGGGGAAGGAGGGACGTGCCGGGGTGGCAGGGCTGTGACACGGGGCAGTCACATACAGGAGAAGGAGGTGGCAGGAGATTAAGGGTGGCTGGTACCAGCTGCAGCTCTCAGCAGTGGTGCGGCACGGCCCGCCGGCAGCAGGGTAGGACACCAATGCTGCTTTCTGGAAAAAAAATACTGCCAGAAAGTGAAAAGAGGTGAAAGGAAAGGAAGGGGGATGAGATTTTGATGTATTCACAAAGCCCTGGACAATTTCAAATGTTTGTGAGTACAGTCAAAAATCGTCACGGGACCTGGATGCAAATCAGAGCAATGAGAACGTGTTACTGTAGTTTTACACTGGTAGCATATACGCCATAGCTACACTGCAAGGAACAGCACACCAAGAGAAGTGTTTGATGTAGAATTTTTAACTTCTGTTTCACACTTATTTTCTGTCTAGAAGAATAGAAATCTGCTGTCAAATAAGCTTATTCTTTCTCATGGAAGTTTATTTAATCTCCAGCTTTACCACATGCCCTTCCCCGCCATCTCAAAATACCCTCTTTCAACAAAGCAAAAATACTAATTTTTATTGCAAGGCATGCAGTTACCTCAAGTAAGCATGTTAAAAAAGCACAGATTATTTGGCAGGGGCCAGGGAAGATTACCAGCTTTTAAACCTTTGCATTTTCATGTCTTTCCAATTAGGAAATTAGAAACAAAATGATCAGTTGAAATTTAAACCTAAATTCTTTTGAGGCAGTTCCCTTGTCCATTTTTTCTTTACTGCTTTTACAGCAGAATCTGAACCTATTTGTTATTTCAAGTGTTGGCCTATTTTCAGCAGTGATTATGATGGTACCACAATGTGCAACTTGACATCTCCTCCTCTCCTCTCATTCAAAGTCTCCCAGGGCCCAGCCATTTCACACAGGCTTGCTTTAGGCATTTATTAAATATGCACCTTCCAGTAGGGTTTAAAAACACCAACTAATCTCATCAGAGGCCAGAGACCTCCAGATATGTAAATCTACATCTGTTCCTCTTCAAAGGAAAGATTCTCCTGGATTACTCCAGGAGAAATGCATCCCACCCGGATATAGCCACTGAACCAGAGAAAAAGAACTCCCATGGCAAACGTGCCACCTCAAACTCACCAAGATCCAACGACAATGAAATTACACTTAATGTAATTCACTGTTAGCTTTAAGAAGCAATTAAGTAAAAGGCAGTACAGCACTTGCCGTAGGCTGTTGGTTCCAACAGGGGCCAGTGGAAAGAGGCACATAATGTTAAAATTGGTAACGTTAGTATTAACATAAGGATGAACTGTAGGTGGCTGCTCGACTACAGTGCTGTAAAATAGCAGAGTCCATTAACAAGCAGCAATCACTCTTCCCTTTTTTCTTTTTTAAAGTGTGCTGTAGATGTTAGCCAGTGAAAGCATGCAGCAATAATTAACTGTCTATTAGCTTGTTTTATATAAAAAACAGAATTCTCTCTCTTCCTCCCAAAAGCCCCACCAGTATCCTCACCTTCCCATACTGAGAGGGGAGATCAAACAATTTTATGAAAAATATTTCAAAGCTATTAGAGAGAGACTACACATTTTACTTTAGCAGAGCTGTCTCACACCCAATACATTCACTTCTCAAGTAAGAGTGAGCCCTTACTTAGATTTTTACATCCCCTTTTATATAATACCATTTTAAAGGTTAGCACAAAGGATTTTTCTCAGCACCAAGTCATGTTCTGTACACGTATGATGAGATTCACATTACAATTAGAGATGCATACACATATCTAAAATATAGCCTTAAAATAAACAAATTTGTAAGGCAGAAATTAATGTGAAATCTAATATATTTTTCATTCACTCATATCCCCGTGTTTTCATTGACTACAATTCAGATTCAGAATTTGACCATCACAAAAAATAATCTGAGTTTTCTATTGTCTCCTGTTTCTACATTTTTGTTTGACAGATTTTTGGTAAACTGCAGAATTTTTGGCTGAATCAATAAATAAATATGGTCTATCGCATTTGGGAAAAAGGTATGGGATAGTACATGCAAATATTTTTTTAAAACAATCCTGAAATACAGCAGATAATTTTGTAATTAAATAATTTACTCAAGTTTCAGATACTTAAAATACTTTCATATATATTTCTGAGACTCTGAAAAACTTCTTGGCTGAACACAGTCTGTACACTCTGGATTTCATATAACTAGAAGAGGTTGATGCAGTGATTTTACTAAGATTAACCTTTATAAAAGCACAGCTTTGTGATTAAGGGGTTTGAAGATTTTAATTTTATTTCTTTACTAAACAGGCGTAATGTAGCAACTACAAAGATGTGGGGAACATATCCCTTAAGAAAGATAGAAAAGAGGTGGAAAATTTTTTTGAAAAGACTGAAAGACATTTTAAATTACTTAAAATAAAAGTTCATGTCTAATGAAGCCATCACATAAAAAGTGCAACTCATATGCTCAATTACAGCTTATATTTTTCTCACAGATAAGATCTGAGCAAACTCTTTAAAAGTCAACATTTTCTGTCATAACAGCAGTTCTACCTCTCACATGGCAAACAAACTACACAAAAAGGAGGGAAAGATGAAACAAGGGATATGGGCAGTGTGAATGGACCCAAATCTTTTAATTAACACCCTCTGAAAAGCACACTCTTTTTCCATCGAACTAATAAAAAGTGTGAGTGTGGGGTCTTTGTTGTTGCTCAAGCCTTGCCTGTGCTCTAAGGAACTGAGGAAAGGCTAATCAGGGTTATTTAAAGCCACTTTCTACTTGCCAGGCTCCAATAGCTCATTAATTCACTCTTAGTTGGCATCATTGTCTGATAGTGTTTGAAAATCACCAAAGAAACAAGGATTTCCCCTAATCCTGTCCATCAGAAGTAACTCTGGAAGACGATACCATACCACAGTATGCAGGACATGGAATACAAGTGTGCACATAGGGAAATACACTGTTTTCAGGCAAACTACCATTCTCTGGAGCTCAATACATACCTGACAAATCTAATGAGAAGATGCCTGTTTAGACCTGAACTTTATAATTAGAAGAATAGATGTTATCATGATAGTTTCAAGAAATCATCCTGAGTAACTAATCTCTGCTTGAAGCTATTGCCTGGTTTCTTTAACCATATTTGCAAGAGCCTGACACAAGAAAAACTTATAGTTGATCATGTGCATATTTTACTTGAGAAAAGAAAGATTTTGATGATGGTCATAGGTCAGAAAAGCAATTGTTTCAATGACTTTGTTGTCATAAACTACAGCACTCAGTTAAAGATGAGGACTGCTGTTCTGGGATATTTGCCATAGGACAAACTCTAACCCTGGGGATGGGAGGAAAACCTCAATAATACCAGCATGCAAATCTTTAACTGAGCATCACCCCTGTCATGTCCAGAGACAGCTGCACTGAGCATTAGTTACCTTCCCAAGAAGTTTCTCTTCTGTATAAACCAGCCTTTATTGCCCACCCATACTAAAAACACCATTTATAAACATAACCAAATGTTTCAAAGCAACAGCACAGCACTGACTACTCCCTCCCCAGTAGTTGCTATAATTCACCTTTCTGTGACCAGGTCAGGCTGCTATTGGGAATCAGCTGGCTTTCAGACCTAACCCTCTTCACATAACCTGTTCCTCTTTAGCTCCTGCAAAGGGAACAAAATAAGATTCCCTTACAAGCTGACTGCAGTGAAACAGCCCAGAAGAACTACAGCTCCCAGTTTAGTACCATACTTAAATGTTTTTGTCTTCTGATGTTTTATTTATTTTGTAATGCATATCTTTGTCATTTGATTTCTTATTTTTTATTAGGTATAATGCAAAGTTAAGTTTGAAAGGATGATGGAAAGTTTCCATTATAGAGCTGTAACACAGAATATCCAATTGTCATGGCCATACTTATCTCCTCATGAATATTTACTATATATGCTAAGCAGGAAAGATTTGGGTGTTTCACCATATGAAGCACCTTCAAACCCTTCTAAGGAAGTGCATATCTTCAGTCTACAAATTACCTTTATAATTTTCCAAAACCAGGATCTCTCTTCTGTTGTATTTTGGGGTGAGTCAAAAATTCAGGAAAAGCACTTACATGATTTGTACTATAAACACAGGTGAACCATGATAGAGGTAACATGAATTACCATAAGTCCCAACATCCCAGTTCAGATGCCATTAGCACTGGATTTATTGCTGAGCTCAGAGCTCTCAACACCCTTGATGGTACATATGTTCACAGGTTATGGCTCATGGAAGACACACATGAAACAGGGGAGTGTGCAGTTATTTCCCACTGACTTTAATTTCTCCTGTTTATAAGAGCATTTTCTCCTGCACTGCTACATTAAAAGTCTTCTAGAGTAAATAGTAGACAAAATAAACAATTACTTCATCAGCAATCGATTGCAGACCAGCAGGGCAGTGGCACTGGTTAGTGCTGCTATCACTGTGCTCTGATACTTTCTGACAGTCTTCAATATTTCCTCTATATCACAGACAGCTGTCCCTGACTCAGAACTTTTCATTCAGTTTTTCACACTTCTAAGTGCAGTATCAGTTTTAATCTATATCTTTAGAAAGAGCTTACTTTGTCTCATGCATTTTATATGCCCTTTACTATTATGGGGAAGGAAAATGTAAGTATTGATTCTGGACTAGGTAGGTTTACTGAATCACAAAGACATATGCTGAAACTGCAGCATAAAATGTATTCTATAAAACAAAGTGAAATAAGTGGAAAATGATTGCAGCACAAATTGTTTATGAATCCCTATAGAACACAGTGTTGTATAAGCCAAAAGGGAGAGAAGTCCTTACACCAAGCAGTATACAACCTAAATAACAGAATTTTTCCTGCACCTGATAAAATCAACACACAAATAGGAAGATTACACCACTAAATTTTTAATTAATAGCAAGCCATGCATATGACAATGTATGGGCCTGAAAATTTGGTCAAAGAAGGGTAATGTCTTCAAACTTTAAATAATGGCAATAATTTAATAAATATTCTTAAGGTACATGGTTTCATTAAAAGATCAGTTAGTATTTACATCAAATCCAAGGAATGCAGACTGTAGAAAAAAGATTTCACACTTAGTTTGAAATATCATTTCAAATCTCCAAGTTAGCTAACAGTGAAGGTATTTCAGAAGCTAAAAACACTAACATTTCGTGTATTTGTGCCATAATAAACATGAATACATCAAAACCCCATATAAAATGAGAATCCAGTCAGTGGAATAATGTAGATAAATGTGGGCTTTCCATTCTGCTGGACACCTCATCTGATTTTATATTACAATGCTACTTTGTTGCCACCTTTGTGGTTGTGAAGTGTCACCAATTCTCTGGCTAATTAAAAGATGGGCAGCAGATTGCCATTAATGAGATTTGGCTCCCACAAAATAAGACTCTCTTGGTGTGTGGCTGCGTAAGTCAGCTAAGAGAATCAGACCTCCCCTTAGATGAAGGGAATCTGTACAGATCACATCGAAGTAAATCTAAAAGTAATCCGCTATATAAAGGAATGAGCTTTTTGCAATTGTATTTTTGAGTGTATGCAGGGGTCCCCCTTAGGGTTTTGCAGCCACACTTGAGCTGGGATCTTGGAAGAAATACATAGCCAACAGAAAACAAAGATTTAGCTTTCAGGTCTGCTGTATATGTATATGACCACATAAAAAAAGACCAAATCTAACTAAAGCTATTCTCCTCCATGCTTCAGTGGAGATGGTGGAGAAAAAAAGAGATACTAACATAAAAAAATACACTAAAGAACGTCTCTTAAGACTTTTATCCTCAGTAAGACCTTTATTCTTCTGACCTTTTTCAAGATCAAAAAAGATCAAGAGGCAAAAGAGCTTGATCTCTTGTGTGGTAATGACCCTATTTTAGCAAGTTACTAGTCCATTAAAACAAATAAACAATATTAATCTCTTTTAACAACTCTTACCTAGAAAGACAAAAATGTAAGGTTCAAGCCAAAGTCTGCTGACTTCAGTGAAACTTCAGCTAGCCCACTGCAGCTTGAACAAAGGCAATGTAGCATCTCCTCCTTCTGGAAGCCCCGACTGGTGGAGCCTTCTGGAGAGGAAGCCCCGACACTCTGCACCCAAAGAGCAGCCAGGATGACCCAATCCATGGGTGCCCCTTCTGCATGCCAGGACAGGAGTTTTACACCAGGGATTCCTCATCCTCTGGCTGTTACCCAAATCCTGAATTCACAGAGGATTCTACCAAAGAAAGGGCACCTGGAGGTGTTTCATAAAATACGAAGATATCATATCAAAGCTGGAAATAGCATGGGGATCTGTTAGAGGCCATATGCCTGTATGTCACTCTTGAATTTAGAGAGGTGATATTAATCTCTAGAAGAGATTTTTCTAGTCAAGTTACTCCTGGAATCAATTCAGCCCAAGATTCTTTACGTTACTTTCCATTCTCAACATTTTAAATAATTCTCAACAAGACCAACATATGCATAAGATGTCAATCCACGTGCATCAGAACCTAGGCCAGCAACTGTTTCCAAGGGCTGAGAAAAATTTTGTTACCCCATCTTGTTACCCCTTCATTTTCCATTAGATGGGATCAACATTTGCTGGATCATCAGAGAGCAGCCACTGTTTGAAACAGCTCTGCCAACACAGACTGCTGGGCAGAACTCAGATAACAGTTCTTATTTTCCTAATCTCAGCAATATATATTTTATATACAAATAATTCTTTATATGTCTTTATATATGTATGTCAAATTAATCTATATATGACATAAAATATACATGATCTGCACATATAAAATTCAAATACAGACCTTAGAACTGGTAAATAGAGATTGCCAGCCCAAGCCTACCCAACAGCTTTCCAACCTGCCTTTGTGCAGTTGTTTGACAACAGTCTGAGCTGCAATTTGAGGGCCTGAAAGTTCAAAGTTATGTCAGAGCTTCAGTCCCCTCTTTCTTTCTCTCTCCCACTTGTTTGAATTGTTTCTGCTTTTGGTCTTTTCTTAGGAAGTATGTGTTTTCAGCAGCTAGCTCAGGGGAATGAGTTCTGTTCTCTTCCCAAATCTGTAGAGAACTTTGTCTTGCTTTCCTCATACATAAAATAAAATCAGAATTTAAGTCACTTGTTTTAGAAACAATGGATCTTTTGAAGTACTTTCGTGTGCACTGATTCCATATATGCCATACTTTAATAGTTTAAAAATAAACAGATAACTATAGAAACAAAATACATTTAGAGAAGTATTTTAATTAAAGGCACTTTGGTGTTCATGTCCAGGATACTAAAATTCCTAAGAGGCTGCTGATTTGATATGCAGCATAAGTCTATGACAGACAGAAGGATCAATAAATACATGCTTTTTTCCTACCTTTTGCTACTTCTCCCCCAGTGCACTTGGAGAACTTCCCTTCATCAGATTAGCTAATCTTCAAGTGATACCAACATAAAAAGCAAAGCTTTTTCTTGTATTATGTATTATGACTCGTCCATCATTTCAATTTAAAAGTTTCAATTTAAAAGTGCAAAAGGAAATCCTTTTGCCACAAAGGATATGGTTTTAATTTGAGAAACCTTCCAATTAACAGGATAGCTTAATTAAAAGAGCCGTTTAAAGTCCATAATATTAACTTAGTGGTGAAAATCTACAGAAATGCAGGAATTTTTTTTTTTTTTTAATGTACAGAAGTAACATTACTGCCTTTCAACAAAAATCTTAAACAGTCATTGTTATTCAGAGAATGGTTGCAAAAATTAAAGCCAGGCAGAATTATGTCAGTTTTAGAAGTGTTGGGCAGCTCAGCCTTGTTGGACACACACCAAATATTATTCAAACTAAATTCATGTGTTTGTACCAATCTTTGATATATATATTTTTTTTTTATTTCCCCACAAATTTCTAACCTTTGGCCACTCTTTAGTGAAGCTGCATTTTCTACAGTGTACTCTTGAAGAACAAAGTACAACAGCAACTGGCAAAGTTTTTGAACATACTACTGGAGGGAGGCTCAAGGAGCCAAAATCATTATTTTTGTATGGAGTGTTTCATACCAAACACAAACACTGGGGGGTCTTGACTGAACTCCTTTGCCCTCCTGCCGTTTATGCCTGTGATATTGGGCAATTACAAGCTTTGGCTGAAATAGTATGTTGGATAGGAAATTTCCCACTTATTGGGGGGTTTGGACTGAACTTGTCAACAAAAATGAGACCATATAGCAATCTTAATGAATTTAAGGGGCAAATCATCTTGCTTCTCTCCTAAGATCTAGCCACCTTCTGTTTCTTCCCTTCTTTAAATAGGATAGACTTTGCTCTATGCTGTTTGAAATGTAAAGGAAACCCACATCCCAAATTAATGTAAAACTACGCCACAAATAAGAGTTCTATGGCTGAATAAGTCTGCGGGAGTTGCAATTAATGAGACTTGGCAGTGGCTTTTGCCAGCATGCTTATGCTACTGCTGAAACACACACACACACACAGAGGCACAACACAGAGCCTTGCACATTGCAACAGAACTATAAAGGACAGGTTCCATTAATCAAACTACTTTTCTTTTACCCAATACTTATTCCAAATACATTTGCATATTAGAAGGATTCCCAATGATGAAAAAGCTTTGTCTAATCTTCTTTAAGACATCTTTTAGGAAAAGTTTGGGGTTAATCCTTTTTTCTCTTTTGTTTTCATTTTTATAGAAGAGCTCTTCATGTAAATTTTGTGAGTTCTCAACAGATTTCTGTATCATTTCTACTCTACACTAAAGTCTTTGTTCTAGTACACACATATTCCTTTAGATGTATCACACAACAGTAATATACACATAGCTATATAACTTTATACACTTAGCTCTTTTCTTGCTTTCCCATAACTCCTAAAAAAGCAGAGATTTTTAAGCTATTTTGCCTTTAGCACAGAAGTTTACCTATTTTTGCTCCCAAAAGAGGAGTCTGATTAAGAGCTATTGAAACCCTCATATTTAACAAATGGATGCTGAACTACTGTCCCGTGGTTTAGCTGACACTATTGTGTTCAAAGGTTTGACTCAATGATCTTGGAAGCCTTTTTCAACCTCAAAGGGTCAATGACTCAGTTGCTGCACTTCACCTTTTTATTAGGACATGCCCAGCAAAAATCCACTGAGCTCCCCTCAGGTGGCTTTATGTTTGAGAGCTAAATCACATCCTGCTTTTCTCAAGGCCGATGCCATCAATTTCACTCAGAGCAGCACTGAACCCCAACATTCACACTGCCTTCCCTGCTGACCTGAGCAATCACCAAGAAGTTCCTCAAGGCCTGTGCTAGATCCTCATTTGAGATCATTTACTTGGTAAGTGGAATGGTAAAAGAATCTTGAGTTGTGAGTGTCAGTGAGGAAGGCTTTCATATCCTTCTGCTAAGAACAGTCAGCTGAGACAAAGAGAGTTTGTGTCCTCCATGAACTATCTCCAGGCAGGCTGAAGGGCTGTTCCCAGGTAGCTGGGGGAGTTTCAGACTGGTTTGTGGGAGGTTGTTGGCCCCTATTTGCCCTGCAGAGGCAGTGAGCTTCCCCCAGCGGGGCAGACAGTCCCTGAGTGGCCAGTGAGCTGTCCCCAAGGTCAAGGGGCTGTCCCCACCTCGGGCTCCCCTGGAGCACCATGGCAGTGCCAGGCGCTCCCTGCCAAGCAGCACTGACGAATGTCCCGGAACCAAACGTGTACCTTCAAACACACAAATTAAAACACAGATTGCTTAGCATATCAGCACTGCTATAATTGCTGGTTTAGGAGAAAGGCCAGATAACTGCCCTGTTTTCTCATTGTTCTCTTTTAATAAAGAGTCAACTTTGCAATTAAACAACTCCCTAAAAACACATATTGAGACAAATCTCACTTTGTTAGTAGGTCTGAGTGCTGGCTTTGTGCCCTATGGAAGGAAGGTACTAGTCTGCAAGCAAGATGTTTCAACATTTATATACTTTGAAGGCAGTCATTTATATAGTTTTGAACTGTCTTTTCTGGAAAAAAAATATAAAGGGTTGTCCGCAGCTAAAATATTTATTGATAATTTTTCTTCAAATTTGAAAAACAATACTTTTATTCTTCATTATACATTGATTAAGCAAATTAAGGGCTATATCAGATGACATAAGAGCAACATGCCTCTTATGTGTAACTCATTGTACCCATAAAATCACATAAGTCTTTATGAAGTACCTCAGCAGTGAAAAGCCATCAACATCCACAGACTCTCTCTGTTTAAAATATCATACTGTAAAAGCAAATCATCTCTTCCATGACTGTAAACCAGACCAGCATTACTTCAGCTTTATAGAGATAATACAAAGATGAAGTGGAGATAAAGGACTTGTTTGTGGCAGGTTTGATTGTTTGAAGGCCACTTCTTCTTTTGATGATAAACTGTTCAGTAGATGTTCAAAACTATTTTAGAGATGGCTCAAAAAACTTTCATCCTTTCCCACCCTGAATTCCTAAACTATCTATCAGGACATCTTTGTAGAGGAACTAGTAACTATAAAACAAACAGAAATAACATAGAGCACATATCTATTGGAAACTCAGCACTGGAATATGCAGAGGCCAATTCAGTCTATGGACTGTCCACCAGAACCAATCCTCCTGAATTTGGTGTTGAATCAGATGTAATGACAAAAAGGACAGCCACTTATTGATTCATCCTTTTTGCTATGTAAAATAAAGTTTACATATTTATAAATGCAACAAAATACATTAAACTATTGCATTCTCCCATGTTTTATGTAGCTCCATGTGATTTTCTGCAGTGTTCAAGTAGCCAATTTGCAAGTAGAGCAAATATTTGCAGTATTCAAGTCACCATCTACAAACGGTTTGTAAATATTTTACCTTTTAAAGCCTATTTTGTTGACATTGTTCTATTGCTCTGCCAAATTATTATTATATTTTCTTTAAAACAATGGGAGATGCAGAATAAGATCCCCAGACAGTTACAAGCTAGTCTGACAGGCAGTGAAAGGTTTGCAGCTAATGAATATCAATTCCCCCCACCCCAGCACTACTGCAGCCTGGCATCCCAGATTTCCAGACACAGGACAGACACTTCATGGAGTTTTCAGTATGTTTACCTTCCCTTCTTTGCTTTTGCATAATATTTTACTTAGAAAAGAGGCAAAAAGTCAAAAAAAGCATCCACATAGGTAATTGACACTCTCCAAACCAAGCACAGGGGAATTCATAGGGTTTTATCTGTTCAACACCACCAGATCACAGACAACATGGTGGAAGTGAGAACAGAATGCAAAGTCCTAGAGCTGTATTGAAATATAAAGGAAGTATGGGAAAAGTGGTGATTGGCCTTTAATTTATTTTACTCAGCAACAAATTTTGCTATGAGTAGTGAAACCGATTCAAAAAGTAAGGAAAACAGCGATCTTAGTCTGTGAAACCAAGAAGGAACAGCTTGGATATTTTACCCCCAACAAACTACAAACTGATCCTTCTAGCTGTGAGGAATCTGTTCTAATCAACATCTGATAAGAAAGTGTTGGAATAAATTTTTCTTTTGCTGCACTACTTGAACTTGTGACATCCAGTTAAATTTTCTTAATGTCTCCAGTGGCACATCTTGTATACATCATGATTTGCTGAAGTTTCAGAACACCCTAAGGTGTCCAGAATATTAATAATTTTGCTTTAAAGGTCTAAATTAGTCTTGTGTTGTTCCAGCAACAGTGTCCCCTCTGTTTGCAAAGATGGAGTGCTTTACTACTGGCACTTGAGAGCAAAGAAAGAGCTCGAGTAGCTCCTGCTGGGGGTCTCCCCCTTCCCTGCCCTCACAGAACCCCTGCTCATACACACACAGCTCTCAGGGGACAAAACACACATGCTAAACACTTTATAAAGCAGTGAGCAGTGCAGTGGCTTAGCATGGGCCCCAAGTAATGCTTTGTGTAACTTCAGTGATTTCAGTGGAATTAAACCTAGGTGGGTTTTGGCACGACCAGTCCAGCAGCGCAGAGGGGGCTTTTACTCCGAGGTGCAGGTTTTGCTGGCACAAGGGGCAATTCACAGAGCACAAGGAATAGCAACTGCAGGGAGGGGGGGCTGTCAGCAAGGACAGGCCCAGGATGAAGGATCAAACAGGAGCTAAAGAATGCCTTGTTTTTACTGGTGCATTAAAAACATAAATAAATCAGGCAGTGTATAGCTTACAACCATGTAGCACTGCTGCCTGCCTTAAAGTCTTAGTGGTGTGCTTTAAGAGTATTCATGTTATCACCTGATCTTTTCTACTTACCATAATAATTAATGTAGAAGCAGTACTCAGAGGGACCAGCTCCAAGGCCACAGAGGGGAAGAAGAAAGAGCACATTTCAAGAGGACTCCTTTTCTCAAATAAATAAAGAGGTACTTGAAAACCATATCAAATATCTAAAGCTGAATTTAATAAGCACTTTTTACAGAGCTTTTTTGTTTTCCATTGAATTATGCAATATTACTTGAAAAAGTAGCATCTATAATTATCTGACAACAGGATTTGAATTAAGTAGGAGGAAATGGTGATTAAAAACATGTTCTTTGTCCCCCAAATTTAGTGAATTTTTACTTAAATAGAGGCTGTGGGGAGATAGAAGAAACACCGAAGCACAAAATTCCCTATCCAACTTGTAAATGTTTAGAACACTTGTATTTTTCCTTTCCTATGTACATATGAAATCTATGTACATAGATTTCACTCATATCCCCAAAAGCCAGAAATAGCAGAAATAATTTAGCATAATAGTGGGGTTTTTTTGTTTTGTGTTTTTGTTTTTGTTTTTTTTTTCCTGTACCTTGTTGCCTTCAGTGGCATTGTCCCTGCTGGATTCCAATGCTGTGACTTTGGGTAGGCAGCACAGAGCTGTGCAAGAGCTTGGCTCTGCTTCTTCCTCACATCAGCTTCTCCCAGGTGCAGCCCAGTTCCTGCCCTGCCATCCCCAGCAGGAATGGCAGCCCCAGCTGTGCCAGAGCACTGGTGCAATGGTGGCCTGCCCTCCCACTGACAGAGCTGCAATGGGCAGTAACAGGCAGGTAACCCATGTCCCAGGCACCACAGAGGAATTCCTTGCTAGAGTACATCATCCCCAAAACATGCCCCAAAGAAGAATGTCTCTTCCATAATGAGTAATCTGGCCCTGCTGAGCCCCTTCCTTCCTGAAGTTCTGCTTTTATAAGAAATCATCCCCTTTGAAGTTTAGAGTCAGAATGAATTATATTGTTTATGAGAATCAACACTTACTGAGTCATGCAAAATTCTTTAATGCAGACTAGATTCAGGAGACTAAGGACAAGTGTGTATACTTTAATCCAGAGAAAACTGTATGAAGTGGCTGGGACTTTACTAAACATTTTTGTGAAGCTGTAGTGAGGGTTCCACTCCTTTTGCTCTTACAGTTTTGTCAGTCTCTCTCACTCCTTACCTCTGCAGAAGGGCCAGTATACAGCTGCCCCTTCAAATTACTTGGTGCAGCTCTACTGTAGTGTAAAGACTACAGATCACTTACACAAACTTTTCTAGTGATTAGCAGTACAGGTTGCCATAAAAAGCAGACAGCTTCTGGTACAGTGAGCTAATTATGTGGTTACTACAAAATAATGGAAACAGAAAGTAATTACGCTGTTGTAGGCATTACTGCTAACATACTACCTCTTATCTTGGTAACATTGCAGATAATTAGCTCATGTCACTACACTGGTATTTTTCTCTGTGCAGTTTTACACCTCAAAAAAGTAGAAAAGTTCCATGATTAATAATTACTCCAGAAAGTTTATAAAAGACCCAACTGCTCAAGAGACAAAGGACCACAGAAGCTTCAACTGGCCAAGAGATCAAGTACCAGCAACAAATGAACTCTGTGATGGAAAACCTGATTAAAATTTCCCAAAGAAATCATTATGGGTGAGAAACTAATTGAAAGACCTCCCTCCTGCCAGAGCTTTGCTAGAAAGAGAAGACTTCAAAGGCATAGAGGGAGAGCTAATGTTTTCACACTTAAAACTGAAAAAAGGCAATCCTCATGTTTGTGTTTGTTCAGTACACACTTCTCAAATGTTGCCCCCTCACGCTCTAAATCTGCTGGGTGGAAGATCTAAACCCTGAATATACAATGCTCTTTAGCTGGGGTGTATGGTGCTATTCTTCCATGCTGTGTGCCTGCCTATTCATGCGCTTTTATTCTTTATTCTTCAGACTGATATATAGTAAACAATATGGTTAGCCACTTAGAATTCTCTGGGTTATTAAAATGTGAGTAGCATTTTTTTTCCTCTCTCCTGGATTTCATCTGGAACCACTACCTAATTAATATCCAGAACCCAGCAGGAATCTGAATAATAATAATAAAAAAAAACTTTTGTTGTTCCTTAAATTAATCTGTGTAACTTAAACCATAATCATGGGGATTTCATCAAAAGTAACTCAGTTCTTCCAAATCCCACATCATCGTTACAAACAACTTTGTAGTGCAATTTCCAAGGCAAGATATCTCTTCACTTTCATATTTTAAAGGAAACATTTCTAATGATAGCAAGGATGCATTTTATATGTAAAAAGCTGGGATCTGGATGGTTAGAGCACAATGTGCTTCCCCATATCTTCTACCAATGCATACACCATACTGTAAAGGATCAGTTCATACAAATCCTTCCTTCTCTCAAAGACACATTGTCTTATCAGTCAAGAGCTAAGGTGCAGTTGGAGTATAATGTAAGTCCATTTCTCACAAGCTTAGAGCTTAAGCACTTTGTTATTGGTTATTAGGGCTGGACTCCTAGAGATAAACCTACAACTACTGTACACCAGTGAAGGGCAAATAAGCAAAATCCCTGACAGAAGTCTGTTGTAAAATGATGAATAAGCCTCCTAAATTGCCATAAGGCGCTAGTCACAATGGAATTGTATTTGTCAGACATGCATTGTAACCCTAAGGTTATCATAGTGGGCCAGCAGATACAGGAGCAGTGCTTAACACTATCACCCCCTAATCATATCTCCTACAGGCTAAAAACTCTGCAGGGAGCATTACCACTTAAAGAGGTGGTAGTGTTTCTATGGACTGAATGCAGACAGCATTTGGTAGAAAGAAAAAACCTATAGAAAAGACTGACAGATATATTCACCCAGGCTGCTCACATGTACACCCTGAATTGAGATATAAAAAAAAAATCCTTGCAAATCATATCCCCAAGGCTAGGTTTATAAATAATAAAATATTGTAGATTACTACTTTATTAGTTTTTTAAAAGCTTATGAAAGACTATCTTTTGCCTGTGGAAAGACATTTTATCTGAAATTATAGCAACTCCAAGAGTTTTAAGATATCAAATTTAGAAACTAAGCAGCTGTAGGAAATAGATGATATATCCTATTCTTGCAAATTAAATTCTCTAGTTCTAGTCCCCCATAAGTTATTTAATAGTATTTATCTTAAGCTTACTAACACTGATGTACATTGGAAACGATGACTAGCTAATATTCTAAATCGTATTTATTATATTTATTACCAGATATGGCCAAAAACATGACAAAGCTCTTTTTCCCCACCGAAAAATAATAACTTTTGCAGAAATGTTTGCCCTCACAACCCTGTGAGTGGAAATGATGCCCTATTATCAGACACATACTAGTGAGTGAAAGCAATTCCAAAACAGTCCTCAGCCTAGTGATTAGGACATTCCTGCAAGAAATACAAACATCCTCTCATGATCTGTCACAGAGGAAGGAACTGAGCCTGGGTTTCCCTGCAGCCCACATGACTGTTCTGGTCACTGGGCTATGCTGTCATCCTGCTCTATCCCCCCCTGCCCATGGCCACTAGGACATTCAATTATTTATACCAAGTGGAAAAACTCCAACAGGAGAGATTGAGGCATATTGCATGCACCTGCTCTTACATTCACATTTTGAACACTAATAAAAATTGCAAAGGATCATTGAGGACATTTTCTGGCCAGTCCTATGCATTATGTGACAAAAGAGAAAAGAAAGTGGTCACAGCATTTGTAATAGTGTATTTCAGCTTTTCCACTGTTGTTTATAAATGAGTGCACTTACAAACACATGTAAAATATGGTAAATCTTCTGACAGAAGAAAAATAAAAATTAAGCATCTCTGATCATTTTAATGCATGTATGATAAATAGAATCATCATTATCATAACTGAGCACTAGATAGTTCCCATTCTCATTTCAAGGATTATCATCCCAATAACAGCATTTTAGTTTCTAAATATTAGGCATAATGTTAAATATAGCAGAAAGAGCAAAGTACAAACCCATTCAATGAAACTTACTTTAAAGAATCCATAAAAAGAAGGTGGGGCACTGCTGAATTAGAGCAATTTTAAAGTACAAGCACACATGATAATAAACAGAAAAAATGTAGAGTTGTGCATCACAATGCTTCTGAAGTCTTTGTGATGATTTAGAAAGCCTTTTGTATTCATTCATGTTTAGGCAAACAAGAAATTTAAATATCAACAGCTTTGCAGTGATACAGCAACACAGCATAAATACTGGTTTTGCTGAATATATGAAGACACAATTAAAAGCCCAATACCTTGGTGTTCTTTATATGATGTCTTTAACTTATGGCATTCATATGGACCTCTAGTGCTTGATATCACTATATATGCCCTTTGGATTTCCTTCCTGTCAAGTAAAAGCAAAATCTAGCTCCTTCACCCAAAATACTGAACAAGTAACAGAACACCTCAACATTTTTTCAAAAGAAGACACTGAGTTTCAATATTTGTGAGATTAAAATCACACAGAAAAATGGATATGGTCTTACTAACACAATTTGGAAAGCAGATTTGGCTGCAGATATAAGAAAGTTTCTTGTACTCAGCAAGGAAAATATTCTCCATCCAGGGCACGAAAGACAGGGCTCCCTTTCTCCTCTCTCTCTCTTCTCTTACCCTTGCCCCACTGGCTCCATTGCAATTTAATATGATGAAAATTTACACCCCTGGAGACTGTATCAATGCTACAAAGGAAAACAAGCCCACCTTTCTGCTCTTCAAGGCAAGAACTCAATTTCACTAATTGCTTGATTTATAGTGCAAAACCACTTACTGCAATTTACACGGGCACTGCTCTCACTCTTCCTCGATCTAGGAAAATCATTGTTTAAGTAAGGGTAACAATGGGTTTTTCCATGGAAATTAGGATGTTGCTGTTCCCCATTGAGAAGAAAAGACTAAGGCTATCAAGAGGAGTAAAAGGATAAGACAAACAATTAAAAACTGTCCATCAAGGTAAAATTCCTTGATACTTGGACAATGAGTGTCCAACCAAAGATTTTCTACATTCGATTTCTAGGTTTACACAAACTGAAATAAAGAACCCTCTCTCTAACATGTTGCAATTCCATATGTAGTCAGACAAGTATTTAATGTGATGTACAGTGTGAACCCAGCCATACCAATATTTCTATATTACTTCTGTATGAAATAATCTTTTCTGTTTTAATGAAAGAACCAAAATACCAAAATGCCACAAGCAGAACACACCCCTCACTCCCCCAACTCTCCCCCCCACACACACTTTTTTTTTTATTTGTTAAGCTGCATTTGTCAAGCAGCCAGTTTAAGCAGTTAAAGTCGTTGCTCAAGTGGGAGGCAAGTAGATAAAAACTCCCTGTTTGGAAAAGCTGGGTAAGATTTTACAAGGTGCTGTGAACTGCAGGCATTGCTAGAGCAACTAAAGATGAGATTGCAGAAAGTGGGCTACAGAACTAGGAAGAAAGAATTAGGAAAGAATTAAACTTTCCTGTGTGATAAAAAAAATGCAAGAATCTCTTTACAGCTGAGGAATATGCAGTCTGGGATGTACAACATATCAGAGTAGCTTGTTCTGCATTGCAGATACATGAATAGCAGTCATTAAAGCAACTTTGGATGCTTTAACCTCTGGGATCAGCAGTGGTAGATCATATTTTCTTTTCTACTCAATTCTGAATTTACAAAAATCTTCCTCCGATTTCTTCTGGTCATTCCACCAGCATTTAGCTCCAACACACACCCTTACAAGTAACTCAGTCTCTCTGAATACCCCCTGCAAGTCAACTTCTACAGGAAAACAGGTTGAAGAACTCCCACCAACGTCAGAGACAGCTGCTTGTAATGTGTTCTAGTGGACGATGGTGCTGTTTTATGCAGGGCATCAGCAGTCCCACACCTACAGAGCTGCTGAGGAGTTCTTCATTGGAGCCTTCCACGGGACGCACCCGTTCACCTCAGCGGCGATGGAAAACCTTGGCAGGCAGCGCGGAGAGGCAGGGCTGGGGAAGGCGCGGTGGCACAGGCAGGGCTGGGGAAGGCGCGGTGGCAGAGGCAGGGCTGGTGAAGGTGCTGTGGCACAGGCAGGGCTGGGGAGCACACGGTGGCACAGGCAGGGCTGGGGAACAGGCGGTGGCACAGGCAGGGCTCGGGAGCACACGGTGGCATAGACAGGGCTGGGGAGCACACGGTGGCAGAGGCAGGGCTCGGGAAGGCGCGGTGGCAGAGGCAGGGCTGGGGAGCACACGGTGGCAGAGGCAGGGCTCGGGAGCACACGGTGGCAGAGGCAGGGCTGGGGAAGGCGCGGTGGCACAGGCAGGGCTGGGGAGCACACGGTGGCACAGGCAGGGCTGGGGAGCACACGGTGGCATAGACAGGGCTGGGGAGCACACGGTGGCAGAGGCAGGGCTGGGGAGCACACGGTGGCACAGGCAGGGCTCGGGAGCACACGGTGGCAGAGGCAGGGCTGGGGAGCACACGGTGGCACAGGCAGGGCTCAGGAGCACACGGTGGCACAGGCAGGGCTGGTGAAGGTGCGGTGGCACAGGCAGGGCTGGGGAGCACACGGTGGCACAGGCAGGGCTGGTGAAGGTGCTGTGGCACAGGCAGGGCTCGGGAGCACACGGTGGCAGAGGCAGGGCTCGGGAAGGCGCGGTGGCACAGGCAGGGCTGGGGAGCACACGGTGGCACAGGCAGGGCTGGGGAGCACACGGTGGCACAGACAGGGCTGGGGAGCACACGGTGGCAGAGGCAGGGCTCGGGAAGGCGCGGTGCCAGCAGTGTCGCAGCCCGTGCGGAGCGGTGGAAGGGCAGCCCGGAGCAGGTTTGCTTTCCAGGCGCGGAGCAGCAGATGGCACTGTCCGCTGTGCCGAGCGCCGAGCGCTCCCGCCCGCGGGCACCGCCCGCACCGAGCCCCCGCCCGGCTCAGCCCGGGCACGGCCGCCACCCGGCCTGGGCTGCTCACACACTGACAAATAGACGTGTCCCAGCTCTGTGCTCATGCACAGTATCGCAGCCGCAATTTCCAGTGGCTGCTCATGGGCTGGGTTCAAACCATTCACACAGAGAGCCCCCAGAGAGGCTGTGCCAGGGATGGGTGACAGCTCTGCGGTCTATCCATGGCAAGCTGTGAGTGCCCACCTATGGAGAGGGGTCATTTGTTCATATCAGAACTGGATGTTAACTGGAAAAGCAGAAGAAAGTGCAAGAAAAAAACCCAATAACAATAGGAAGTTAGTTGGCTAGGAAGGCTGGAACAAGCATTACGTCAACAAAACTAAAGAGAGAGACAGACTGACCAATTTGTGGTATATCTGTTTATTTTGTCTTGTGACATGAAAGCAGACTATGCAAAAAGGATGCAAGCTCACTCATCAGATCTGCTGATCTTTCGTGTCCAGTCCCTACTGAAACTGAAGGATGTTCTTAGCAATTTTATTCAGAGGTTGCATTCAATAATTTTTGGTAAAGGAAAATACTTTTCACTATAAGATACTATACCGTACTAAGAGGATTTTAAGAGCCTTTTGAATTCTGTGTCCATGTACACACAAAGCCTTCTCATCAAACAGCTGCCTTGATTCACACACACACACAAAAAAACCAAACAAAAATACATCTGACTTGCAGTGTGGTAGTTGAAAACTACGACTTCTTGGCCTGTTCTCCCACATTTTCCTTACTCTCAACCCAGAAAACCACAATGGTTCCAGTCCCACACTCTCAGACCATGCTACCAGAGTTCATTCAAATGCACAGCATGCCCAGAGGCTGATGGATGTCAGCAGTGCAGGACACAGGAGCAGTGTTTCAGGGGAGATGGAGTAACCAGGGCTGAGCAGGTCAGGTGTTTCCATTCGTCTCTGCTGTGGCATAAACTCACAGGGAGTCTCCTGAGTAGCCTGGTTTGAAGGCTTTATAAATCATAATGATGGTTGCTCAGAAATTTTCCTGTGAAACATGTTTCTGGGAGAAAACATCAATTTATCACTACTAAAACATTCTAAGGGTATATACATTAATTAAAAAAAAAAAAAAAATGTGGGGAAGGATCCTGACATGACCAACAGATTTCCGATGGAAACCTTACTTGTCCAGTAGCTTGCCTGCCTCGCCTGCTTGCAGCCCACTTGTACATGTGATTGTTGGATCCATGGAAACCCTGCTCCTGAGACATCAAGGCTTGGAGTGTTGGATTGCCAGCACCCATCAGGTGTGCCTCCTGAGCTGCACTGCCAGGGGCCCATACAGCTCACAGCCTTACAGAGGCCCAGAGGACAAGGGCCTCACACACACTCACACTCACATACTAACAGTTTAAATGTCTGGGCAAGGAATCTTTTTTTGCAAATTTTAGCATACTGAGAAATAACACTTCAAAAACAGTGCCTACAAAATACCACAATCAAATCTTTTGCTGCACTATTAGAAATGACCAAACCCAATTGAGCACTAACTCTTTCAAATGCCAAATACAGTGCAGAAGTCAAGACCAGAAGTGACTGTCTCTGACGAGCCCACTCAGAGACAAAAGGTTTGATATGACTTGTTGCCACATGCTGCTAGAGTAATTGTTCTAAGGATGAAACCTGCTGATACAATGATGGTGAAAGGAAATGCTGAGCTGTCTGCTGTACCTCACAGCATTGAAGGAACACTTAGATGAAAAGAAAAAGTAGCAAACACAAAATTGTAGAATAAAGTGTTCTAAAGAGACCAAAAAACTGTATGAGAATATGACTTAAAATAAAGTGAGGTGCCTTTATGTAAATGTTTGATTACTAAATGAGTGTATTGGAGAAACACAGTATTCTTCTTCCTTTATTGCTTTTCCTTTGCTAAAACAAAATCAGTACTATTGTTACACTGTCAAGCTACATCTATTTATATATTGGCAAAAGCTCTTCTCTGTACTGGTGTCCTTTCACCCGCTCAAAATAAATTGACCTCCTCATGAGGAGGTAGATTAGTTACTGTTATGATAGCTCTAAAACCAAAAACTGGATATTACAAGCTAAACTCTGTTCCCACATAGACACCAAAACAAATCCAATGATTTACTGAAGTCACTTTGGAATTGCAAGAGGATAAATCTGGCTCCATGTCACTTAATGTTTTCAATGTGGACAAAATAAAGAAAGTTGGAAGTCTAAATTGGCATGAAATGAGGTTGAGAAATCTCAATAATAAGTAAGAAGTGTAAGAGGAGAGAAATCTGCATTAGATTTCTCATTAGCACATATGTTCTAGACCTTCATTTTTATAGCTTGCAAAGGAAGTAATCATAAAAATGTAATAATGCAGTGTTTTGCTCAAGTTTCTTCACAATGACATTTTCTAAAATCTCAGGTCAGTCACAGAACAAAAAATTACTGCTGTTTATGTCCACTTATAAGATACCTTTCTACAAAAACCCCAAATCCTAAACAATTACACTGAATCAAATTATATTTGAAGTATGAAAAGTTGTTTGAATTGATATTCATGCATGCTTGAGGTTTTTAGGTTTTTTGTTTGTTTTTTATTGTCGTTGTTTTGTGGGGTTTTTTTTTGTTTTTCTTTTTGTTTTGTTTCAGGTGAGTTGTTTTGGAAGATGAGTTACTCCTGTTCTGAACTAATTTAAGGTGTCACACAGATTGGAGCTATTGTGCATCTTTTCATCAGTTTCATGAGATTTTGTATTAAGCTCTCATTAAAGTCTGTAAGTGAACATCTTTGTGACTCAAATGGAAAAAACCCAATGAGTTTAACTACTTAATACGTCCAAAGCAATGTCATTTCCATTTTCTTCTCATTTTTGGAGATGCACTGAAGAAAGAAGAGCTGGGGTGCCTTACCACTATGGCACCTTCCCCTTCTTCCTGGAGGGGAGGCAATTTGCAAACAGCCCTTTGGCATGTGAAGGGGGAAAATGACATTTCCCTCCTAGCTCTCTGTATAAAATAATTGGAAAATGTGGAGAGAGAATTTTAAAGGAGAGTCTCAGAAAATAATAAAACCAAAGAGCAGATGAGAATTTGCGAGGGGCCCCTAGAGGTAATGGAGAGATCTGAAAATCAAACATGCTTAATGTATTCCTGTGTTCCCTTTTGTATATTTAAATATAGGGCTAGGAGGAACCACTGTAATAAACTGGCCTGACCTCCCTGTGCAACAGAGACCACAGGTCCTGCCTGAAATGATTCCTGTTTGAGTTAGAGCTTTTTTCCCCTAAGGGGAGAAGCAGGAGGAGGATTCCACAATAAAATCCTTGCACTATTTCACCTCCCCTGTGAGGCACTGGATCCTACAGCATGCTCTTCACCAGCTCTTGTTATGTCTTTGCAGTAAGTTTTAATATAAACAGGTGACAATCTAGTCCTTTAAACAGTGTAAGAGGGGTCAGCCTTTGCCTTTACCACTACCCAGAGTGGTATGCCATTAACTAACTCTAATATGTTGGTTTATTTCTTTTAAACAAGCAGATCAGGGCTCAGCCCACAATTTGCACTCTCATTGCAAGCAGATCATTGCTTTAGGACCACTGTGGCCTGAACTACTTTCAAAGCCTTTAGCCCAGTTCTAATTTTGCTGTGAATGTATCTTTAAAAAGAAAAATTGTTATGATGACAGCTAAAGAAAGCTGGAGTCTCTGGGGCCAGTGTCATGTGATCACATCAGGAAACTGACCACTGTTGTTAAAAATTAAATGCTTGACATGAACTAAAGTCAAAGAAAAATATGATTCAGTCTTTCAGCAAACACTGTTTATAAAAGCTTGAAAGAGCTGAAAACCCAATATGATTTACATCCTGGGAGCTGGTATGCAACTTTAAACTTGTTCTTTTTTCAAGTTCATCTTGTCATCCATAGATAAATATAGATTAGGACAAACCAAAATAAATGGGTGGGTACCAAAAGCCACAAAACAACTAACCATAATGAAAGTACTTGTCCTCCTGTTCAATAGCAAAACCAGTATATACTTGGTTTAAATAGCTGGTTGGGGTAAAATGGATATTACTGGACAGGAACACTTAGCCAGTATGATCCAAACAAGTCAAAAAATAGCCAGAGTACAGCCACATAAAATAAAACACTGACCAGATTTAAGTATAATTGGTCACCCTCCCATGTTTTCGGATTCCTATTATTATAGCTTAGGAGGCTCTGTAATGTACCTTTGGAAAAAGTCTAACAATTTCACTGGGCTTCCAACCTTTGCACTTCAGTAAGATGATCCACTGAGAATGCTACTGTATGAGGCTAAGAAAAAACAGAGCCCACTTTACACACAGAGGTGCAGCAGACACTTCTGTGACTGTTCATCACCACCAAAGTCTCCAAGTCTGTTTGCTCAATGGATCCACATTATGAAGGCAACATCTGACCAATCTCAGTTTTGCATGTTCCACCATAACAAGATACCCTATTTTTGGCCTAAAAGTGGTATTTAAATAAATATTTGTGCTGTGTCATTGGGAAAGAAAGGATAGACAACATCCCACTGTTTTAAGGATGAGCAAATCCAGTGATTAGACCACAAGTCCCCAGGAACACTTGCTTGGGGCAGCAAGAAGGATTATTTAGCCATATTACATAACACAGCAGGATAAATGGTGCTTTATATATGGGAACAAATTCAGTAGTATTTCATCACTTGATCTTTTTAGCTCCCCTTTTCTAACCACTTCAGCCTGTGCTGTTCTGAGTCTCTCTGATGATACACTTGATCTCCACACACAGTATTTATTTTAACAAAAGTACCAGAACCTGGCAGCTCTCTTCATGCCAGGAAGGTCTGGCTGTCCTGCAGCTCCAGGAAACCAGGAGAACATCTCTGCAGACCTGCTGTATGGCACTGGTATCCTCAGCCACACAGTGCCCACCAGCTTAGCTCTCACAAACACCTTCATGATTTAACAAGCAGGCACGTAGAACACTACTGACATTTCCTATCACAATATTTACAAAATGTTACATGTATATATATAGAGAAAAGCCTTGCAAAACTTTGCAAAGATCAAAATTTTTCAGAACTAGAATAAGACACGGCAGGAAGCATTTGAAGTTATCATATGCACATGTACACATGTAACACATTCAGTAATTTGTTCACAAGCCCACTGCTGTTTTGAAGAGGGAAAGAAAATCATATATGGCTGTCTCCATTGTTTCTTCTCTGGTCCTTAACCTCTGCTTCTTTTTCTTCTCACAGATTGTAAAATCCTCTAGGAAGGATTCTCTCTTCGATGTTTAGAAAGGGCCTAAACAAATCACTGCCACTAAATAAGCATGTATTAAATGGCATCCCAATTTCGAATCACAAGGGGCTGGAAAGTGCAGTTCAAACAGCAGCTTTTTTCATTTATGCATCTCCAAAGGTCACCCATGAGCTTGAATGTATAATACATAATCTGCCTGTGCTCATCAAAGGAGAGTTCCAATCTTCAGTTACTTTAGGGAGGAAAGAAACCAGTCTGCCTAACACCTAGTAAGATGCCCTGTGGGAAGTAAAACTGGTGTCAGAAGCATTGTGGGTGATGGTCAATTCTTTATCTAATCTTTGTAACAGCTGAATCACTCTGTGCTTAGGTTTTAAATTCTCAATCAACAAGCAATATATAATCTTTGACATCAGGAAAGCAGACTTCAAAGGAACAGAGTTTCCTTAGACAAGTGACTGAAATTTTGTAATGTACAGAATCTCACCATTAAACATAAAAGACATGATAATACTAAGTCAATTTATGATGCCTCTTTATTTTGCATTTTCTTTTAAATAATGAGCTTGTAAATCATTAATAATAAGATGAAGACATTTAAAACATTCGTGTGAAATATTTATAGTTATAACAAAATTTAAAATACATTAACACCTGAAGTGGCAGGAACTGTTTACAAGCAGAGCATAAAAATACTGCTACCGAGTTTATGAAACCAAATTTAACACAGTATATTTGATTCTGGTTATAAAGTTCTAATTCCCTTTGAACCAGATGGGAACAGAAAATTAAAATAATTCATGCTCTATGTGGAAGAGGAATGCAGTATATTCTCTATAAAGAAATACAGGTTATTCACAGCTATTTTAATGTGGCATAAACAGTTTACATAAAAATGCAGTCCTGGAAAATTCATAATTAAAAAGTGAAATGGTAAGATCAGTAGTGTGGCAAAATGTATTTTTTGTAATGCCGTACTGACCCATAGGCATATTTAAATTAAAACTATGTAACCCTTTAAAAAAATTACCCTGACTGGTATAAATTGTTCATTCCAAATTTATCCACAAACAGATTTGAGTGGATGAAGCCAGGCTGATAATGTGAAAGATGATACATCCTGTTAGCAAACCAACAAATCTCTGAAATCCAGCCCCAGGCAAACTTTCTGGTCACCACAGTCCTGCTATTTTTCTTTCATCAAATGATGGCTTGGGTACCACAGACACTGCCTCCCTTCCTAAACAACATTTTTATTCTATCCACATTATCAATCACAGAAAGGACAAGAAGAGAAACTAATCCACAGATTCCATTCTCTCTAATAAGCAAAGGAAGGTAGAATGGTCAAAAGTAGTTCAAGAAGATTTCCTACCACTGTAACTGTATCTGGTGAGGGATAAAGGAAGACATCTGACTTATTGGCACAGGCTGACAAATTTCCAAGCCAGTAACATCTAGCAGGGCCATTTTTCTCCATGGTTTGACACCTTGCATTCAGTTTCTGCTGCTTGCCAACTAGTTTCATATGCAGAAAGACTTTTTTAATATCACTTTAGCATCTTAGTGAAGAAATTGTGGCAATTAAAAAGAAGAGTTTTCATAATTGTTCTAGATATTGCACTAATCCTAGTGATAATTAGTAGAGTTTACTTGAAGGTCACAGCCTGTTGTTTATAGATTTACAGAGCTTCCAGATTTACTGGTCAGACTGAAGCCCAAAGTCTAAGAACAGAGACTGGCTACACTGTATTTTTTTTTTAAGTGGCAAGTTTGATTGGTAAAATGATGCATTATAATGGTTTATTGTAGCTTTAATAAAGGAAAAAAAATGCAGCAAGCATTCTGGAATAGCAATGCTTCACAAGCTGTGATTGTCAGGGGTTAAAAAGATGTGACATGAGGAAAAAAAGAGTTGATAAATGTAATATACTATCAGATAACTCAAGAAGTGGCAAAGAAAGATTTAGAAGAAAAAAACAAATTGGAACAATTTATTCATTGAAAACATCTCAAACATACTGGGGACTAATTACATTTTCAGTCAAAGATTCCCTAACATCAAAGTGCTCAAAAAAATACCAACAAATTTTAGCTCTCTCCATGTAATGCATATTTTCATTTCTGCAGTAAAGAGCACATTTTATCTGCTAGGGGCAGACCCTTGTATTTTGCACAGCCAAGGGATCTCAGACCTACACAGACAGATAGGGTAATCTCCTGTTTAGCCAGAATATCCTGTCACAGACCAGCCACAAGCAGTTTGCTCTGCATGTAAAAAACAGTCATATCCCAAACTAGAAACCTGCAAGTACAGAAGAGTATGGAGGAGTCTAATAGACTGCTTGAAGATGCCAGAGGACATTTTGGATGTATGAACTCGGCTCTTGAAGAACACCTGATTGGATCCCTGAAGAAGAAATTACTTCTCCTGAATGCATCAGGCTTAAAAAGGAAACTGAGATTCCTTTTTAAGGAAAAATCTGGTCAATTTTGGGAAAGAAATGGTAAGAATCTATGAATCTAGGGTTCCATCTTTAGTGCTGATTTGAGAGACCAACTGCAGGGTTTCTTGAGCATTGCACTACACACAGAGAAGAATCTGACTTCCAGCACACAAGCTGACATGCTAATAAATCCACAGAAAAAAACAACATGAAAGCTGACACATAAATAATTCAAACATATTGCCTGTTTTTAAACAAGATCCTACTATTCCATAAACATGAGAGTTAAAGTTTTAAAAGAAAATTGTTTTCCTAATCTTTTTTCATTAAAACAAATATGACATTTACTCTATTTAAAAAACTATTCTTAATCAAAGCCTTTCAATCAGTCTCATACTTTCTGTGCTAATTGTGACATACTTCATTACCACTGACCAAGAAGGCAGTGTCTTTGTCACCTGTTTGGGGTCACTAAACTCAAGAAAAAACTATGACCAACAACAAAAAATGGGGCTAGGTCCAACTTGGTTGGTTTTTAATCATCATGTCTTCTTATTAATATGATCTTGACTGCTTATTACGATTACAGGACACTGGTTTCTTAACTCAGTTGTTATCTTCAACTTCCTTATAATTTTTAAAGACCATATTTAAAAACCACTTCTTTAAAAGAAAAGAAAATCCAGGAGCTTGAGAATCTTCGATTTATTCAAACTTTCTTTTTATAAACAACACACATCTGAGAGAGCTTATTTTGATTCTCTCCATCATGCATATGGAGACTAACTCTGCCATCAGCAAACTAATATTTCCACAGCTAACAATGAAGCCCTGGAAAGACTTACTGGCTAGTTCCACTACAAGGTGAAACTCACAAAGTGGGGTCAGGAATATCTCCTGGCAATGGGGTGCTCTAAGGTTACTGGCAGGAAATGGATATTCATAACCGCTAGCTAAATTATTTTTTAATTTAATGTGTTGGACAGAGTGGGTGATTGGTCAAATTTTTCTCTCAGGAACATAAATGCAATTCTGAAGTGACTCCATTGACCTGAGCACTGAAGTAGAAATGTGAATCTATTTCTATCTGAAATGTATTGCAGCCTGTCACATTAGTTCTGTGATCTTGGCAAATCCTACAAGTAAACAGGGTCAAGACATGTCAATACACAGAGATGGGAGATTGTCAAACAACCTCTAAACAGGTGAAGGAAGAGCTGTTGGTACCTGCAGAGCCCTCACTTGCTGAGCATATCTCCTTAGCATATCCTTTCTGTGTGATGTCCATTGGACCCAAACCTTCTCCTTGCCTTAGCTACAAGAGACATTTCCAGCCGTGGAAGGCTAAAGCACAAGAATTCTTCCACTCATCCCTTTCCATGTCCCTTAAGGCTTTCTCAGGTCATACCTCTGACAGCAGCTCTCTTCCTCCCCCACACTCATCTGGGTAAGGTGCTTCCACAAATAGGCTGATACTTTTCCATCAGGATGAGGTTTCACACCATAGATTACTTAAACCAGCAAACATCCTTTGGGCTGAAATGTAGGAAATTAATCACCAGTCAGTCTGCTGTATGTAACAACAGGGAGGCAGGAGCTGCTGCACCCCAGATGGAATGCTTGTCCTTCCCAGGCACTTGGGGCTTGGTAGCAAGGAAGGGAAGCAAGTCTTTGCACTGAGAGGATGTAAGACTCATTTTCAGACAATTTAACCAACTTTAGAGCTTGTTTGCTCCCAGAAGAATTGCATCTATCCAAAGGGTTTGCTTGGTTCTAGCCCTTGTTCTGACCAGTGATCCCCATAAAATGTATTTACATAGTTTGGGTGGACAACCTAAAATATTGGGAAAAATTCCTGACTGGACCTGTGGTGAAGATGAACTGAATTTATGCTTTGTGTGATGTTAGGTGGCAGTATGCCGCTATGTTAAAGATCTGATACAGTTTCCAGTGCTCTGGGAACATTTGGGATATTAACCCTGGAGCTTCAGGCAGATTGCAAATTTCCATTCTACTGACCTACATTATTGCTGCAGTCTTAATGCCTGCAGTAGTCTTTGTTTCTTGTCCCAAACTTCCATTTCTCTCAACAGACAACCTGAGAGACTTCGTTACAAGGTAGTGATTAGAAACTACATCATTAAATATATAAAGCACTTCACAATTATTTTAATTAAAGAAAATAAAAATGTCTGATGCTATTAGTCAATAAAAATGCTTAGAATATACAAAAGTATAAAAGGTCAGAATATTCTCTTAAATCATTAACATTTTTTTTAAGTTAACAGCACAATTTGAAAAAATCCCACCCAATTTTAGTTCTTACCTATTACGTAAACCACTGCAAAATACCAAAACACACTAATGAAGCATGCTATCCATCAATAGTGAGATCTAGTCTTTTAACAAATGATGAAAGCTTCACTTCTTCATAGAAAGTTAAAAATTCCCACATGAAGTGACTTAAACTTTGCCCATTCCCTGCCTTATAACAGTGCTTCAGTATTTTAATTATCTGTGGCTCAGCATATACGTGACAATAGGATCAAGAATTATAAGACAAGTTCTCCTTTATTTCCACTTCCCAAAAGTCACTAAACTTTCAATGAACTAAGACTGCAGATCAATTCTACTATGCTCTAATTTTAACATCTGAAAATAGCAATAATCAATACAGCTGAACAATCTATGATTTTAAATTAAAAATCAAATAAAATCCACGTGCATCTTCTATCATCGAAAAGGCCCTTAGATAAGACACACAAATGGATTTTTTAATCTTGGCAGATTATAAATAGATGTAGGTACAGATAAAAACTTTTTGATGCTATCTTCAACTCAAACTTTCCAATAATTAACCAACTTTGAGCAGTATGCAGCAAAAATTTTACTTTTATGTCTTCAGTATATCCCCTGATAATCTGGCCTTCAGGTTTCCCTATTTTTATACTTGCATGAATGGTAATGAGCCTTTTACTTAGGGTAACAAATAACAAAATTATCAGATTTGCATAGTTGTTTTGTTCATAGAATATCTGTAAGCAGCTGCAAGTTCCTTTCATTAAAGAGATGTATTTAAAGATATTCAAAGCTTTATGGAATTTAGGTACTCTAGAAAATGAATTTCACTGCAAAATATAAGTTTGTTTTTTTTTTTTTCACAGAATACTTGCTGATCTAAATTATAATTTTTTTAATGTCTCGGGTTCCTATGGAGAAAAAAGCATCTCTTATGCTTCTGAGCAATTTTGAAATTGTGTGTAAAATAGACAGTAAATTAAGGAAAACAGTACTTCCATCAAAAAATAGCACATATAAAAGCAACTTGTTCTTTAATAAATATTAGGTTCACAAAAAGGATTTCTTGTTGGAATGTTTCAGAATGGAGAAATGGTTTCTAAAATTATGACTATTCAATAGAAGACAGCAGCCTCTAAATCTTGTAGCACCAGCTAAAAACTGTTATGGCCATATGATACAAAGTGTTGGTCTGGCATAACTTCACTTGCCAGCTCCAGTTTGATCCAAATTTTTTGATGGGATAATTTTGTACTAGCAAAGCACATACTGGATCAGGTATCATCTGTCTGTACCACTCAGAGTTTATGCCAGACAAAGTACAGTGTGTCTCCTACAGTCACCATAAAAGCACAGAGCTGGGACAGGGCCCATGTAATGAATGTACTTTGATTAATTCACCAGAAACGTGATCATGCCAAACCCAGAGCAAATTAGACCTGCTGGGTGATGCAACACCAGGTCCAGGTCTAGTGTTAATGATTGTGAGAATGGCACAGTCACAAAGCCACCAGAAATTATTTCTCCGCCCTGACTCCCAGAGTGCAAACTTTTTGAAGCAATGTGCTCATATTTGAAGTGATGACTTTGGTTCTTAAAAACTAATTTTGGATGCAATGAGATTATCTTTCTGCAAACAAGTGCATAGTAGAACTTCACTATGAGCATCACTATGAGCTTCACTATGAGAATCAACCAAATGTAGAGAAGTTTTTTAAGCACAAGAAATAAAAAGGAAACTGTTCAAATAATGCAAACAATTTGTGAAGCCTAGTTGTTGTTTAGGGTTTTTTTTTTTTTCATAATAACAATTTTGTAGTAATAAATCAATCAGTACGAGTAACAATTATCTAATGATCAGCATCTCAGGGCCCTGTTCAAGGATGCAGCAGGGTGAGAGAGTGCCAGCCCCCTGAGGCTGGTGACTGGGTGCCTGCACTCCCTGCACAGCTCCACAGCTCGCAGAGCCACTGCCTCAGTCCATCAGCAAACCTCAGGCCTGCCTTTGATAAATCGTGTTCTAACTCACATGGCCAGAGAGCAAAAAATTTGGATATGTGATGAAACATTTCTCCTGGGTGCTGTGCTCATTTTTAAGCCCCTGCCTTTGCAGGCTGTGACACCCCTCTCCAGCAGCGCTGTAGGAGCAGAGCACAGAACCTTTACCAGCACATTGTTCTCTGGTGAGAAGGGGCAAAATAACCCAGAACTGTGTCATCATTTCTGTGTCTGCTCCCCACGAGGTGCCCGCTCTGTGGGAATGCTGAGGCTGTGAAACTGCAGCAGGCACAAAATTACACGTTAGCTATCTCCATTATAACAGGCTGTCATCGTTCAGCACAGAGCAGCCATTAATCATCCAACAATCATTCATCCATCCTCTCGGTGAAGCATTAAACTGTGGCCCTTTCTGTCTGTCTCTGGTGATCATCCAGGTGGAAATTAGAAATCCCAGAGTGCTTTTCAAAAAGAACAGGGGCTAACCTGGGTGACCCTCAATAATAAAAGGGAAAACCTGTTTCCATTGTCCACAGCTGTGTGTAAGATATTGCCAAGTACATAATAGGCGCCACATTTACCTACACAGTCACTGCTTCTCCAGCATTTAACTCATTCATCTGTAGAGTGGTTTGGGACACCTTGAGTATGAAATATGCTTTGTGAAATCAAATTCCATTATCCCTTACAGCATGCTGACAAGCATTTTCAACCAAAAATTTCACACTGCCCCTATGATTCAATCTTAAAAGAGTCTCCTCCTGGTGTAGCAATTTGCAGTAGTGCTTCACCTTCATGCAGGGAGCTAAGGGCTCAATACACCATAAAACACATGCTAATAATGGTGGGTGAAATTCACTTAATATTGACAAATGTTTGTTGTTGGCTTTTCCTCTTTTTTTCTTAAATTGGTTTTCTCTGTTGTTAAATTATGATGTTTCTGCTCTCTATTCTAGATTGAATAAAATCTTGTTCCTTATTCTGGAGCTTTTGTATGAAAGGCATTTAGGGACTTGGATAATCACCTTCCTAACTAGATTTGATCTGATTTTGAGGTCATTTTCATGCATTAGCTTAAAAGAATTACAACACAATTTAATAATAAATTCTGTTAATATAACTTAGCCTTGAAAAATTGCACTTATATTGAGAAAGTAATATTTTAATGTTTTATTCACTAAAGTCCAATTCTAAAGACATTTTGATCCATAATCACAATGTCCTTAAGCACATCCAATTTTTCAGTGCAATGGTGAAATTTAAAACCAGAAAAAACAACAGCAGTATAAGGCATTTGAGTGTCTTAGTCTCATTAGAAGATGGTAGAAATTGAGCTTCTGATGTCCTTAATATTTTTGAGTTCCTAGCCAAGGGCTTATAAAGTAAATGTTAGGTGTTGACTGAGCCCAGAAGAAGGGGCTATGACCTCCAGACGTCCAATGCCATCCCACATTTTCTACATGTGCATGCTCTCCTGCCTGCTCATTTGAGGGAATTCAAAGTACATCAATTCATTTACAGAACTACAATGGATTTCACACCGTGCTCTCTGTATGTTATCCAAGTGACAAATAAGAGAACAAAGAAGCAATCTACTGGATTTTGACTTAGCCTGTGAAATTAATTTTTTGCAATGTTACATTATATTAAAAAAAAAAAAAAGGAGGCACAAGCATGGCTACATGGAACAAGAATAAATATTGGCATAGGGGACATACCATTATCCATGCTTTGGACCATAACTCTGAAAAATTTCAAAACTACACTTATATTAAGGGAGAGAAAATTATGTTATTATTCTCTCACAGCTTTGTTTCAAATGAAGAGATTACATGGACTGAAATAATTTCTAATTGTTCCCTGATGTGCACTGGAAAGCAAGATGCTCATAGCAGGAGGTTCCACAGTCGTGTGAATTTGTGTACATGGATGTGCTCAACTTCACAGACCACTGACATCATGTTAGAAAACAAATATCATTAAGCTCTACCTACACTATGTGCAAAGTTGGTAAAGTTAAAAACATACATATATTGGGGAGATAAATGTGGTTAAATAACAATTGGAGAATGAGAGAACTATAAATGTGAAGTACAGATATTTAATTAATTTTTTTTAACACAGCTGCCATGAGCACTAAACTTTCAAGTATGTTCTGCAATTAGGGATTATTTGCAACATGTGTTGGGCAATTGCACATTTCTTTTTGTTACACCCTCAGCTAAAAAAAAAATGGGACAAATGGTCCCCAAATGCAAAACTAGAGAAGGCAACATTTGAAATAGAACACTGGAAACAGGAATGAACAACAAAATGTATGAAGCCATATAGAAGGCCAAAGTGAATTTAGTACACAGGCAGATGTGAACGAAACCTCACTGAACCAACATCCTCCTGGTGTCTGAACTGCAAGTGTCCTGCCTGCAAGGAGAAAAAGGCCTGTAACTCCCCCACTTGATACATGGCTGGTTACTTGACCAATGATTTATATCAGGTGCCTAACATAGCCAGTCTCAATTTTTCTGCAATTAAGGAGGGCAGGGCAGGCCAGTGACAAACGGTTTTCCTACAGCACTTTTGGCTTTAGCTATTATCCCTTAGATATCTTTAAACTAATTCATCCCTCTCTAGAATCCCAGGTTTGGGTTGATAAATCAAGCGAGACCTGCGTGTGCTGGGAGCTGATTACAGGGTCATTCCTCAGCAGAAATGTTTGACCATAGTTTCCCAACTTCATATTTTATCTAGCAGCTGGTGATGTATCATCACTAATCCAAATGCAAAGTATCAGGAAATAAAAGGAGGCGGCACTGTTTATAATAAATCACTGACAGGGAAAGCTTGACCTTTTCATTTCCTACAAGGTATTTCATTGTTAGACCACAGACAAACAGAATTTTTCATCTGGTGCTTAATATGCATCAGAAGAGAACAAAGGTTTATAAGACAAGAAGAGGAGGGTACTTCCTCCGCTAGAGGACACTTATCTTTCCATAGATCAAAAAGGCAATACTGTTAATAACACTTTGTTTTTTAAAGAATCATTTGTTCTTCTTTTTAGACCATAATTTAGTGATAAAATGCACTATTACATTTCATCCTGAAGGAGCATTCAGAGACTCTGTTAATTTTACAAAGCCATTTTAAAATGTATTAATTAAAAAAAAAAAAGTTTATTTTTAAAAGCAAATATAAATTACTAGCATCATAATACCATAAAAGCACAAAATGATATCATTATCATGAATGCTCTAGCTGGAAAGATATCCCCCATATGCTTTCATTGGTATAGCAATTGTGGCTACAGGTCACATTGCTGTGCACATATTGCTGGACACAGCACAACACTTAATGAAAGGTTTCTTCTTCAAGGAGCTTCCATTTCACCTTTCACAGAAAAAAGGCTGGCAAACAGAGCTACAAAACAGACATGGTTAATACACCATCTTCCTTGAAAAAAAAGAATATCTGTTAAACTCAGGTGTTTTGTCTATCTCCCCTAAGGGTCTATCTCCCCTAAACCTCCACCAGGTTACGTCGTACCCAGCTGCAAGATTCAGCTCCTTGACAAATACAGCAACCACAGCATTTTGCTAAAATCATGGAGGCTGTTGAGATACACAACCCCTTTCCTCCTTTTGAACAGCATGACCCAGCACCAGACATGGCTGCCTTTGCAGCCCAGTAGGATTCAGGCAATGGCTCTGTGTGCCTTAGCATCAAGAGCATTCTGAACACATATGTTCAGCTACAATCCCATGGAACAAATGCAGGATCACAGCAGCAGATCACCTGTACCATCCATTTTCCTGTAGGAAAACACAAAGTTTTATATTTGGGCTTCCTTTATGTTGGCTTCCCTTGAAAGTTGGTGAATTTCAGAAATTCTTTCTGAAAAAGCTCAGGTAGGAGCTCAGAGAACCTGAAGCAAACTGTATTTCCTGTGGTACCAGGCAGAGCAGGTGAATGCAGCCTCACTGGCTATAAAACAATTGATCCCTTGGGCTTTAGCTTGGGTGTGGTAGCATTACTACCACAGTACCTTGAGCATGTGCACAGCTTCTGTCAGTAGGGCAGGGATTCTCTGGGGTCTCTTTTTCCCATTCTCCCTTCTCCCAAAGAATCATGCCAGAAATGTGTCATTTGGATCTCTAACAGACCTTTCCTTCTTGGATTTTCAGTGGGTACTTACCTGAGTAAGTATAGTAAAAACCATTAAGAGATATTTTACTATGGCCCACTTAAGTTTTTATACCAGCCTGCACACTAATTTTGCTGAAAGTTGGTGCCTTTGTGGTACCAGCAACCCCAAAAGTGACAAGAGGAGAGCAGATAAGTGGCCTTACTCCTACTAGGAAATTGGAGGTTATTGTAATCCTGAGGAAACATCAGCTCAGCTTGCTCAACAATAAAAATGATGTTACAGCAATCCCTGTGGGTGTTTCTGTTGTATTGGTCTCCAACCTCACCCTTACACAGAGCTGTCATATCACTACCACTAAGCTGCAAGTGCCTTTTTTAATTTGCCAGCATCTTAATGTATTTTACTATCATTAGCTGCTACTTCTCCTCTCACACAAAACAGGTTTAGAAAATCTATTTTACTAAGAGCTAGTATATCTAATTTGTACGAATTTACTAAAGCTTGTCAGTCACACTAAAGCATTTAATCATCTGTGACATTAAAATAAAACACTTTAAAACCTTTGGCACATAGTGTTCCTGTTAAGAAAGTACTGTAATAGTATTCACACTGCTGGCAATGGAGAAAAGAGCAGCAGAAATTAACATGAACAAAATACAGTCATTCCCACAAAACTTCCATACTGGTTAAAATTGGAAATTCTTCAATGCTCCTTCAAAGAACATCTTATTCCCATTGTAATGATCTGAGATGTTTCATTCTTTTATATACAGCAGCCATGTGGGCAGAGGGAAGCTGTTATAAAGTCAATACTAGGGGGTTTTAGTGTAATTAGAACACCTCATTGCCCAGAGGGAAGAAAAAAAGTAGGAAACTTTCTGCTTTTATATTACTACTGAGAAAAAATCTGAACACTTAAATTAGAGGAGTTATCTTAAGGGGAATATCTTTTTGCCCTCCTATGCTGAGTCTTCACTGAAGTCAGGATAGCTAGAAACTGCCATTTAATTTCACTCCTCTCCTCCTGCCTTTCTTTAAAAAAGAGAAAAATAGATTGCAATTGTCACATTCACATAACTCCAAGATGCAGTCTCAAGGATCATCACCAAATATGAGACCTTGGTGTTATTTGGTGCTAGGAGTTCATTTCAAACAGGCAGCTCTTGGTCCCCAACCTACAGCAGAGGGGGTGCTTGGGCACAGATCTGTGGGGGTGACAAGCTGATGTCAGAGCACCAGCCTCAGGCTGCCTGCAAGATTGACACCTCTGCTCAAGTGAGGTCACACTGTGGATTGCAAAAGTGAATAGTGGGGTGGGAGGGAGGGAGGGAGGAAGGAAGGAAGGAGGAAGGAAGGAGGAAGGAAGGAGGGAGGCGAGGAAGGAGGGAAGGAAGGGAGGCGGGAGCGACGGAAGCAAGGAGGGAAGGAAGGAAGGAAGGAAGGAAGGAGGGAAGGAAGGAAGGAGGGAAGGAAGGAAGGAAGGAAGGAAGGAAGGAAGGAAGGAAGGAAGGAAGGAAGGAAGGAAGGAAGGAAGGAAGGAAGGAAGGAAGGAAGGAAGGAAGGAAGGAAGGAAGGAAGGAAGGAAGGAAGGAAGGAAGGAAGGAAGGAAGGAAGGAAGGAAGGAAGGAAGGAAGGAAGGAAGGAAGGAAGGAAGGAAGGAAGGAAGGAAGGAAGGAAGGAAGGAAGGAAGGAGGAAGGAAGGAAGGAAGGAAGGAAGGAAGGGAGGGAGGGAGGGAGGGAGGGAGGGAGGGAGGGAGGGAGGGAGGGAGGGAGGGAGGGAGGGAGGGAGGGAGGGAGGGAGGGAGAGGAGTAAATTGCTGTAATTTCATATACATTAAAACACAACCTACTGACATACTCTGAGGTTTGAACAGCTGTCTGTGGAATACTCTGAATCCTATGTAAATACATTGAAAACAATATTGCCATAGCCCAGCTTACCCCTCTAATTATTTTTCTTTATGCATACACTTTCCATTGCCCTTGATGGGCATTCTGTTCATGTATTAGCAAGGAAATAAATATCTTAATTTTCAAATCAGTCCTATTTTCTATAAACTAGAATCTCCCCTCTTCCTAATTCAATTTGCCTCTCTGAGATTGTCCCCAGTAGAAGGTGAATCAATCACTTCATGGAAGGCACCTCTGCATGACTGCCAGAAGAAAGTCTCCCTATTCTTTAAGCATTCAAGCCGTGCAAAGTAAAAGAAAATGCATACAAGTACCATAGTAAGAGAAAGGAAGTGACTGTAAGTTTGTCAAATTCAGGGTTAAGGTAGTTAGTTTGTTATTATCCAAAGGCCAACATTGTGATACTTCATGGCAAAAAAAGAAAAATTAGAAATTGTTCAGGTGTCCACTGAATTCCTATGTCATGCAATGGTAAAACAGTAACAGCTGAAGAGGGTATAATGCCAAAATTCACACTCTCTTGAGAAGAACCTACATAGTCCCTTAGAGGGACTTAGATTATCCCCTCTGATTTCTAAAGGACTTGTGACAAATGAGTTTATAGGCAGCTGAAGAAGAGTCAATCTGAAACAGCAGCTCTACATTTTCTACAGTAAAACATCTACTTGCTATCCAGAAAGGTTTTAATTTTACTTCTTTAACAGGCAATTGTCAGTTTTATTCTGGAGAGTGTGCTTGTCATTGGGAATAAAGGAAGAGGAAGAGGCAGGGACTGAGCATCTGTGGCTCCTCCCAGCCCATGAGCCAGGGACACACCTCACAGAATTTGCAGGTGTGCAGCCCCTTCCAGGTGAGAGGTGGAAACACCCTTCATGCAAAGCCTGGTTAAGTAGCACCTGCCTGGGATAGGATGGAGTGCTGTGGATGCTAATGGTACTCACTGCTTCAAATTGTAAAAGGATGAGTGCTTCAGAAAAAGGAAAAAAGTGACTCCAGGGTTATTCAATGTGGAACTGCATAAGAAACTCACAAAAAAACCTCATCTTTGACAATGAGCATCCCGAGGAGACATTGCAATAGGATTGCTCTGTTCTTATCTTGCCCCCCATGATATTCATGACACACAACTCTCAGAGACAGATACTGGGGAGACAAATCTCCTGTCTGACCAGGTATGGCAATTCTTACACAAGGCTGTGCAACCTGATTGCTTTGCTTGGACATTAGACACATGAGAGGCTGACACTAACTTCATCCATTTCTCCCATTCTCATTTTCACCCCGGTGATGATGAAAATCTGCTGTCCATTCCAGGTGTAAAACTGAGAGAGGCTCAACAGCTCAGCATTTCCCTGTCAGCTGCCCTGGGAAAATGTTCTCATTTTCCTCCCCTCCAGCCCAGAAGCAAAATCAACTAATATCATGGCTGCCTACACACTGCTCCCAAAACCTTACCTGGCAATTCTTTATAGTGCTTCTGGTGAAAAGATTTATGATTTTTCTTATTTTTTCCCCCTCTAGAGCCTACTTTAATATCCCCTCTTTCTTTAAGCCTCCCTCTCCCCACAATAAAGAAAGGTTTCCCCTTTTGCTGCCAGGGATAACCAGAAGGTGGTCCAGTACCCAGCAGTTTGTCCCCAACCTGTTGAGATTCCCACCCTGCTACCACAGCATCCACAATAGCTGGGGCACTCCAGTCCCCCCAGGATCCTGCAGGGGGAATTCCCCCACTCTGAAATGCTTTCCTGAAATTATGAATAATGAATACTTGGAGCTTTTCATCACTGCTGCTACCTCATCTGCAGTGGTTCAAGGCCAAACAAAGCAAAGTACAAGGACATATGTGAAATATTATATTGGATTAATATAGTTGGAAAAATAGACAAGTTCTTCAGTATATAAATCTCTCTTTAGACAACCTTGTGCATCCAAAGTTTGTGCTTCTTCCTGACAGTTTTTCTAGTCAACTTCTCCTTTGGGAGTTTCTTTGTTTTAATTCAACAAACAATTCAGCAGGCTTGTGAAGAATTAATTAGGTGGCTCAGGCAAAAATACTCACAACAATCTCCTACTTCTGTTTACAGCAGGCCTGTATCAGCCTAGCTGCACCTCTATTTCTGCTGCAATTCATAAAACCTGTATTAATCTGCAGATTGTCTTCCCTCACAAAACCCCAGCTCTCTGTCTCCTCTGCTTCTCTGTTTGGCAAAACAAAACTCAGGGAAGAAAGAAAATTATATGGTAATTAAATTCTCTCTGTTTTAAAGGCACAAGCAGTCTTTCTGTATTAATCTGCTCCTTGCAAATTCAAGACAAATACAAGGGAATTAATATTGTACAGTTCCTGCTAATGTGCTAATTATAAATTGCTGGCTACCAAATGAAAAGTAGGAACAATGATACACAAGATATTATTAAAAACCATTTACAGTAAGAGAAAGTTAACAATTTCTATCCAGAGGATTCTGCTATAGCAGATGGGATTACACTGCAAAAAATAAAATCTCCAATATAATTTTCCAATTCATTCTTCATCAATACTTTCAAGATTAAGGAGGGTTTAAGTCATGGTAATTTGGAAGGGGAGGGATTCAAACCTGTGGGGACTCTCAGTACTGAGTAAACCCAAGAATTTCCCATAGGTAAACAATGAAGCTTAATTAACAGGTCAAGTGAGTGATTTGAGGGATTTTTGTAACACCTGTTTCCATATGCTCAGAGGGACTATTTTTAGCAATATCTGACAGTGCACCCATTTTGACTACAGGCCAAATACAGTAGATCAGGTAAACTGATTTTCTTATTTTACTTGAGACACTATTGCTCCTTTTCCATATATTCAGATTCCTGTGGATTTTTTTTTCATTTGTTCCCCTGCAAAGTAAATCAGAACTATGCAGAAAGGATAGAGGATTTTTACTTTTTTAAACTTTAATAAATTGGAATATTTTCCATCAGGTGTGTTGTGGCTCAAAATAAAAAGGGGACTAATAGCTGATAGAGGATGATACTGAAGTGTTTTACCAAAAATATTTTTACCTTAGCATGCACAGCATGAAATTGATTCCAAGGGAAGATTATTGGTTCTGCAGTGAGTTATGTTATTTAGGTGGATGCAGCTCAGTCTATCTCTGGGATTCAGGTTTAGTGCCTTGAGACCCTTCAATCCCTCAAGACTGCAAAGATTTAAAGTTCTTGGGCTGGAACTTTGAAGGACTGGCTCTACAGAACTGACAAAATAGGAGACTAAGCCAAGAAGTCTCAAATCTGATGACCCAGATCTCTCTCTCTGATGCTGCAAGGATTAGAGAAACCCTTTAAAAGGTCTTCATCAGTTCTAGCACAAAGAGAAAGATTTTTATCTTATGAGAAAAGGTCATGAGTCCAATTCTCAGCTTCTTGGGGTCAAAGATCTTACATGAATATTAAAGTAAAGAAATTGTAGAGAAGGAGAAACAGATATGTAATGCAAGAGCCACGTGAGATCAGCAAAGCTATCTATGCTTTTGTAAGAATATATTTATTAAAAAAATCATGTGTGCACTGTGAATTTTACCTGACTAGCACTGACAGCAGGTAAAAGGATTCTCAGAAGTTGTCTGATTTTTCCCTTATCTCAGTAAGAGTACTCCTGCTTGTGTGGTGAAGATCCCAAATGTAACATCAGGCTCCAAAGAAAGTGCTCCAGAAGGTACTGAGACAGTCCTTGGTGCTGTGGCACTGATACATTTCGTGGCAAATGTGAGAGACTGCCTGCACTCTGTATGTTCTTATGTTGCAAATTGAATTTTCTACCTGGACTACAGTTCCCATGCTGCAATAGGGGCTCATCATTCAGAGAGAAAAACAACAAAGCATCATGCAAGGCATCTGACCAGGAGATCTAGTCACTAAAGAAATATGTGGGCATGAAACCATGAAATAACCAGAGCTGTAAGATATTACTACAGCTTTTGTAACCAGAGGCTTCTGGGTCCAGCCACTCCTTCCTTCCCCTACTACAAAAAAAACCCAATTCCAAAGAACCCAAAACACACCCCCCACCCCTCCACACAGACTCTTATATGTGTAAATAATGCTACTGAACTCAGGGAAGCACTTCTCTATTAATGTGACTGCCAAATCAACTTCTCAACCAGTCAGCACACAAAATAAAGACACATGGAATTAAATTCATTGTGTTCAATCAGTAAAAAGTAAAAGAACTCAAATTAATTATGCAAACTTTAAAAAACACATTTAGGGATATGATTTGTTCAGAGAGGGACGTTTTGCACACTACCTGAATCTAGCTGAGAGAACACATAAAACATTCATTTCATTTTCTGGTATGTGCTCGTTTAGTACAATACACTCAGCCATAATGATGTAGCTAACAATTTTATGGTCTTGTATGATTCATGCTGCAAAGGATACCATGCCACACTGAAACCTTTTTATTATCAATCATTGGGAAACACAAGCTTGAAGACTGGCATTAATTAAGAGGGTAAGGATTTACAAATGCTTCTGCTTCATTCTCTAAATATAAATATTCATGGTAGTATCTATGGATCACTTTTTGAAGTAAAAATTGATCTTGGAAAATAAGAAGTTGTAGAGGCAATAAAAGCATAATTATGAAAGGCTGTCTTCAAATCTTACAATTGGAACACTTTACGACAATAATTCTCTCCTTTTTGTAAAAACAAAAATATTGGAATAATTATGGAAATAGAACAAAACATTAAATATCATGAATTTAGATTCCTTGTTAAAATCATTTTTTAAATAAAAATGATTACATTTCTATTTACTTTCTTCTTTACCAGTTGTTCCCCTCTGGATCCTTTGTGTCTGTTTCTCAGGAGGCTTGTTAGATGTGCACCTCTCATAAACACCTTTACATTCTCACTTCCTTGTGTTCATGCTAATATTGCTGTCACTTCTGTCTGTGCATCTGCCTGAACAAATCTCACAGGTTTTCTACATGTATTCCAAACTGGGCATTAGTCATAACTAAAGCAGCTCTTTTAAATTTGTATTTATATTCCTAATTCTCTTTGTGTAAGTAATTATGGTAAATGCGTGCCCATTAAGCACACATTAAAAAGAAGATGTATAACAATGTATCTGCTTGATAACCCACTACTTGTTTATATTTTTGTTAGTCCAATGAATACTAAGTTATATATATACGAAAAAAATTACTTATGTAATTAGAAGGATTGATTCCACCTCACCTAAGATAAGGAAAATAATTAATTTATTAAAAACAGATTGAATACTGCAGATAAAAAGACTGGAAGCAACTAGTGATGCCTGTGGTGAGGAACTCATTCCTGCAAAGAGTCTATACTTCATTAGACTGAAGTAAGACAAACACTTGGCTAATTACAGATCTAAAGAATGCACAGAAATTCAAGGTTTTCCTAGCTTTAAACACAAAATACCCACTTGATTTCAACTGCAGTATTTTCTAGGTCATCAAGAAACATATGTTCTTCATTTAACAATTCCATAATTATTAAAACAGCTCCTGGTGATAAACATTCAGGCAAAATGACTGAAAACAGTGTCTCCTGAACAGTCCTGAAGGCAAGGGAACTATTTAAACTAGTCCATACCTTGTATCTCTGTGTTTAAAATATTCCAGTTAACAACTGGCAAAGAACATTGATAAAAGACAAAGCAAATTGACTTCTTAGTTACTTTGGTTTTTCCTCCTTCTTTTAATGTTTTTGAAAAGATTAGTAGATGATACAAAAAAATCTTTCTATCTTTTCAAACCCCTTGTTGATTTATTTTGTCTTTATTTTTTTGTTCTAACAAGCACACCCCAGCTTCTGGAATTCATCAGCCTAAAACACCATTTAGTATCTTCTATTTTCAGACCACCTCTTATTAACCTAAACCATTCAGTGAATAATGCCTATGCCTGTACAATGTGTGATTAAATACAACTATATTCAGCGCTTTCATGTATGAATTCTGCTTGGGAGAAAAATTGCCATGCTGCTGGACAGCATATTTGAATATTTTTGCCTATCACAATTATTTATTATTTCTATTAGCTAATGTTGTTTTACTCCTAATTATGGGTAATTAGATGATGAGTTGTCAGCACCATCAATTCACTTAGAAGCTTCTACATTTAATTAACTCAAGATGGTTTTGAACATTTAAATGTCAAAACAACATTTAGAAAACAGAACATTAATACGTTGTTCATTGAGCTGTACATTATAGAAAGTGACTTAAAGAACCAAAGGTTTTGGTGTGATGACAGGTCTCAAATTCTGCTTGTAGAGAGTCCAAATTTGCTGTACATTTTGGCAGCTTTACTACAATGGCTTTGGGCTTAGCAGGTCACCTGTTACAGAACTTCAGTGCTGATCTGAGAATACCAACTACTGCAGGACTTGGTGGATAATGGAAAAACACCCTTCCCAAAACCAGCATCTAGGAAAGGTGCAGTGTCAACCTTCATGCATTTTAATGACTTCAGCATGGGGATGGCCCACAGATTTTTATTTAATGTTACTATTGCTGAAAAAGCATCCTTCAAAACCCAACAAACTGTTAAAACAGCTGAAGCTCTTTGATATTTACGAGGTTTGTTGTTCTGCTTGAACACATCTTTCCAAAATAATCATTAAGCCACCAACAGACCATCACAACATTAAAGTTTCCTCTTTAACATATGAAATCATAACATGATCTTAAAAAGCTTAACAGCTACTAAACATGTTAATGGAGTTTTCTATTCCTGGCAAGAGTCTCAGTTTCTCTGTCTCCTCAAGGATATAGAGTTGCAGTGGAAGAAGTGGTGAAGGATGTCAGACCAGCCAGCAAGGACACCATTCTATTGCTCATGAAGAATAATCAGGGATCTGGCTTTTGGGGCCCTTATTAGTTCTTCTGGAGATGAACAGAGCAAGGGTAGGAGAAGAGCTCATGACCCATCACGGGTTTGAAAGCTTACCTGGGAATGTCTTCCTTTCCTGTGACTATACCAAGCTTGTAAATTACTAATCTAAGAGTTAGTCCTTATTCCCACAGTGACCACATGTAAGGGTTTTCATATCAGAAAATCTGCCAGAGGGAAACTGAGATGTCTGAGATAGTATCTGACAAGGAGTTATGTTTTCCTCTTATCACCAGGACTTTTGGAAAGAGGCTTGGAAAGGCTTCAGAGCTTCAGGCTTTGCTCAAAGGCCACCAGATCACTGGACAAAGGCAGATTCTTGCCCCATGAGCTTTAAGGCTACACATTAAAAATGGTGGTTTAAAAGCTCTGCCTTTCTCCAGCCTAAAAACTGTAATTGTAAATTTCTCTGCTGAAGATTCAGAGTTCATGGAATCCATCCTGCTCTAGCGTAATTTCAAACTGTTCTCCAGGGTCAGAACTTCTGGCTTCAGGAAATGGCTTTGTGACAGAATCTAATCTATGGTCATCTTTCAGTCAATACATGCATTTGCTTAAATTTCTTACAAAATCCCTCATGGCCATCCAGACTCAGCTTTACGATGCTGAACAAAGCAGCAAAACAAAAAACAAGTCACCAGCTATATTTCCAGCACTAAGTCAAGTCATACATATTTCAATTCACAAGGCATTTGCTCTTTCACATCTCTGAAAGTTACCCTGCTTTTCACTCTGACAAGCTGTCATTGTTTCTAGTAACACATTTTTGTTTCAATGTTGGGAGACTTTTCATTACCTTCTGTATCAGAAGAACTGTTTTCCACAGTACATATCCCAAAGGCCCGAGTGAAAGAATGCTGCCTGCTTGCTTTAGTACCAAAGCCAGAACCTGAGAGTCAGCACAAATGAAAATAAAATTACTGAGAATTTGGGGGTGTCTCATACCAAGTAGACAGAATAACTTTAAGGCCTATAAAATAAACACAATTTCCTTCTGTTGTACAGTAGGCATTATTCATTACCAGTATGGTTTTGTTGTGGCTGTGCTGTGTTTTGGTACTGAACATCAACAACATGACAGAAATGTTTCAGCCTTTCTATTCTCTTTCTACAAATGCGAATGTAACAGTAAAGCCAAATGACAGGTACTCCCACACTTGCTGGTTTTCCATCAGTCAGGCACAGCTTGAACAGCATGGGGCCCAGATGAAGCTGCGTAAGCCAGCACCTATTAGCTGCTTCCTTTGATTCTCCTGCTCCTGCTCAGACACAGGGCAGGATGTTGCAAAGGATAAGCAGCACTAAAAACAGACAAAAATTTATTATCCCAAACAAAGGTCAATAAGGTACTCTGAAGACTTTCTCTGTTTCACTTTCTGGTTTTTAGAACAAACTTTCCTGTCAAGATCTCAATGGTTTCCGTGAGCCTGAAAGATAATTTGAGATCTCTGTATAGTCTGAGAAAGATTTTTAAAATGCAGCATGCAGTGCAGCGGTTTGAAGCCTCTCATACAAGACTGAAAGTTAAAGGAGAAAAGTAATCATGATGAATGCCTTGCTCTTTTTCTCCCCATTCCTAAACTCCTTTCTATTTCCAACTAGAAGACACGATTCTCAAATTCATTTTACAAAGTTAATGTTCAGCTATGGCAGGGTTGGGGATGCTGCTTCCTCAAACTAACAATTCTTTACCTATTATTTTCAGTCCCTGAGAGCGTCCAGGAAGAGCTGGGGCAATGAGGTCAGTTTGAGGCCATTATGTTCATGATGTGCATTTCTTTCCCTCTTTTCCTCATTACAGATTCTTACATGCAAACCCACTGTTTTTCAGATTAATGAATTCAGAAAGTTAAAATGCATGTCCTACACGCTAGGAGTGAATCTGTACACATATACATGAAAACAAAGAGGAAGTCTAGGGCAACTCAGTAAAGCTTTTGTCTGTTTGCTCTTTGAAGTTTGATACTGTATAGTTGGACATGTCAAAAGCCGAACTTTTGGTAAGACTGAAGTAAATTTAAAATAAATGCAGAAATTTTCAGAGGTTGATATGAGACTTGGAGAGTCTTAAATGCCAATGAATTTCAACTTGCAGAGTCACTATGCCAGAATTGCATGGTTATGAACTTTGATTAGTTGATTGCTCCCTTCCAACCCGCCCATTTTTTAAATCATCACAGGCCTTTCTCTGCTCACACTGAAGCCAGAGGCTGTGTTCCAGCTGCTGCTCCTGGCACATGGGACAGGGCTGCAACCTACAGTGCACTCTGCAAGCAGGGGAAAGGTCTGTGAGGAAAGGAGTCCTGCTGCCCCCACTAAAAAGCCAATACCTAAAATAGCCTTTTTTTTTTCCATCAGGGATGTCCTGGATGTTAATGTATTTCCTAAGTGGATTTTTGTGAAAACTGTGCATAGAGAATTACTAGTGGATTGTTTTCCCAGCCACATAAAAATCAGCCTACATCTGAGCTGGTCACAATAGTGCAGGTTTGACAGAGTCTGTGTAAAGCAGAAAACACCCTTCTTCAATTCTGAGGCATGTTTGGACAGCTCTGACTGCATTTCTCTAACCTATATATTTGGCTGAAGTAATCCTTCAGGCAGGCACCAATTTCTCTTCTGTAACAGAGACATAGAGTCCTGATCTTGACTGAAATATTTTCAATCTTTCAGAATATAACCACATGCATAAGTAATAACTGCAATATGTTTTAGCATTTCCCTCATCTCAGTGAAGTATATATGTAAGTGGCATCAAAATACTGGATATTTCTGCTTTGCAATACTTATGTAAATCACTACTATTTTGGATACAGTTCTGTTAGCACCAACATTTGAGGCTTGCAAAAGACATTATTCTACGCTTATGCTTGGCATTCCTACTGGAATTATAATTCTGAGAAATCATCACAGCTATCTAAAGGTGCTTGTGCATGAAGTTCCTGCTCCCTTAAACACTGCTTAAGCCAGAATGACTAATGGTCTTTTTCAAGGATGACTAGATTTTTATGTCTTCCCCCTGGACTCAATGCTCCCCTGCGGCCAAGAAACCTTTTATTAAAATGCTAGCAATATAGTAACATTTTACTCTCAATACCTGCAGACCAAAGATTTCTACAGAGTAGAATACTTCCCAGCAGATCAAACTGCAGAAACAGCAAACCAGGAATGACTGAGAATCACACTGATCTCACAGAAAACTGGCACTGCATTTCCAAAAATAAATTCCAGTTCCAACCCTTTCATTCCCACAATCAAATACAGGTGCAGCCGTACAACAGTAATCAGTGGCAGAGAGAGACAGATGTGCAACTATCCAATTTGCAAACAAAGAACGCACATGTCAGTAGCATGGACGACCACATCTTCACTTCAAAGAGTTTAGGACTGGATTTTGGCAGGCAAAAACATACATGTGTTTGGGAGGCTCAACAGTGCAAGAAACGATCGTACGCTCGCTAATCAAAATCCAGCAGAGGCCTTCTTTGACAATTTGGCCCTAAATATTAAGCAGTGCCTGGGGGCTGATTAAAATTGACCTCTCCGGGGCATAGATCATGCAACACTAAGAAAACAAGCTGAAGAAACAGAAGCAAAGACTGCTGTTCTCTCCATCTTTATTGGCATGAAAACTCTTAAGACGCCAAACAAGGGGGGTGTTCAGGGGGAGACGTTAATATCTGAGGAGGGAGATCAAAAGCAGTTAACGTTCCTGGCACTGCATTGTGGCATGTGTATCTTTATACTTTTAAACTCAGAGTAAAAAAAAAAAAAAAAAGAAAAGAAAAAAAAAGAGAAAAAGAAAAGAAAAAAAGGAAAAAGAAACATTTCTTTGTTAAATCAAATATTGCCACATGTTACTCATTTTAAGTTTGCTGTCCTAAGATCCAACTTAATTTAGTCTGCATTGAACATTTCTGATCTGAACATTTAATGTGGCAATGTTTTGCTCTGCCAGGAATATTATCTGAATGTTAAACATGAACTCAATTTATTCATCAGAATATGGCAAGCATGATACCAAAGGTCACTTTGTTTATATTGTCCTCCAACTCCATTACTTACAGCATGTTTCTTTCATCTTCAAACCTCAGAACACTCAACATTATTGGATGTTACAATGTGGGTAAGAGAACTGGATTTCTTTTCTTTCCAAAGCATTTTTATTTGGAACTGGAGGGAAGGAAACAGCCTTGTTCAACAGCAAGGAAAAGCACAGAGACATGCAATAACACATCTGCTCCATTAGGAACTGGTAACAGATATGTAAGATAAGGTTGCCCTGGTATGGAGCATGCATAAGAAGCTGTGTGCATTACATCTTAATGCTCACAATGCAATTATAGCTTTTTGATTCTGTAAGCAGTTGCTGATCTCTGCCACATCACAATAAAACCACAACCACCACATACGCATTTTTCATACAAAACATGGCCACAAAGTCTTGGCAGAGCCCGAGCCAAATTCTGACATTAATTACATTGGCAGAACTTTGCAGTAGTACCACATTCATACACAGCTCTGCTGCTCAAATCTGTACCTACAGCAGCAAGATTAGCTTAGAAACTGGTACCTACCCTTCAGACAGCATTGTATATTGCTCATATTACCAGTTAGGATTATTCCAATGCTGAAATGCTTGTCCCTCCTCCCCTCAATATCTAAAGGCATCTGGAATCTAAAGTAATAGAACTATACAAATGCATAAGCAGGTAGATGAAAGACATGTGAACAGAAACATCTATTTCAAAATAACCCAAACCATTGTCTTTCTTAAATGGCAGAAACATATTTCCATTCTTTACTATTTGTCACTGCTTCTAAAGAAATATTAGCATGCACCCCGCTTGCTGATAACTCATTGTTAGTTTATCACTTAATTAATTCAGATATTAAATTTTCTTTTACCTTATTAAAGAGCCAGTTCCCTGCTATTATATTGAATTGCTAGCATTTTCACACAGTCACATGTCAGGTATCAGGAAAAAAATATCCATCTATTAATTCACTGTCAATAAAATCTAAGGAAACAGAACTGATTATTGGTACCCAGGCTTTTCAAATCCAGACCATAGAATCATTCAATATAGTATTGATACTTCCCATCAAAACACTCCTCTGTGATTATAAATGTGAGGCTGAAGAAAAAGAAATATTTCAAACTTTATCAGAAGGAGCACCTTTACATAAAACCCTAACCAAAGCACCCTAATGGCCAAGAGAGCTCCCAGAAATGCTGCACCAAGAGAAGGCTGAACAGGTAACTTGATGTAGACATGCAGATGTTCAAGAGGACTAAACCCAGTGTCAGGTGCCCTTTTTGTGATCCAAAACTCTCAGCCTGACATCTGAGTGTTGGGCTGATCCAGAAAAGCATTTTCATGACAGTGCAATTCCCTAAAACTTGAAGGTCTAAAACGTGGTGTTATTTGGAGATTGACAGCAAGGTGTCCAAAAGCATCGGTGTTGGACTTACTCTGCTTTTATAATCTTAGTTTTGATTTTGGTGACAGCAGAATTAAACCTTAACTCCCCCCAAAGACTACTCCACTGATGACAATTTAGGACTTCAAGGCTGTATTTTAAATGCATGTATTAGCAGATCCCATAGTTATATTTCTCCTCAATCACATTTCATGCAAGTAGTTAGTGACCTCAGCAGTTAGTTCTATTCATTTAAAGGCCTCCATTTTTAAAATTTTACAGATACATCCACCTTAAGTCTAATAATTACAAAGATTTTCTTTTTCCAGTGACAGACAGACATACACAAGTGTGTTAATTGACAGAGTACCTTACCTCCATAATGCATTCTTATGTTTTATATACAGGTAAGCTTCAAGAGTGCATTTCTTAATCCAATGAAATATTTATCAGATCTGAGATCTAAAGTGTACATATTCAATTTTTTATGCACACCTTTACATGATTCATGAAATTCACTCATCATGTGAGTTCTTTTCATTAAATTTTGTTTTTATGTATCATTGTTACCTTTTTTTTTACAACCAGATTTATATTGAACTGACAAATATCATTCAGGTATCTTTGAACAAAGTAGCTCTCACCTTTTGATAGAAATCATGAAGCTGTAGCTCCTGTGGTAGGTTTCTCTGTAAATAAACAAAAAACAAAAAAAAAACCAAAAAAAACCCCAAAAACAAAAACAAAAAAAAGAATAATTAAATTCAGGATAATGTTAAATCCGCTATGAAAAACGATGCGTTACATTATGCGAGTTAATTTCTTTATTAAAGTTTATGAATATGTTCAGAGATGGCCACTGCTACATGGAATAATGCTGATTAAAAAGAATATTCTGAATGGATATAGAAATGCATCATCACACTTAACCCAAAATGGATTTTGGACTGGAGATTGTTTGGTGTCTCAACTAAATTCACGCTCTCATACATCTTAAGAGGCAGCTGGGTTTCCAATCAAAATCAAACTCCTGTAAATCAAAATTTAGTCTTGCATTACAGGTACAAGGGAGTGTAACTTGCTGGTGAGGAATATTTTGACTGTTGAGATATTTGTGTGATTGCTTTGTAACCACTTTATTGAGCACAGCACTGAGGGTGGGATTTGGGCACTGGAGCACAGAGGACTGTGAGCTCTGCTACTCCAGCAGCAGTACCTGGCCCAAAGCTTGGGAGGCTGGTTTGGGGTGAGCTGTGGCTCCATGTCCCTCTGTGCTGCTCAGGGCCTTGCAGCAGCACTCGCTGAGGGTGCTGAGAAGTGTCCCTCATCATTTAACAAGTATCCCTGTGGCTGCCTCAGGAAACAGCTCCCCAACACTTTGTAAAACCAGGCTTGATTTGGAAGTCACACAGGAACACATTTATTCCTCTAGGAAACAGGTAAATGTCACAACACATTGATACCCTGCAAACCAGATACAGACATGTCACAGTGTTTGGCCAGCATTCTCCAGAGTGCAAAGCATTTATTTATAGAAACTATTTAATAGCCAGTTGGCGTCCTACCTTAGTCCTTCTGTATTGCCATTCTTGATTTTTTGGAGACACAAGTTTGGGTGCCACACACTAACACACTTTTGAGGTACTCTCAACTCATACAGGCTCCATAGGAGACACGGGCTTGACACTTTGTATAACCTCCCCTCAAAAATGGGACTAACAAAATGTCATTTTTTAAACTCATCTAAACAGCACAGATCTGCTGATATTACCTTACAGAGTCACAAAATCATAGGGGAAATATTTTAGCTTTCTAAATAATTTGAGGTACAAAATTACACTACTTAATGCTAACTGCAGATTTTATTTATTTTTCTTATGAGAATGAATACTTTAAGTACTAACCCCAGCTACTGACCCTTTACATGAACTAATTCCTCAACTAACATCACTTTTGCTTTCACTTAGTGTCAGTGAGAGGAAAAGAAAATCCAAACACCATCCCTCTTTCCTTCATCATTAAGATCAACATTTGCTCAAACACGAGTTATAAGCAGAAGACAGAATGTCTCTGCTGTGAAAATGGGGGTAGGAAATATTTTTAGGCTGGCAATTAATTGATGTTCAAAACCAGGAAAGGTATTATGGCTTTTAATACTAACTCCTGTATAAAAAAATATTGTACACATGTATCTATACACAATGTGTATAGCTTTATATGTTTTATATATCTGTTCCACTATATAAAGTAGTTAACTGGCTGATCTCAGGATTTTATTTTTCCTTGAAAAAGTTGTTGCCACAAAGACTACAAAACATTATTACAATAATTCCAGTGACAGGACTATCTGTGCAGTCAGCAATTTCAGCTCTGTTTATGGTTCAGATCATATAGAGTGTTTTTGCAATTAAAACATAACAAAAAAGGAGACTTGTTTAATAGCTGAAACCACTGTAAAAACTAAGGTCAACTACTTGAAAGAACAAAAAATGGCTGCAAGATTAGTTTCCCTTGAAGTTTTCCTCTAGAGCCTTGTAATCTGGCATGCCAAGCAATACACTCACTTCTGAGAAACTGCTCCAAAAAAGAATTGCAGCTGTAGAACATCACTAAACCTTCATAAAACACAGTCCCATACTACTTTTGCTTACATTGTTAAGTTAACCATTGCTTCTAGAGATTTAAAAAAAAAAAATCTTCTTGTTATCTGTAGAAAATGACCATAATCTTACTGGCTTTCAACGGCCAAGGGAATGCTCTCCCTCACAGGAACATTAAATAATATTGGGGCAGAAAGATTGTCCTGAACTTCTAGTCAGAGACTAGAAAACTACATTAGTCTAGAAAAAAGCATTCCTCCAGCTGAGCTTGCATGCCTGTGGCTGGACTAAACTCTCTCCCCAATTAAATTATATCAGTGTTGATAGCTCAATCTCCAGGAAACTCTGTCATTATGCCATCAGAGAAAACCGATGTTGATTCCCCCCTGCAGATCTCATTAGTGAGGCCAAAGGTGGGAAGAGAACCTCACTTACTCTTTCAAAAAGAGAGGATCACCACAGAGGTGTCCTTTGTGTGAAAGTACAGCCTGGTGTGTAAGTCATGTTTTAGATTCATTTAGAAAAATGAACAAATCCAACAAGAGATGCTGCCACTCTCCTGCTAGTTCAAAGCAAAAAAAGCACTTAAACAATTCATGGTTTATAACAAGGCAGATCACAAAGAATAAAAGAAAATAAATGTTACATAAATCATGTAATCTCTTTCCCAATGCAGTTCATTAACAGCTTCAAAAATAAATCAAATAACATTGCCAAAAAAAAAAAAAAAAAAAAAAAAAAAAAAAAAAAAAAAAAAAAAAAAAAAAAAGAAAGCTGAGATAATTAGATTTGTACAGCAAACTTATTGTGCTAACATTCCAAGACATCTTGAAAATTACACCAACATATTTCTGGCTAAGAGCATTACTAGAATAACTTTCCTTTGAAAAATGACTTAGTGTAAAAGTACCCCATCCAGAGCAGCTCCAAACACTGCTCCATGATGCATTTCATCTTTCCCAGTTGTAAGACCAAATGTTCAAATGATGTATCCCCAGTAAATCAGAAGAGCCAAGCATCTGAAGTGACCAGGGCACAGAACCCGTGGGCAGCATGTGTGGGCAGAGCACACTCTTTTCACATCAGCCCAGGAAAGCAGAGAGCACAGATTTTCTGCTCCTACTTACCCTGGAGAAGGGAACTGTACAGCAAGTGAAAGCTGCTGGACTGAACACTTACAGCCCTGGAGATGATGGATCTGCTTTGGGACTTTTGTACTTTAAAGTCATAGCAGATTCTTACAAGTTCAGTAGAGCTATGAGGAAGAGAGGCTTAGATATGCCTCAATGAACATCTATACACTTCAGCAAGTTGCTACATCCTGTGCACTATATAATATTTATACATCTTAGCATTTTTTAAATTCTCAGAAATTTCTACCAATGAAATTTTTACCAATTTTTCTGCGCCTGCCCAAACCTTCTTTGATATTTAGCTGCAAAAATAACTTTTTTTTTTTTTTTTTTTTTTAAGTTGATACCAGCATCGTTAATGAAAACTAGTATTCCCAAGAGATGAAGCAGTTTTAAAAATCATGACAACATCAACTCAACTTTGATATGCTGGACAGAGATTAGAAGTCATGGCAAAAAATCTGGACTAACATGTCAAGCCATGGGTTTTCTGTGACACTTGAAAATCCCTCATGCTTTTGTCTACCTTGTCTGTGAGGTGAGGTGAGGTGAGGTGAGGTGAGATGACACCACTGCTATTTCACAAGACTAAAGGAATGGTTAAATTTTACAAAAATGGGACCTCTGGTGAGTATCTAATATTCACAAGGGATATGAAAAGGCAAAAAAATATATTATGCAAAAAAAGGCAAAAACAAGCACTAGAACAATCAGGGCCAAGCAAGCAGAAACAGATGGAAAATGCTATTCAGAGACTAGAAAAGGCATCAATAAGGTCTCCCTGGAGAGGGAGCCTATAAACCTAATCACAAGACTTCCTTTGGGGAAAAAACTAGCAGATAGGCAAATGAAAACAAAATGAGTTAATAAACCCAAAAAACCACTAAAAACACTGAAGCAAGTAAAGATGCAAAACCCTCCATCGAAACCTATTAGCAGTTCTGCAAAGTCTCCAAAAACACAACCCAGATCCAGTCTCTGGAACAAGATATTTAATAGTTCAAGGCAATTAAGAAAATCTACCTTTGCCATGTATAGTCTTGGAGCATGCCAGAAAATACTGCCCTGGAAATAAAGCACCAGTAGTGCCAAATGTAGCCAAAACCCAGCAGGTGTGGCACAGCTTGCTCTCATGTGTCCTGCTTTCAGTACTTGGCCTCATGCTTTGTTGGTTGCCTTTGTACATTGTAAAGTTCTGAGTCACATGCTCAAAATAATTAAAATTCGTACTTTTCAGACTTTGAGTGCTGCAGAATAAAACTGTGGTAAAAAAACGACAAATAATATAAGAATTGATAATTTCTAAACAGCAGACTTGCAAAAGTTGCCATTGAAGGACTGTGTAATGCCTTTCTCCCAAGTACTCAGCTGGCTGCATCCATCTCTGAAAGGAGTCACTAACAGGATATCACTGTGTTAGTAGTAATTATTACTCTGTTGGGTTTAATCTAACCTAAGAGCAGAAAAAACACCATGTGATCTGAGCAACCAACCAGTCATGGGTAAGAACTACCCATTAAATGATATTTAACGTCATTTTATATTGGAAATACTTACAGAATCATGAATGCAACTGTAAAAATCAGTGATGCATGAAGTGGGAAAAATGCTGGATGCATCATATAAGTCACATACAATAAATAAACTGACTGTCATGACTTACAATCCTATATTTAGCACTTAAAATTATTTCTCTTAACTTGCTTTGCACTTACTCTCATGAGAAACAATAGTCTCACAACTCTTTTGTACATTCTTTAGTTTTACAGACTAAAGCTGAGACAGATGATACAATTTCCTTAAGCAAAACACAACAGTAGAGCCAAGGATGGACTCAGATGTCTTAATTTTCAATACAGGAATTATTCCAGACTTCATTCCTTCATTCAGTGTTTAACATAGATGTTGCAAAAATAATTTATGCTGCTTTAAGTTTATTTTTTGAATTCCAGTGGAATGATCTCTTTTTAATTTGGTAAGTGAAATGAATACAATGTAATCCTTGAAATAAATCCTTCCATTGAAATTGTGCTTGGAATAAGGAACCCTAGCCTGGTATGTGCACAAAGAACTCAAATTCCAGAATAGCAAATTTCAGCAAAATAAATTGAACCAGTTCAACCAGTCATATTTTCTGTTTGTAAAATCAGTTTTGAACCTCTGATTTTTGTCAAAGTATGCAAAAGGAACATATTTTTGAGAATATTCTTTTTCATTATGGGTGTAAAAATATTTAAATGTCTTATAACAAAAGTTAGGCAGCAAGTTATGGAAGGAGCTGTGCCCTCTCATCTCCAAAAATGCACAGTGTTGCTAAGGGGGACAGTTGGCAATTTTTTCACTATTATTAACTTTTGGGAATATGGGAATAAAGAGCAAGTCTCATCAGCTACTCACAGAAAAACCTAAACAAACAAACAAGCAACTCAAAAATTTTTTAAACCCACACATTTTACAATATTATGAATAACTTTATATGTTTAATTTCTGCTCAGTGCATGGGTTATTGGTCAGAAAAGCACAGGAACATGCACAGGATCACCCCAAAACAGTGCCCATGGTGACAACACCTGAAGAGGGAGGCAGGAGCAGCTGGGATAAGTGACATTGTCCTCGTCAGGAGCAGCTCTACAGAGCTCCCTGCCCTCCTGCTGCCCTGGCTCTGGCACAGCAAAGCACCCTTCCACCTTGCTGCTAATCCAAAATTAATTCCAGGTCTACAACATGAACTTATTCCCCATTTCAAAAAGCTTTTTGTGGTTAAAAGAGATATGCAACCAGGATGACAATCCACAAGACAGCATGAATTTATGAAGGCAGAATTACCGAGTCAGGGCAAGAAAACATCTTTTGGAATTGCCTCAGATTCTAATATTTTTCCTCAATAACTTTGCCCAGCAATAACAGAGAAAGAAACAACCACAGTGGTTTCTAGGTGGCTAAAGTGGTTATATCCCAGGCATAAAATACCAAACAAAACTATCTTTTAATAAAAAACTTTCCTTCAAATGTAAAACTGATACCTTTTTCTGGTTTATGGATAATTTAGCTTGATTACTATAATTGTCACAAAAATGCTGAAATATAACTCCCTTCTTCTTTAAACAAAGATTGTCTTACAGCCTTGGGATCAGTCCATTGACTTTTTTGCATTGGTGGAATAATTCAGAGGGTGAAGTTTTAAAGGGACACAGAAATTTGCCTGTCCTGACCTCCCAGTCAGTGTAGAAGGAACATGACATTCCCCATGACTTGCCAGGCAAGGCAAAAGCAAGAAGCCAATAGGTCCCAAAGTGTTTCTCAGCTGAGGGAGGGAGGCTCCCAGTGCTAGACCCTGGATGCAGGTGCAGAAGAAGCCTGTGAGACTGTCTGGAGGTGTGGGCAGTGCAGAACATGATGCTGCACCAGCCAGGTGGCAGCAGGCTGCCTCCAGCCACACACAAATCAAAATGCTCCACTCCTCCCTGCTCACCACCCCCAAACATGGCTAATACACTTTAAGACAATTTTATCTGCATGGTTGCTTCCCAGAGGAAACTAATTCTCAGTGTGGCTCCTTGAAAACATATGCAAGACTCTAAAGCAGAAAATATGGATGCTGCCATGATGCAACTTCAATGGCTAAGTGGGTCCCACTCAAACATTGACAGCATTAACTGCTGTAACTGACAGTGGCATTCTCTGCTGAAATTAGGTCATCTAATAAACACACACACTATACATGCTCATTCCCTCTCAATTTAGAGTCCCTTTGTAGCTAACAGCAAACTATCCCTTTCTCTCTGAAGTACTGGAGAAACTGGCTCCTACAAAAGAAGTTTTATGCTATTGCAACCACCTTCTTATAAGTAATGAGCTACTGCATCATTTTTAAATTAGTGCAGTAAGTAACTTTCTGAAGGGGGTTGTACATCTCTGGTTCTTACTTCATACACATGATGGAGATATCATCTTTGGGGTTTTTATTCTTAGCTTTAGCCAGTGCAAAACTGACCTCTTTGAATCAATCCAGAACATTGCTACAGGTTGGTGCTCCTTCACACAGACTAAATACTTGTTCACACATTTCACAGTTCAGCACAGGCTTCCCCCAATTTCTCAGTACCAAATGAGAGATGTCATCACCTAACAGTTTGGCAAATGGCACCTTTTGCTAAATGAAGGCTGGAAAAAATTAATTTGATGTCTTCTGTAGCTTTTACCTACTCAGTTTACTTCATGTGGACACAAGGTCAGTTTCAACAGCAAAACTGGAGATTGAGTCAGGAGAAAATGGAGCTGAAAGTGGGGTGTACAGTGTTTTTGGTGGGATGTTATTTAGATTCCAACTAAAATTAGAGATTGTAAAAATGGGCCTGACAATATTCATTTGAAAAAGAACTGAATATTAATAATGAAAGTCCTGCATAGCCCTGGCCTCTATTTTCTTACAGACTCACAAGTCATTATTTCATCCATCACACTGTTCTCTACAAGCTTTCCTTTAGTGTCATACTTTGCATGATGGCCAGCTCAGAGAGGGACTATAAAAACTTGATGCAAGCATTTAAAAACTGAGAAAATTCTTTTGCATTAGTGATATAGGCATTTATAACACATCAAAACTCCTTTGTAAGAGTTTCTGTTGTTTTTATGTGTGTTTGTTTTCAAAACTCAAGCTCTATTTCAACAGTCAGGTCAAACATGGAATTTCACAGTGTATGTTTTACATACTCTCATTCATCTTTTCACTCTAACAGCTTCTCAGTTTCCATCACTCAGGGTAAAATATTTCATCTTCCTGAAAGCTTCAATAGCAATAGAAACATCATTCAAACACCAGCAAACTTCTGCTCAGAAATACATTGTTTAAGTGATAGACCACATTTGGCATTTCTACTGCTGTATATTATAACTGCTTTCTTCAGAGTGCTTTACACATAATGGAATTTATAAGAATCTCTTCTAGTGAATAATTTGTCCTAATGTGCTTGAAATATGCAATACCTATTAGTAATAGATAACACTTTTTTCCCCCCTGGCTCTTCAATGTTTAATGTTTCAGTTTTATGAAGCCTGAGATTAAAAAAAATCCAGTTTTTAAAACAAGCAGAATTTACAATCTGTTAAAATTCCACACAAAATAATTAAAAATATTAAATAAAATAAAAATGTGCTGTTAAACACAGAAGAGATGAATAGCAATGTAACTTCCACTTAGATAAAATAAAACCAGAACAAACAAAAACAACCAGAAAACACATAAATGATAAAAAGCAAAAAACTGTGATATGAATAAACTGGTGCGATTGTTTTATGTGAAATCTGATAAAGAATTTTTTACAAGAGGCTCTTCAGCTTAGGGTGTACACAACTCAATACTGGTAGGACTATTTTCCACATAATGCTTCTGAGGATAAAACAAGCTCCCTTCATAGCTTGTCTGCGTGTTGGCAGATGTCTGTTGTTAACAAGGGAGTCTTGCATACTCTATTCTCTTCCGGAGTTTCAATTTTGTTCTTTTATTTCTTTGTCAGTGCCTTTTATCTACAATGGAAATCACACATTCTGAAAGCTGAGTTCTTCCTTGTGCACATGGAATACCTATCTTTAACATCACCATATTTATACACACACATATGTTTTCTAATTCTAAGACAAAAAGCAAGGGATAATCTTTGGGCATATATTATTTACCAGAATCTGGATTTGAATCTTCACACTCTGCTGCAAAATGGTTCTAAACAACCCTTGATCTACCAGTTCCACACACCCTATTTTACACGAGACCTTCTCAGGCAAAACAGAGCTTAATATTTTGTCAGTTCTCAGGTCTCTGCCTCATCAGTACAGACTGTGCTTCTGGTGTACAAGGGACACCACTCATCCCTGGGATGCCACCAGAGAGGCTGCCTTTTGTACATTACATAACCATTATTTAGTGGTTAAAATGAAAGTGCAGGACAGAAAAGCTTTAAGAGTGGATTTCTATTTTATACATACATTAGCAAATCTTCAGAGGCTACCTGGCTAATTGAATACCATCATAATTCCCCTGCACTGAGCCTGTGGAATAACTGCCATTCAAACATGGAATGGAAACAGAGACTGCAATATGGCAAATTTAATACAAAGACTTTTAACAGCGATTGCCAGAGGAGCTCTCAAAATTAATCACTTTCAGACAGAACAATGTTGCTAATTCCTATTTAAGTCTGAAATATTTAACATACTGATCTTCTCAGAATGTAGTTCAAAGGGAACACTCCTCCTCTTCAGAGCAACTAGGGACCAAGCTTCTTTAATAGGATTGCAAGAGCCCCAGAGTGGCTCTGCAGTAGCTTATGAAGATGGTGGGTTAGCCTGCTTACTGTGATATTTACTGCATCAGTTTATTTCAGCTATAATATTTAAAGAAAAATAAGTCAAAATGAAGGTTCAACAATGTTCCACTTTTCTGCAGATCATCAGGGACAGCAGTGGCTGATGTCAGAGCAAGTCAAAGCCAGGTCTCACCCCTAGCAGCAGGCTGGTTTACCCATACACCTGACCATAAGTCAGACCAGTTTGTCTTCCCAGCATGTGCTGATCAGTTTTCATGTCAAACAGATGCATCTGTGAACTCCCTAATTGTCCAGTTTCTCTCGTGCTTTGCTCCTCTTGCCAAATAAACATGCTCTGGTTGTATGATCATTGCACACCCGCTGCCACCACCTCCTGCGAGGAAAAAAATATGCCAAAATCCAGGTGAACCCAGGAGCTGAGTGCTATCAGCACTCCAAGGACTGCTCTGAGGCCTGGACTGCCATGGGAATATTCCCAGGATCTGGCAATGACCTTATACATGCAAATTAAACGGTGCATCAAGAAAGAATCAGGTGAATAATCAATCCTTTAACCTCATCAGTTTTTACCAACATCCATAAAGCCAAAATCTGAAAAAACAGTAGGTTTGGTTTGGTATATTATTAACAGAGCTACCAATCCTATTGGGTTTTGAGAGTCATGGAAATGATCTGATCCTCCCTTTTACAAGAAAAACTCTCAAAGAGCTTCTTACATGAGCACTTCAGCAGTCTGCCATGTTCAAAGCATCTCTGTCCTGAGATGAGACCCAAGGACTGCTATTTACCTTGCCTGTCTTCAGACTAAGTCATGTAGTTAATTTTATTCTACATAAGACACATGAAAGGACATTAAAAGTAATATAATTTGATTAAAACTTGGCTTAAATATATCTGTTGGAGCTGAACTGTCAGATACAGTGTAAGTTTCCACATTTTCAAGTCTTAAAATATTATTTTTAAATTATAATGTTGATGCACTGACAGAACTTTTCTAACATTTATCTATAGCAGTTATGGACTTGAAGTAGTTTCATTTTGGTTTCATTCTGAAGTTGAATAGGATTAAAAAAATGACATCTAAACTCAAGTGGATCTCAGCTATGCCACAAATCTCACTCCTGTGGAAGAGGATTTATGGACTTTTAGTTGACTAATAAGAGTGCAATGGCAATGCATACTGTGCACACTGTCACACGTAGGGTGAGGTACCATGAGATGTGCACTGTGGCCACAGTGCAGTGGGGCACATGGTGCACAATTTTTAGGCCCTTTGGAAGGAAAAAAAAACAATCTGGGAGACAGCTGTCTGCCATTTCAGGGAACTAAATCAGGAACATATGTTTCTCAGTTTTCATATTTTCTTTCAAATAACACCCTCAAATATTTACACACAAACATATATAAGCACACACACACAACAAAGCCTCCAAATGCACTGGCGAATGATTCACTCACTCCTCAGTACCCTAGGTCTTCTGGCATACAAAATTCCAGCTGCATAAAGCAGTTTAGCAGAAGAATATATTGAAAATCAGCTTCAAAGAACACAGAAGTTAGTGTGAGTTCAGGGAACTAAATTACACAGATTCATCTTGTTGCTGTACTGTAGATTAGTTTTCATATGAATCCTGCAGGCTATTGAGTGTAAGGCAGTTGTAGGTGGCTCTTGTGGAATATGACATTGTTTCCTCACCTTCTCCATCTATATTTGATGCCCATTTTTCAAGTAGCTACAGACGGAAACTGTTTAATATATCCACACAGCATTTTTTTATTTTGCTAAGATGATGATAAGGTATATAGTAATTTTTCCCTTCAGTCATACCACTGGCCTATCAGAAGAAAATGCATATGGGATTAATCCTCGTTCTACCCAGAGATTAATTTCTTCAATTATCTCCTGCTCCAAACATCCACAGACTTTAGCCACAAGGCAAGGTGGGGACTCTGCTACTTCTACTTCCAGTTTACTGACTCACTATGTACAAATCACCTTTTCTGCATCCCACTAACTTCAGTTGCAAGAACTGTCTTAATGAACCCACCTCTGTATGGAACTTGAACTGAAACCCAAAGCTGAACTCTCAATTGAAACTACATACCACTTCCCTTCATGAAGAATACTCCCCACTGCCAGCAAAAAATTAATACCCAGATTATTGTTGGATTCTCTTCTCCTGCAAAGTTTCAATAAAGCATACATATCTTTCATTCTTGAAAATACCTGCTGGCCAGCTTCAGGGTGGACATTTTAAACATGATTAGATTACTTCCTTCTTATTACTTTATACTAATGCTTTTATCATCATGCACTAATCAACAGGAAAATATAGTTCCTGTTCTGGAGGATGTTAATAAAAAAAAGTACTGATTTTATAAAACTATTCTTTTAATTATGTACTTGAAAAACTGCTTAGATACATGAAAATTAAATAGATCTAATGAAGTGGAATGGAGTGCTAAGTTTAATTAAACAAATTAAAAAATTTGCAGAAATGATATTAAGTGATCTTTGAAATGGAAATGGTGTACCGAGTTCTGCACTTCATGTTAAGATTACAGCTGAGTGCGCAAAATGCTCTCAAATGCACCCTGGCAAATTCTGCAGGGCAAACCAAGTACACCTCTATACATAAAATTTCCTACAAATATTTGCTCTAAAATTGTCTACGCTTCTAACAAACATCGCAGCAGACAGGCTTTTTCAACACTCTTTTTTCTACAAATTGTGAATTTTTACTGAGTCTTTAAGGGAATAACTTTAAAAATAAACAACCTCAGCACCCATGTATCTCCTGAAAACCTGAGTGCTGGTGCTCTGCTTGCCCATGTACCCCTCTGTAAAGGATCATGCAGGTGCTCTCCAGCACTGCCCCAATGCTTCACTCACTGTACCTCCCCTGAACCACCTGCAACATGGAAAATCTGAAGAGATTAGTAATTTCTATAATAATCTAGTAATTATCAACACACATACTCAGAAAATTCAACAACTACCTCGAAAATGGTGTGAGGCTAGAAATGAGAACATTTATGCAGCTATTGTTTTACAGCATTTCTGCTTATTTCTCCCAGTTCTACCTTCAGAAGGTTTCCTGAATGTTGTTAAGCAGTGACCACATGGGTACAAATAAATTTTCTTCAGAACTTCCACAGTTTTTGGCTTTTCTTCTCAACCCTTCAATTAAACACAAGAAATCTATACCTCAAATAAAAAGTTCTCTATCCTCCCCGTTGCCGGTACAGTTGATGAGCACTTACATGCGAAGGGACGCCCTCACGGCGCCACCAGCGCTCCAGGGCGGCTCCTCCCGACCCTCCTGGCAGTCAGAGCGGGTCATTCCCCGTTTCCCGAGCCCTGAGGGGTGGCACAGGTGAGCCATGGCCGGCGGGATGTCCTCACAGAGCTGCACACCCAGCCCGGGTGCTCCTCCATGCAGGCCGCCCACGGCCGCCAGCCGGGCCCAGGCTGCAGGAAGGCCTCGGCGGGCGCTCTGCTGCAGCAGCCACATTTGGGTTCTTTTAAAGCCGTGCTTGGAGGATGTGAAACACATGCTGGACTGCCAGCCAAGCCCCACGTTGTATTTAAATCGACGGGACTCACAACTGCCCCGTCACAACAGAGTGGTGAAGGCCTGAGGACAGAGCGGCCATTTGGGCACCTTCCTGCACTCTTGGCTGAAAGCTGCACGCTCCATTCCAAGGGTTTGCCTGGAAACACGGCTGTTCCCAAACACACACAGCCCTGCTGCAGCCCCCAGACCTAAACTGTGCCAAAACACCAAGGAGTGGCCTAAGCTGAGGTGAAATTTGGTCCACCACATTGACAGTGTGCCCTGATGCAATGCTCACACAAACGAGCGCCTTTGCTCACTGCAATGAGGCCAGGGATGAGCACAGCATGGAGTGGGAGCAGGGGGCAAGGATGTACCATGGAATTGGGGCACATTGTGCCACCAGCCCTGGGGTGGGACAAACAAGGCTGATTTTAAAATAAAGCAGTACAAGAGTGAGCACATGCTACCCACACTGCTCTGAAATTCCAGCATAAACAACCAACGTAAAAAATACCTACTCGCCCCCCTCAAACCAAAGCAAGGCACAAAAAACTCTTTAAGGGGTCTGGTTGTGACTTTCGCCTTTGAGGAAAGAAGCGTCATCACTTTCTACAACCACCTGAAAGGAGCCTGTAGCCACATGGGGGGATCAGTCTCTTCTCTCAGGTAAGAGCAACAGGAGAGGGAACAGCCTCAAGTTGCACCAGGGAGCTTTAGATTGGATATTACGAAGAATTTGTTCACCAAAAGGATTGCCAAGGATTGGAACAGGCTGCTCAGGGAAGTGCTAGAGTGACCAGCCCAGGAGGGATTTCAAAAATGAGAGGATGTTTTCCTTAGGGAGCATGCTGAGTTACTTGTCATGTTGAATGATCTTAGAGGTCTTTCCTAACCAATTCTATGGTTATTTCTTCTCCCTTACACTCTCAATTGCAACTAGTTTAGAAAATGAGGGGGTGGGGGGGAAAGGCACGTTATCACTAAGCAAAAGGCCTGAAAAGCTTTCAAGAAGACTTAAAATACACATTTGTCTGTCTTCATAATGAGTTGAGCTCAGAAGTCACAGAAAGGTCATATCACAAAGGGAGTGGCTCCTGAGGCACAGGGAAGCCTTTATTACTTTAACTAACCTCCCTGAGGGCAATTTCACATCCATAATACCAACTATTCAAACAATGTGCAATGAAAGTAGGTAAATGATCACCTTGTATGTGCTCAGATTTTATTTTGCTCTATTTAAAATCTGGCAGAGCTAATTCTTTAATCCAATATTTTTAATGTGCTCAGTTATATCTGAAAGAATTTTTTTTTTGTCAGCACAGCTGAATGGCACAGTAATTAATAATAATCCTAATGATCAGAGCTGCTGAAATAAATTTTTATTGAATAAGCAGAATTAAATTTCTATATAGCCCTCTTGCATCTGAAAGAAATGCTTGCACGTCTCTTTAAAGTCTTATATTTAATAGATAAAGCTTGAGTGGAGTGTGGCTGTGTTTTAGATATATTATACAGAAATGGGAATGATTTTGTAGTATATGTTATGTATTATAAATATACAGAATTTATAAAAAGGTGTACCATCTTCTTCCTGTACTAGGAAATATTACTAAGTCTTTGCATTTGATAAAATCACCTATAAAGCACTTTTTAACCTATAGATGTAGCAGAGGAAAAAGCAAACTCCATTTTTTATTGTCTTTGCAGAGTGTTATGTGCCTTCTTCCTTCTCACATTTTGGTTTACAAGACTAGTATCCCTGCTTTGTGTGCAACCTTTCCCCAGTCATGACATAACAGTCAAAATTAAGAAATAATAATTTTTAATGCTTTTGTCCCAGGTGTTGCCAGGTTTAACACAAGTGGAGACCAAGCAGGAATATACTTTCTGTGTACAAAATCAATCCCATCCAGGAACTATAAACCCTTTTGAAAAACAATTTAGTAATTTTATATCTAATTGGATGAGACTAAAAAGAGGAACAAAACCTATTACTATCAGTATTTAAAATTATTTAGACTAATATAAATAGCTAAACTAGCTCCCACTCAGTGTCCAATAGAAGAAAAGGCAATTTGAATGTCAATTTTAGCACAGGGCAAGCATACACTTGTCCAGGTACCTCTCAGCTTCAGCATTCTGGGTGTGTTTTTGTGCTACAGGAGAACATTCCAGGTGTAATGCAGATGGTCTTTGTAGGTTGTATTAAAAGAAACACCAGCAATTTTTTTCCTATTTTGCACTCTAAAACAGCCAGCACTTTGTGAAAGAACCTGCCTGTTAAACAAAACACAGAGAGAGATTCTGGGGGAAAAAGCCCAGCAAAATAACCACCACACCAAAACATCATAGGGAGAGAAGGGGAGAAAATAGTCTAAAATAATCAGAGGTTAGTATCATAAATCAAGGCAAAGATGCTTGAGCCAACAACATTGTCTTAGAAGAGAATAATAGAAAATAGTGAAGAAAAAAGAAATAAATTTTAGGAATTACTAAGGAAGAAAAAAATTCTGGGACAAAATCTGATAGCACTGGTTTTTTTTACCATCACAGAACAATTCTGTAAAAAAACATAGCTCATCTGACACCAGGAAGGAAGAAGGCTCCACTCAGTTAAACACAAGGAAAAGCAAATTCTGAGACTCCATCCAGACACTTTTATCATTATGTTTCAAATTTTGACCATTTCAGCCTAGGTTTCTAGTTCACTTTTTCTTAGAGCAACACCAATTATGTGTTTACTTCACCTACACAAAATGAATGAGATTCTCACAGGGCTCCAAAAGGCAGGGCTGTAAACACAAAATCCTTAATACAGGAATATCACTAGGCCTGCAATAAAATTAAAAGGCTTGACATCACTGCTGTGCCACCTTTACAGTTTTGAATGGCTCTGAAGAGATTTTCTTCTCAGAAAGATCAAAAAGAAACCAAGGTCTAAGGAGCTGGTCAGTATTCTTTAGTGCCTGCCAAAGCCTTATTGCAGCTCTACTTTTGAAGTCACTAACCTGAGTGCTTACCACACTCAAGTGCAGCACAGATTTATAATATGTTTTTATTTAAAAAGAAGAAATAGCCTACAGTACCAGACGTGAGATGATATATATCCTGTCTGTTCTGAATGAACTGCTGTAGCAGACATTAAAAAGAAAGGGTGAGTTTTAAGAATACAGCTTTAGAAAAAAGATTTCACCAGCTAAACCTATTTCATCCTCACTTATATCTTATTTTTAAGAAGGGGAGACAGAATGAATTAAATTGAAAGCCATGTATTAAGTCTTTAGAATTTTCACAGAAGTTTATTGAACAAAACTCCTAAGAAGCTGCTTGCTTTTTTATCCACAGAAATGTATTTATAGGCGCTGAATTCTAATAAACACAGATTGCAGTGCAAAGAAAAAAAGGTCAGCAGTGTGTGCTCAAAGCTTTATTGATGTCTTGTCAATCAATCTTTTATTTTGTTGTTTAATTCTTTTTTTAAAGAAAAAAATGCATGTAAGCACTTTTTCTCCTAATAGTGGATTTATTGAGCATTTCAACAAATCAGATGATAGATACAATAAGCAATGATGGCCGATTATCAACTTTGTGTTTTCAGGTCAGGTTCTAAATTGACCTTGTGTTCGCTTCTCTTCTTTCTGGGGAATAGCTAAGGCCCTTTCCAAATACAATAATTTCCAATAAACTTTTTTCTGTGCATTCAACATTCTGGAAGAGCAAGTTTATGGGGGAAAAAGGAACCCTGCTAGACAAATCCATGCAGTCACATATATTGTCTCTCTATAAACTAATTAAAATAATAACGCTGACTCTTAAATTGAAGAATGGTGAATCCAAGGGATGTAAAACTTTAGAGCATGACCTTTAAAACCATCATTGCTGTGAGCTCTTTAGAGCCAGGTAACAGACTTCAGCCCTGATCCTGCACACAAATGGAAGAGCTGCAGCCCTTCCAACTGGTTAAGTGGTCACCCCTTCCTACCAAGGCAAACTAGGTAACCTTTCCAATCTGTCCACAATCCTTCCTCAATATTTGATTTCCCAAACTTTTCCAAGACCTCTTTCAGATATAATCTGAGAGCCAGCAATCAGCAGCTGCACTTAGTGATTCAGAGAGGCCTGCCCATGGCAGGTGTTATTTGTCACCTATGCATCTTGCAACTTCACCATGCTCTTCATTTTTTTATCTGCAGGTTCATATTCAAGGGAAATTGACACTGAAGTGTCTATTGTGCCAGAAGATTCCTTTGCCTCAGCTGACACAGTTAATTTAATAGAGTGCAAAGAACACTGACATAATATTTTTTCCCTTCCAGTATACATTACTTTGCATTCACTTGCCATGACATTGTCCATGCATTTCCTTAGTTAGCTCTGTTGTTCTTTTAAGTGGTTCCTTCCCAATATAAACTATAAAAGAACATGTGAACAGAAGAAAGCATGGGCATCTGCAGAGACCCTCACAAGCTCAGAGAGGATGGAAACCACATTTTCCTCTATGGGAAACATCCACCCCATGAAATCCTTCACAAATTATGTAACACACCTGCAACTCCATTGATCTCTCTACCCATCTCTTCCATAATTCAGTGTACTGGCACAGTCTGAGAAGCAACCTTGATATTTTAGCTGCTAACTTTCTGCTGGATGGCAGCAGCATGAGCAGGCATGAAAACGAGATTCATGCTCTGTATTTTGATGGTCAAAGTGTATCATTTTTACTACTGCAAGTTTAGAATGCACTGGAGGTGCCACCAGGAGCAGGTCACAGACTGGTTAACTGTGGCAGTTCAATCACTGCTGAAGGCATGAATGCAAAGGAAGTCATAGAAATGCTCTTTGATTGTTGTGACAGAAGTTATGAAGTTATATTCTAAAGAGAGAAGTGCATTCACACTTAGCAGTGTGTATTGGTAGACTGAATGACACAGCATTTTGCAGCTGCAGTCCAGTTTGTCATCACATACAACCAAATATTGTGTTACAAACGTTTGTCTTTCCTTAGTGCCTGACTGCACCATGACATTTTATAATGGCCAACAAGGGAAAGTGAAATCTTCTTGCAGCTGGCACTACACCATGACAAGGACAGTGCATATGACATTTTCTTTCCCTTTATTTTTTTTGTGCTGCAGGCTAATGAGAGTTAGCTACATAATACTTTCTGAAGGGTCAAAACCAAGCTGATTGCCATCTCTTGCAAGCATCTCACAATCAGCTTTTAATTTCCATAAATGTGTTTTACAGTTATTATCTGACCAACTAAAATAGACTAAAAGTATTCCTGGAAAGAATTTATTTTTATTCCATTTTTACATTCAGCCTTTAATGGCATTTGATTAGCTACTGAATACTTTCAGCTGTCTGACTAGATAGCACATTATTGTTATATTTTAAACAGAAGTAAAATAGAACAATAAATAATGTAAATGCACTTCACATTCAAACTTTTATTAAAATTTCACAACGTTTTGACATATACCAGTGGCCATATAAAAATTCACAACAAGAGATAAACAGACCCTACAATGAGCAATAAATCAAATTTGAGTCTCACTCCAAAAAACCCACTTCAGGAATCTGGTTTTTATTATTTGGACAGCTCTGACTCTGTCTCTCCTCATGGAACAAAAATCTCTGTCCAAGAGTTCCTTTGGGACAGATCTTGGTGGTTTTCTTTTTTTAGATAGTTCAACTGATTAAAAAAAAAAAAAAAAAAAAAAAAAAAAAAAAAAAAAAAAAAAAGTATCTTGCCTTAACAAGATGTAAAAGAAAACATCTTTGGAATCATACTGGGTCTAGAACTATTCCAGCACATTTCATGACTCCTCTCTTCCTCCAAGAACCACTGTCCCTCTTTGCTTTCTTTGTTTCTACTACTATAGGAATTATTAGAATGAAGATATATATTTACAGTATTTCTTTAGAATGGCAAGGCTTTCATTCTGGGAAGCAACTTGATCAGGATGATATCTGGACTGGAAAAGAGTCTGAAACTTTGGAGTTCTAGCTTGTCACTTGAAATTCAGATATAACCTTCAACCCTACACTGTTCACAGAGTGGGATTACACTTATTTTATAACATTGATGGGAATGCATAAGTTGTTTTCTTCATGCCAGATCCCTGTTATAGAATTTAGCTTTCTTTTTCCTTTACAAAGCATAAAACCAAGTTTCACTATATTCTCCCACAGTAAACAGATTTAAGCCCTTCCTTTGAATAAGTAAACTGATACTGACCCAGAATGAAAACAGCAGCTTTGAGATCAACAGTGGTTCTCCAGTTTACACAAAAATCCAGACTGCACAGAAGTCAATAGCAAAAGTCCAAGTTTTCCATCCTGCTGCATTTAACGTTATGAATGAAATGCACAGATTCACTTGCTCCAGAAATTTTACAAAAGGAAGTTTTTCCCTTTTTTCCCCTCATTTTCAGAAAAAGGAGCAGAGAGAACAGATGAGATGGGAACAGATCTCTGGAGAACATCTGGTTGCAATGCTGTTCAAGCAGAGTCAGCTGGAGCAGGGTTCCCAAGACCAGGTCCAGCTGAGCTTTCAATGTGTTCAAGGATGGAGACAGCACAAACCTCCCTAGGGAATCTGTTCCTATGTACAACTAGCCTTAGGGTGAAAAAGTGTTTTGGTTTGGGTTTACTTCAGTTTAATTAGAATTTCTTCTATTTAAATGGGTGCCCACAGTCTCTTGTTCTGTCACCAAGCAGCACTGACAAGAACCTGTCTCTATATTCTTTACTTACTACCCCTTAGATATTTGAATGTATTGAGAAGGTTCCCCTGAGCTGTCTCTCCTCCAGGCTGAGCCACCTCTGCCACCTTTCCTGAAAAAGCCACTTGATCACCTCTGTGGCCCTTTGCTGAACTCAGACCACTATGCCCCATGTCAGTCTGAAACTGGGGAGCTCAGAACAACCCTGAATAATTTTGCATTCTATATTAAAAAACCCTGGGAAATGCAGATATGCAAATAACTTTAAGGGAATTAATCAAACATTTCATTGTTATTTTTGTGTGTTTAATATAGGCATTCTGAGGAAACGATACCATGCAACAGTGAAATTGTATGAAGGCAGAGATTCCTTGCCTGTGATGAAAAATTTACTTGCCTCTGCCAATACAGTCATTACTATATTTATCCTTCCAGCATCCCTTTGAGGTGAGGAATACTAAAATAAAGATTGTTCACACAGAAAAAGGAAGGACAAAGTGACCAACCTAATATCACACAGGAAGTATGTGGAAGACAAGGAATGTCTGAGCATGAGGCTAAAGGTTTTACAGCAGATGCGTGATACATAAAGTAAATGACTTAAACTACTAATGGAGAAAAATTACAATGCTGCAGGATTTTAGGAAAGGATGTCCTAGACTGCATGTTCTGTTTTCCCAGCATTTCCCATAGCTTCCATGAAAGCATACAGAACTTTTCTTCCCCTGTGTTTTCATTAAGGCCCTGGCTGGACTCAAAATGGGAAGAAAAAAATTAAATCTATTCAAGAACTATTGTTTTCTTCAATGTTGTCAGTTAGTTTAGGTACTTTCCTATCTGTCTCCCACTATTATATCCTAGACAGAAAGTATAAGCCCTCAGCTTTTATTTTGCCATGTTAGAACACATAAAATCTTTTTGCTTCTTCTCATATAACAGGCTTTTCCATTTCCTTAATAATCCTTATGACCCTTCTCTACATCTGTTCCAGTTTTACCGAACATTCTTGTCCATGGGTGACCAACACTACACAATATTTCTGAGGTTGTACTGCAGCCTCTGTAATAGCACCAGCACTTCCTCTCAAAATTCCACTCCCAGTGCATCTTAAGGTTGCACTGCCTGTTTCACTGCTGCACCATTGCTTAAAACAATTCTCTGTATAACTCACAGAACACAGCAGTAGAAGTATGGAATCACTATAATTGAAATATGGTTGGGTTTTGAGGAATTTCTTTGAAGAAGAGAGCAGTGGACACATTTCATAGATTATCCAAGAAGCCCTCTTAACTGAGGAGCATATGGGGATGTGAGAGAAAAGAAGAGATGGGAAGAGAGAATTGGTGGGTGTTACACACAAATGGAGCAGGAAGATGAGAGCATAGGAGCAATGATTTCTTATGTGCAATAGCAGCAGGATGTAGCCTCTCTTTCCTGTTTGGAAGCTCTCTGCACAGCTCTCCACACAGGCTTGTCTGACTCTCCTAATTTCTACATGAAAGGGGAGTCTTTTTTTTAGAGACCCTACTCTGGAAAAACAATAGATACTGAAAAAGTTGAAACTTGAATCTTCCTCTTTGAATAACTTTTATACAGCAACAAGGGTTTGAATGAACCTCCTCCTTCACACCTTTGGCTCAATATTAAGAAAGAACTCATAGAACCAGGGATTCATGTTGCCACCAGGGCTGTGCTACTGTTGATTTTAGTGTTGCAAAATAAATACGAAAAAATCACACCATTTTGTTAAATTAATTTCCCATAAAAATTAAGATAGTACCCTCTAATGTATTCATTTAGTGTAAAAGGAAGCTTTTCACACAGCTGCTACAGTCATAGAACTTATAAAAAGCTAGAATCTGAATTCTTTGTGAAATTCAGCATTTTCCTTCCTTTTCTTGTATCTAAATAAACACAAAGAATTTCCTGTGAAAAAAAAATTAACTTACTATAATTATGCACTTACCTCTGAATATGAAATTAATGAAAAAACTTTCACAACATTAAAATACAAAGTATATTTTATATTGTATATGCATTAAATATATATCAGTAAATAGAATGATGCACTCTATATTCTTGAAGCAAAATTAAAAAGCTGACAATTCATTTTGACTTTTTTATGTAAATAAAGATTTCAGCAGCATCGGCATGTTTCTATGCAACATCTTTCAGCTTAACTTTTTGGTTTTCAAGTGAAAACTGTTCTATTGAATTTTTTTAAGCTCTAATGAATGTCAACTGGCTTTTTCATAGGAAAAACCTTGAAATCCTTAGTCAGTCAAAACTTTCATTGATTGCATCCTCTGATGTTAAAAATTATTCATTGCTAGTATATTCCCAGAAAGGCAGAGAATGTTGAAACATGAACAAATATGTACTGATTAATCACACAGCTTTTTTATGCAGTGTGTCTTTTTCTTACACAGACTATTTTCTGAAGAGTCACCACGGGATGAAGGGTACAAATCATCTTGCTCTATAGAGCTTCCAGGTCAAGGAGAGACAAGGCCATGTAAATGTAAGTGATTCTTAATGAGTTCTTTACCCATAGCTTTATTAAGGCAAAAATAACCATAAAAGGACTCATTCTATTGATTTTGAATCCAGCATAAGGTTGAGTTATTTATAAATTCTGAAGAATATTTTCAACCAGGGCAGCAATTATTACAATTATATATGATATTCAAGAGTCATGGTCAAGTAATCAGTAAACACATAGGAACAATTGTCTGTGACCTGGGAATGCTCCTGCCACTGCCTGAACCATGACAGGAGGGTGAACACCCACACTATTCTTATTTCTGCCCAAAAACTCTACCAGTGTGTCACCTGAACCATGGGAGTGCAATTCTCCCAGTGCCAGCAGATCATACTCCAGCAAATTTGCAATCACCAGATCAGAAATTGCTCCTGCAGGTCAGGTAAGTGGCTGCCTGTCTGGTGTCTAAGTGGGACTGCACTGGCTGTTTGAGAGAGGTGGAAAAGCCCGTGCATTATCTATCTGTGGAAAGACTTGCATATGAGGAAAATGTTTTTACACACCTCACCAGTTAGAAACTGCCTTTGCTAGACAGATAGAGTCTTACTTGACTTCTAAACTTCAGGTGGTATTTTGCAACCTTTACATACACCTGTTTCTGGCTGGATGGGTATTTCACAATTTGCTGTGAAGTCAGTCCTCCTTTATGAATCCCTAAGCCAGGATCATGGACACCTTATTCATCAAGGAAAACTCCCCAGTTGTAATGCAGCATTGGTTGGGTTCTGGCAGTAATACATTGCCTTTTGAATAAATATACACATACAACCTTGGTATGGTCACTATTTATGAGCTCTTTTTACTGGTTGAATATCTGATTCTGTTTCTATTCTAAGTCTCTTGCTTTATGAAAAATCTTGTGACAAGTTTTGTAGGCTTTGATTTGTGAACATTTCCTAAAAACATAAATCACTTTACTTTTCCTTCACTTCTGATTTCACACTGCATTATGTTTTTTCCTTTGATTCTTCTTCCATTTAAAAATACCTACAGCACAATTAAAGAAATCTACAGAAATAATGAAATATATATATACTGCTAATGGACCTACTTACATCTGTGATCTCTTGTTTGCAATACATGCATAATATATATGATACCAAAAGTTGTTATTCATGCTGCTGCTTTTTCCTCCCTTAAAATGCATTCTAATTACTACAGCAAAATTGAATTTGCCAGTGCATACATTAAGGTTAACCATGCAGTCAGTAAGGAATGAAGCACTAAGAATCAGTTGTGTAACTAAGAAGGAAATACATATTTAAAATCATGAACACTATTATAACTAAGTTAATTTCTGCTTTAAGATTGAATAACTCTAAAAATACTAAGCTGCTTTCCATGCTTAATTAGGAGCTCAAATTCACTGAAGAACTCCTGAAATGCTGTAGTCAATGGCAGTAAAGTATCTATTTAAATTGTTTTCTGGGATGTCACAGTGTCTTTGAGAGAAAAGTGTTATTACTTGAAAACTTTATGGCAAGCAGCAGAAACTTATTGTATTCTAGTATTACAATTTTGCTAATAGACAAAATGTCTAAATCACCACAAAAAAAAACTTGAAAGCAATTTACATGGCACCATAAAAATTGATGAATGTGGCAGAAACACCATTTAGATAGCAAAAAAAAAGGCATTAAACATGAAAGAAAAAAATTAAATTAAGAAACTCCTGAAATTGGAAAGTAACTGCATCAATTTTGACTAAATAATTCAAATACTCCCTCAAAGTAACTAATTTGAGTTTTAATTCTCATGAAAACCTGCTACAAAAAGAAAACAGCAGATAAATTTCTTGTCAATGCTTGAACAGTTGATGGTAAAAAGAATAACCAAAAAAAAAAAAAAAAAAAAAAAAAGCCAGTTGCAGCCGGGGAAGAAACAAAATAAATGATAAGTCAGAGTAAATGTATGGGAGGAACTGTTACTAAAATTGCAATAGAAAGATGGAATGGTTTGGTTTGGAGCACATTAATGACCACATAGTTCCATCTCCTCCTCCATGGGCCAGGATACCTTCGGCTAGGCTGGGCTGCAGAGCCCCATCCAACCTTGAGCTTTTCAGGATGGAACATCTGGGCAGCCTTTTCCAGCCACCCTGCCAGTAACAAATGTCTCCCTAACAAGCAGCCTGGAGCTGCCCTGTGTCAGTGTGGAGCTGTTCTGCCCTGCCCTTGTCCCCAGTCCCTCTCCAGCTCTCTCAGACCCCTGTCAGGCACTGGAGGCTGCTCCTGGTCACCCAGGAGCCTTCTCTTCTCCAGGCTGAACAGCCCCAGCTCTCAGCTGTGTCCACAGCAGAGCTCCAGAGCTCTGGCCATCTTTGTGGCTTCCTCTGGACTGGTTCCAGCAAATCTTTCCTGTGCTGGGAGCCCTGGAGCTGGAGGCAGCACTGCAGGTGGGGTCTCACAAGAACAGAGCAGAATTCCCTCCCTCGACCTGCTGGAAATGCTACCCCAGATACAGATGATCTCTCTGGATTGCCAGCTCACATTGCCAGGTTGTGCTGGGTTTCTTGTCAATCAAGTAGCTAAGATTGTTATCAGTATTTCTCTTCAAACCTCCATTTTTAAAGAACTTATATTACTCGACTCTTAAAATATGTTTCTGGGCAGAAACAAGGGCGCACTGTGCACAGGCAAATTTTTAAATTAAAAACGGCCTCCAAAATTACTCCAGCAATTTTCTGCACACAATTGTTTCCATGTGAAAAGATCCACATTTAGTCATGAAAACAGCACACTCAAAAAAAAAAAAAAAAAAAAAAAAATTATCAACTCAGCATTCAATCTTTAGTAGTGCTATGACCCTCAGTTGTTACTACTGTGAATACACACACTAATACCCAAACTCCAAATAAGAGCAATGCCAGAAAGTAAGACTTGGTAGATTTGTCCTTGGATTTGTATAGAATTACATAGCAAGTTTGAAACTGCAGGATTTTGAGTAAATTTGAAACCAACCAAGAGATTATTATTTAATAGAATCTCAAATCTGTAATAATTTTCTTTCCTAACACACAGTTGTGTCCCTTGGCAAACATGCCAAAAGAAGCAGCAAAATCATGAGGCTTTAGGCTTTAATAATTTTTTTTTCAAATATTCATTTTTATTCCCTAAGTGAAGAATGTGATCTAAATCTTATCAACTGACATTGTATCTCTAAATTAATTGTTTTGCCTTTACATATCCAACTATTCTACTTTTTTAACCAGGTTTTTTTTTTTTTGGTGGGGGGGTGGTGGGAGATAGATAAAATTGATATTACAAACCATTGTCTGTGTGTTATTAAAGACAATATAATTGCCAAAAAATGTCAACACTTTTAAGCAAGACAAACACTTCTCTTAATCTGAAATGTCAAAGCAATTTTGTTAAACCAAAAAGTCTTTTTAAAGAACAGCGTGCCGGTAGGAACCCATGTCAATAAATTACAAAGCAAAGCAGAGTCAAGTTGCTAAACTATTTCTAGCTTCAATGGAGAACACACACACACCAAGCAGTCAGCATTTCTCATTCCCTCAAATCCTCAGTCTCTGAGCAACACAGGTAAATAGATGACTTGGAAGTGCCAGATCAGTTACTGATCTTGCTCAGCAATATGTGTCTAACAGTGACAGAAAAAGACTCTCAGGAATAAAATGCAAGAAATATAAATACAAGAAATTATACCTTCCTCCAGAAGGAGTTCCCTACAACCACATATATGGTGTATATAGAAATATGTGTCTGTGTATACACATGACTAATTTTTAAAAAATAATTTCTTTATTGGCTGTTTGTTCTAACATGTGCATTCTTTTTTAATACTCACAAAAAGACAGTTCTGCAGCACCATTCCCCCCAGATTTTGGGTGAAAGAACACGATTTTCATTTTTTGAAGTTTGGACACCAGTTAAGCTGCTCTGCATGCACGTGGCTTAAGCCCAATCCACAGATGCAGAGCCTTTGCACTCCTAATAAAGCTTTGGGTTTAGTTTGGAGAGGCAGAGCCCTCCTGTATTATTACCCACCATGTGGTGCAGGGAACGCCTCTCAGCCAGGCCTGGAGGCTCAGAGCACCAAGGGCTGCAGGCACACACATGAAAAGACAATGCTGGCCAAAGACTGATTACAATGCAAAGCTATTTGCCATTTGGAATTGAAATAGAGCTTATCATGACAAGCCTGGAAGCAATACTTGTTCATTGATGCCTGAGCCATTTATAAGGTTTGAAATTCACATTTTTGGAGGTGTTTTCTCTCATTGTTTTAAACTGTATGTAAATTAGTCCTCATTTGTCACAAAAGCAGAGTTGGCTATGCCACAGCAGTCATCACACATTTCTATATGTACATATTTTCTAAAATAGCCAATTAAATTATAGTACTGTGTGACACTATTGCAAATCTAGAGAATCAGCAGCATGTGTCAAAATAAAAAGCAAAAAAAACCTCCAAGACCCTTTTGGTTTAGCTCCACCTAAACAGTTTAGTAGGGCGGCCCAGTATTCCAAATTAAAAATTGAAATTTTATTCACCACACCTTTTTCTCTCCCACTAATTGTTTTTGGCTGGTTTTGCCTTTCTACTCAATCTAAGTTCACAAACTTGAAGACAAAGCTGTTTCCCAAGGGACTTCTGCTCAAGACCTTATAGTTCTAGTACTAAATCTTTAAAATATGGGATGAAACACAACACATACAGCAACACTAGAGGTCTTCTGAACTACATCACCACAGACCATTTTTTTTAATGCAAATCCCTCCAAGTCAGTGCCAAGGTATAGCTTGTTCCATTCCTTGGGCTAGCTGGGCTTCACCACTGCTCTGCCAACTCCAGTGCTGTGGAGACTTGTTTTCTATGGGAGAAGAGATGCTGCAAACTAAATTTATGTCTCTGATGATCCCAACTTTATCTGGAGCTGAAGCCTGGCAATTCACAGAGCCCTAAACCGTCCTCAGATAATTTGTCCCCTGGCCCTTTGGCACCCAGTGCTTGTGGTTCAAGCCTAATTCAGACAGATTCAGAGAGATGGGGGCGTGAGTGGGACGGGATTTTGCTCTTCAAATTAATTCTCCCAAATCTAAAACTCTGGGTTCCCACTAATCTCTATGTTTTCTCTTGGAGGGACTGTTCTGTTTCCCTGATGAAAAGCCAATACAATGATAGATTTTCAGAGCAGAAAAAAAAAAAAATAGCTGTGGAGGAACTGCAAAAAAATAAGTCACCTGGGCCACAAATTGTATTGGCTCTGGCCTCCCATCTTTCCAATAAACCTTACTATTAATATAGCTCATTGGTCAGTCAGATTCTGGATGAACAAAGAGCTCCTTACTAGACAGAACACCCAGTTTCAAAGACTTCACACTGATTGTGCACTCATCCTTAAATGAATTTAAATACTTAAATTATTTGCTGAAAAGAGACAGTAGTTGCTTATATAATTCAGTGACTGATTAACTACCTAATTTTAACATCTGCAATAAAAAAAACATACAGGTCTGTTCATTATAAGATGACAGAAGGATTCTTTCAGACAGAACAGCAAGAGTTAAATAGCTTTATAACCATTTTCTTTCTGCTTCTCTGTGAAAAATGCTCAGAAAAGCCTTTTTCTAACCTAGCAATCAAGGGCTTGATGGAAATGATGAAAAAACTGGGTTGCTTTTATTCCTTTTCATATGACAAAACATTTAAGCACTTGGAACCAAAATTTCACTACTGTACCTTCTAAACTGACAACAATGGACACATGTAGAAGTCATTTAAGACTAATACAAAGAACAATATAATTTTATAATCATAGAGTAACAGTCCACTGGAGGCTGGTTTGGCCAGTCCTGTAGCATGTTCCCTACTTTACACACAGAGTCAGTTCTTCTCTCCAAGGATATATTGTGGTTGGAAAGGGAATTTTAGTTTGCTTTCTTGAAACTGGTTTTCTCTACTTGATTTGGAGATGCCAATAAGGTGTAAATATTTTTGAGGAGACTTTTATTATTCAATAATGGCATTCAATTGTTTTATTTCTGGTGTGTGTATATTGTTTTCGGGGTTTTTTTCTAATGTTCTGTTCTACTCAGCCCACACAACTTTTTTATTATTAATAGAGTTATTGTGCTTAGAAAGCCAAATACTGAAACTTTGGCTTTACCAAGGTAATTCTTCTTACACAGAGGCAATGCTGTTGTTAAGCAAGCAACTGAATTTGGCTCAAGAATGATAGGTGCCACCTCCTGAGAAAGTTTTTTTTAGTGTCAACTCACAGAATGGGTTAATGACACAGGCCTTCTCCCTCAAGGGTCATATATACTTCCATTACTTGATGGGACTATTCCTACATATAAATATTTGCAGAATAAATAGGAAAAATTGTATTTAGATACCAGATAATAAGACCCAGAATATCTACAAACACCTGAGCTCAACACACACAAAAAACCTGCTAATCAGTGCACTAATCCAGAAGAGAACTGATGTCTTAAATTTTAGCTTTCATATTTTCCATATTCTGTACTGCTCTAGTATATAACTCTGAACTTTATATAAGGTGTCAGCAAGCTCTCTTCACAATTTAATTGGACAAAACAACTCTTTTCCAGCCTGAGAACCAAGGACACCATTGCAGCTTCAGGCTCAAAAAGTGCAAACAATGAACTGAGGAGAGCAATCTGGGAGGATGGGACTGCAGAACCTGGAGCTGTAATTGGACAAGTAACCTCAATGTGTAAATGGACCAAAACTTATAAAAGTGTGAAAACTCATGACCCAGGGTCTATCTTGTGTGTAGCCTCGGCCAGGCTCTTGTATTGTCCAAGTTCTATCCTCTGAAGTTCTTTTAATAAATATCTACTTTAGCAGTGCCTGGCCTCTGTTCTAAGCAGCCTCTCCAGGCATCAACACAAGGACACTGTTTTGTAGACATACAGAAGACAAGTTTTCTCTTCTCAAAATCCCAAAAGTTGAAAGAAGCAAACTGCACTAAATTCTGTGCTTTCCTTCAAAGCCACAACTGAGTCCATCCATCCCCTGTTGGAGCAGTAGAATGGGGTACAGGGTGGTGTGTACTTAATCCCAAATGATCACTGTCCCATCTAGTCCTCATCTCAACATTACAAACTTATGAAGGTACTGAGGAGATTCTGGCTCTCTTAGTGACATGATTTTGGTATGAAACATCTCTCCCTCCTTAGTACAAACTCAGCCTGTAATGCTACCATACCTCTAGTGGAAATTCTGTAAGTATTTCCAATTAATAGTGAAGAATAAGAATTGGGAGGTAGTAGTGAAAATTTTACTATTTTAATTGCACATGGGTATCGCATTATCTAAGATACTTTTGTTACTAAAAAGTTGTTTTGAAAAATTCTTACTGCACATAAATTTACATCCATCCATTACCTCACCATGAACATTTAGATTTCCTCTGTAAAGAATACACACATCACTCAGCATTTAAAGACAATTACTCAGCCTATAGACCTCTTGCCTTAATTACTCTTGGAATTTTTACACACTTTCTTCATCAACTGATTTTTCTTTCCAATGACGTCACTGCAATTGTTTCTATACAGCCTGAATGTTTTACATTACTTAGGCAGCCAGATAGCTGCCTTAGACTTGAATTGCTCAGCCATTTTTGGAACTCAGTCCCCTGTAAGATTTTGCTTCTCTACTTTTCAGGGTGGTTTCCAGCCAGCCATGATAGTGTGACCTGAGGGAAGATCACAGTCATTTAGCATTTCTGTCTCCCAGCGTCTTGGCTTTATTATAACATGGGAGCAGTGGTTTCTCTGAGCACAGGGGCTCATGTCACCTTTTCCTGGGCAGGTCAGGTAACAATCATGAGTTCAGCAGAGGCACTGTGATTGAAATCTCTGGCATCATTTGTGCCTTGGAGTGCTTCTGCTAAGACTCATAGATTTATTCATTGATCAAAGCAAGATCCCTAAACAGAGCTCCAGAAAGCACTTTACTTGTGCTTAATTTTAAGTCTGTGGGCAGTTTCATATGTTCAAAAGTTCTGTGTTTTCCTGGACTGGAGTCCTTGCCAGGCTTTACAAAGTTTGCAAGACTTGCTCTAACATGGAAGCCCCAGAAAGCCTGTCCTTTTTCCTATACATTTCAAGGAATCAGTATCAGTGTACCATGAACTAACTAAAGAATGAAAAATGCATAGTTTGGCAATTTTCCTCAGCATCTAGCAAATAATTTATTATCAACAATTGCCAATAATTCAGCAGCAGCCTCTCTTTTATTGCCTCTATTTTTTGCCAAAAATTCTTCCTTATTTTAGTTAGTCTGGCTGAACAGGGCAGAACATGTTTGTAACATTTTGAAAACTTTTTCATCTAAAGTGACAAAGACCTTTCCTCCAGGGCACCAGTACAACAGCAAAACCCTGTACCTGAGTTAATAAGTAAGAGCAAAACAAGTAAAACCTTGGGATTTAGCACTTTTTCCAATTGTGATTTTACAGAGTCCCTGTTCATCAGCATTTATTATTTACCTTTTAGCTTCATAGAATTTCCTTTTCACTTGGGACTTGGGTTATTGCTTTGCAAATTGTATATTAATATTGCTTACCTACAAATACTTTAGGTATGATCCCAAGGGCAGTGCTATATGCAATTTGATGAATATTTGAACTTTTAAAATTCAGTAGCATTTATTTTAACCAGAACTAAAAGACAAAGTTGAATTCCAAGTTTGGTGATTAATTTGCATCTACTTAAAGACAGAATAAAGTAGGGCAAAATTCACTCCTTTGCAGAAGATTTGCAATTAAGTTTTTGTTTTGTTTAAAAGTTCCCAACAACAGACCTTATACGCTTGAAAAAGCCAGTCCTGACACAAAGAGAAAATACTAGTTTTAACTAGGAAGGAGAAAAATATTTAAGACACATATGCCTGCTTAGAAAATTTGGGACTGTAACAACTTTTGAAGAAACCTGGCAGAGTAGTTTGTAAAACAAACAGTTGTTCCTTCTTTGGATATTAGTAAGACATCATGAGAAAATTAGAAGAGCTAAAGTATTCTCAGATGTTTGCAATGAACACTCCCCAGTTCAGTGTTTGGAAAATGCAATGTGTAAAATTTCCCATAAACAAAAGGTTTTTTAAAATGTCAGTTCTGGGATGTTCTTGGCTGAGATTGCTGGAACAAATAGAAATAGGTTTGTGAACATAAATAGCTGATGTGGAGTGTCCTTGGCAATGTCTGTGCTAATAAGTCAAAAATAAAAATAAAGAGTAAAATTACAACTCAAATAGTGACAGAGCTGGGAAACTGGGAGTTCAGATTGCCTGTCCATTTTCTCTCATCCTGCTACAACTTGCTGTGTTAGAACACCTGGTATAAAAGCTGTCACCAGCCAGAAATCCCAGAACCAAACTACAAACTACATTCTGAATAAGGATATGTGTGAACCTCCCATCTTGCAGCCTGAAGTGTTTCATGCAGTAACTGACTAGATGGGTGATATGTGCCTTTCACAGAGAGGATATTCCTCAAAAAAGACCATAATCTGGTTGACTCCTTTTTATTTCACAAAAACGCCCTATGGATAAATAATCAAATTCCAGGACAGCATGTCTAGAAGATAAAACAAAGCTTTGAAATACAACTGTGATCAGCAGTGAGAAGTAGAAGGGACAAAGCCCAAACTCTAGGAATAAAACCAGTTTCTTACCTTTCTGTCATGATTTGATTAGCAGCAACAGGTTCCAGGTTCGATTTCTGGCTCTTTTCTCAGAAACCTAAGAAAATTAAACCAAACGGGTTGAGTATTCAGTGAATGATACTTTCATCATTGCAGTGAATGAAAACACATAACTTCACTGGAGGGACAGAGGTGAAAAGAGTAAAAAATTAAATTCACTGAACAGCTGCTTTTCCCCTAAATATAGTAATAATTAGCAAAATCATTACTCATTCATAGTCACAACGAAGAATTTGATCCTTTGTGACCAAACCCTCTATTCCCATCTGCTTTAATCTAAACCATTCTGAATAACCAATCTGCAAGCATGAGATTTCATATGAGATTAGATCAATTACATCACATTGACCACAGATAGGTACTGAATTACTGAGATTTTCCTGCTTCATTACAAGCATACAATGTCATCAGATTTTTAGGAGAGGTTGTTTTTGGGTATGGATTGTCATGGTAGGGGTTTTCACAGTGTTTGTTCTGTTTGGGGGATTTTTTTTCTTGGCTGTGTGGTTTGTTTTGTTTTGTTTTGTTTTTTAATAGTCCTTAAAAGGCAAAACAAAATACAAAGTGAAGTTCTTTTGGACCTCTCTTACTACCATTGCCAAAAACATTCCTTCTGACCATTTGTTTTCTGGACAGGGCTCCTCACCTCTTTTGGGCCTTAGCTGTCAGAGTTTTCTGCATTTGAGAAAAGATATGTGCCTGTGCCTGCACAAGAGACTTTTAATTTGGAAACCAGGACAAAAATTTTGTTTTACAAAAAGGCTTTTTTTTTTTATCTAAAATTGCACAGAAGGCATTACAGATCAGTTGCAATCACAGCTAAAGCTGCAAAAGGTCAGTGCAAAGCAGCAGAGGAAGCTCCAAAGAATAATTACTGGCTATTGGTCTGCTTGAAACCATAATCTCTCTCCCACTATCTTGGGGGCTCTCCTTTACCCTCTCTGGGTTCAGACCTCAGAGCACTGTGCAGCTGTCTCTAAATCACTCTTTCAATGTGCTCAGCACATGAGCACCTATACACAAAACATGCAAATGTGGCTCCTGTCAGTAGCTCAGCATTTTCTCTCTGTTTTCTCTCTCTGGATGACCCAGTGCTGAGGATCACTGCTGCCAGGAATGGCCTGGGCTCACAAACAAGCATGCCACAAGGCAGTGTAGCAAGACCTGCATTATTATTACGCCTGCCTGGCGTGCCAGCACATGCACCAAGCCCCCTCAAAGCATTTACTCATTGCTTTTACTGAGCCAGCTACTCAACCACAGCAGCAATGAGTACCTACCCAGAAGAGCAATCATCTGCACCATGGCAAACCCCACACCAGATGCAGAAACAGCTATAAAAGCAGGCAAAACGGGAACCAGAGGTTGGGCTCCTCCTGCCAAGAAGTAACTTGGGTGGATCAGCATGCCCCAAGGCCATTGTGCTTTTATGGACAAACCAGGCTGCTTTTATGAGCCCTTGCTAGCTGTACACAAGGAAACCAAACACGGGATCACAGAATCTTAAAACAACTTAGGCCAAAAGAGACCTCTGGAGCCATCTTGTCCCATGTATGCTCAAAACTGGGCTGACTTGGATCAGGTTAGGACCACCTACAAGTCTGTAACACACTTTACTCTCTGTTGTGTTAAAGACCCAGACACTGGGCACCCCATGCACATGTACCCATGATGATATTTTGGATCACATCAACTACAATACCCATAAAATCTGCTAAATAGAGGGGCAAAAAGAAGAAACTGCAATGAGGAATAGCATGTTCAGACCAAATTCAGACCCCAAGCTTTCTTCTAACCTCAGCAGAAATACTTAACATGGGTTCAATGCATACAGTGCTATTAAAAACCAAACACATCCAAGGAACCCAGTGAGGTCTGCATTTTACATTCTGGCCTTGCTGATATGTGTTTAGTCCACCAGAGCTGAGCAGATGTGAAAGGAGAAGGGAAAGCATCTGTAAATGCCACACATTTAAAAACAGCCAGCTGGATCCTATTGACAGTGCTCAAAAACATCAGAGTATTTATCATGTCACACTCCCAGGATGGGGCCAAAGCACAGACTCTGGGTTAGCAATTGCTGTTTTCATTTACTTGGCTTTAGCTGAGAGTTAGGAAAAACATCACTTCAAACGAGGAATTTCTCCTTTGGTGAACTTTACCTGTTACTTGGAAATGTAGGAAAGGTAAGAAAACAGAAAGAACCTCCCCAGCCTCAGCTGGAAAGAGTGCTTAAGACAGAAGACAGTAATTTACTTGCTTCCATAATCATGGCAAACTGAGCATTCTGCTCTGTTTATTGATTCAATTACACTGTTTTCAAATAGTTTAGCCAAAAAGTTTTATCTGAAAGTTTTACTTCTTACTAAAAATCACTGCTGCTAATTTACCAAAGGTAGAACAAGACAAAGACGCTGAACATGTGGATACTAAAGTAAATTATTTCTCTAGCAATGAAAACATGAAAACTCTTAGAACTTCCTTCTGCTGTTCATGACTTTTTAATGGTCTGGATGACCTTGAGAGAAAAAGCAAATATTAAGAATCTGATCTGAGTTTTCTGTGACATAAAGAAATGAAATATATGAAATAAATGAAAGGCAATTGCTTGCATTTATAGTATTGTCAATGGCACACTTCAATCAGTACTCATTTATTTAGCCTATCTAGTCTCTTTGTGTGTAAGCACATAGAGGTGATATAAGAAGTTTAGACAATTTTCTTCAGTGTGCAAAAATACTGTCATAATCCCAGTGAAAAATAAGAAATAAATATTAATCTTATAACATAAACCTGTCCTGGTATCTTAATGGTTCCTTTATCAAAATTCAAAAAAGCTTAACTGATTCGAAAGTAATTTTGCCATATGAAATGAAGAAATATAAAATGTAGATGTAGTAAGGGACAATCCAACCTTTTTTGTGATGCCTACTGTCAAGAAGCCTTCACACTCATAGCAGTTTTAAGCTTTTGGCCACAACAAAAGTAACAGCAAAGTTCTCACAGTACAGACACAGCTTGTGTTAAGGGTTTCTGGAGGCCAAAAAAAAAGCAAAGTGGTAAAAGGTACATAGGAAACAGAGACACACAAATATTCTGAAGTGACATTCCACTCAGGCAGGCTCACAAATTTCTACTAGATTTGTAGAACTCACTGAGTCTTGACATCACCATCAAACCCCATTCTTCCTGCATTAGTTTTTATGGATGAACATTGCCACACCTCCGGCTGGACCACTCCAGAAACTGAAACTGAAGTTTTCCAGCTGAAAACTTGTCTCTTTTCTCTCATCCACCAGTGTCATGTCCTGTGATGTTTCACTTGCCAGGACTGTGAAGTCCCACAGATTACAAAGGGTCTGCCTACACTTCTATTTGTTCCCACATAAATAAATTCAAACAGTCTAAGTATTTGGTATTTTACCCTTTCATGCTTTCCAGAAAATGCATTAAAGCCTAGTTACCACTGTAAACCCACCCTTTCCTGAACAGTGTGGCAGAGGTACAAGCCAAAGGGACAATATTAATATATTCTCATCTCACCCAGGATACCTCAGTCTCAACAGTTGCACAAAAAAAAACCAATGAACACACCCCACCCTAAATCCCCTTCCCCACAAAAACCCTAAAAAATATTCCTGACCATAAAAATACTGCAACTTTTGTTTAGCTAAATTTATATATAACCTTCCCTTGTTTCCCTCTGTTTGTTTTTAAACAAAAATACCCAACACTGCATGCTCCAAGGAAACACAACTAAAGGAAATTGTACAGTTCTGATTTCTTGTAACCACTTTAATTTAATTTTGCTTCCCTCACCTTTTTTACTTATGTAAACTGATTAAAATGTTTTTAATAACAATGATAATTTGGTCAATGATAAGAATAAGAGGGTTTTCTGAAGGAGGTTCTCTTTCACATAAATGTACACATATTTAGTCTGCATTCAGTGAACACTTTCTCCCTGTGTAATAGAGAGCCAGAAAATCATCTGTCAGGGGATGATGGATGATGAACTCTGCTACTTAGGCCTCAGGGCCCAGCCCTGCTGCTATACTTGACTTAGCCTTCAGTAGGCACTAAGTGCTCTGTCAGATTCATGCCAAGGGAAAAGCATATGCCTGGAACTCCCCAAAGTGTGGGAACCAGAATAAACAGAGACATTTTTAATGTTACCACACATTTTAAATCTGCTGTGTCACTTTCCTGTAAGCATTGTTCATATTTTTGTAATACATACAGTCATTGTGGGTTTGTTGCTCTGCCCATCGCCTCTGTGCTTTGTTGTACACTAACCAAGAAAACAAATGAAAAATAAAAGGAATGCACAGCATCCATGACCATTTGGCTGACTACTGCACTCTTTTAGCAAAGCAGAGATAAGTTCTTGGGGTTTTCTTTTCTCCCTTCTCCTTGACAGTGCTTTTCTTGGTTTGTTGCAATAAGGCTTTTCTCACCCCGTGCAGCTGTATTAATTCAGGGGTTCTTTTAAAGTACTCCTGGGTGTTGTATCACCACACATGGATATGTACAGCAGGGCTACAGTTAAAAGTCATCTTCCCCTCTTCCTTACACCCCAAAAATTCAATCAATCACTGAATTATTCTGCTTTGCTTGGATGGACTACAGGACTCTCAAAATCATTATGATTATGAGCCTAAGGTCCCATAGGTCCAAGGTAAAATGATGGTTTCAAACTTATGCCAATCATAAGCATGGTTTTCTAATGCATATATTTATTTCATATTGCCTAACCACTGATTATAACCAGGCTTTAAAAACAAATTTTTTAAAAGAGAATTGGTCAAATGCACTATGATGGAATTTTTATCCTTCAGAAATTCCTCAGCAATGAATATCTGTGTCTCCTTTTCTTTCATCACAGCCCTCTTTAGATAAAATATTTATAATGTGGCAAGTAATAAAAGGTTTTATTCATTGTTTAGGGGAGGCTGACAGAAAATTCCAAAAATTAATAGCTGTTCAAATTACACAAAATAATATTGAGGATTTTTTCCCCCCCCACCACTGCAGGTATCTTTATTCATAGAGATCAGTATAGAAGCTTTGTGAAAAAACTTCTCATTTAGATGTCCCTTCAGTCCAAAAGGGATATTCTGCAGCCCTGATTTACCACTGGATAAATTCTAAGGAAGGAGCTTACCAGCATTTTAGTCCCTTCTTATACCTTCTCAGAACTAATTCAGAATTCATTGAGGCCTAACACATCTGAAAAAAATTCCTGCATTTACATTCTTAAATCAGTCATGTTAACCCTTACAGGCACCAGCAGGACTCCTGCAGCACCAGAAGGGGATGCAGCAAGACAGGGACAGGCAGTCAAAGAAAAAAAAAAAAAGACATTTTTAGGCCAGAGTCACTGTCACAATTCCAGAAAAATTAAAATTTCTTTGATTTTGACATGAATATCAAAGCATGATGCCTAATTCCTGAAAACCAGCCTGCCCTAGCCACAAAAGGACTGTCATTTGCAACCACAATGTTGAAAACTGAAATCAGATCATTAGACAAGGATCCATTCCTCCACAGTCTTAGTAGGCATTTCTTCCCTAGAATACACATTAATACAAGAAGATATCCAAAGGCCCATTCATCTTATTTTACAGATGGGTTTGGCTGACAGCTATGAGCCTGCCTTGCCTTTCATTTCAATGCATTCATCCCAGCACCACTCCAGGCTTCCCTACAAAATATATCCATCATTCAACAGCAGCAGAACAGTTTAAATGCTCTTATCTACTCACTTGAAATCCCACCCCCCAGGCAAACTGTTCCCTGAGATGATCTTTACCCTTCATTTGAGTCTAATGCACCAAGACCTAAAAGGACATTATGTCCAGAGACTGGTGTGGCTACAGTAACAATTACCAGTTCAGCAAATCAGCTTCTCGTTGCAAGCACTTCTCAGGCTATATATAAGCCAAGAAGAACCTAGAATCCTTGTGTCAGCAATTCTCAAAGACTATTTTAAATGGTATCAAGTTTAATAAAACTTTTACAACACAGTACAGAGTGTACTTTGTGTTCCTTTGAAATTGATGGAACAAGCCAATTTTTCCAGGTTTGTAGGCATAACATTTATTAAATTATAATAAGAAAATAGCTATTTAAAGCCATGAAATGAAATACTATAATATACATTTAAAGGTCAACAACTGCATGAGTTTCCTTATTATATATTTTATCTGAGAAGCACTGGGATAAAAGGAGCTCTTGACTCTTTCCATGTGCAAGCTGCACACTCACTATTCCCTGCCCTGAATTGGACAAGAAATTACATACTCTTAGGAATGGCCCTCCTTCACCCAAGCCTCTTACAGAACTGCCTACAGTACAGAACCACCCATTAAGATGGTGACTTACATCCTTTAAATATTTTCCAGCACATGTATCACATATAGATGGAACTTTTGTAGCTGCAATAACAAGGTCACACTGAAATAGAGTGATTTTATTCCATCTCTGCACTATACTTCCTTTAGGATGTTTCTTAAATCAGTTTTACCACCTCCACCCCTCAATTTCCTTTCTGCAACAAATGGAAGCTTAATATGTTCTTTAGAAAGGAAGAGTGGCTGCTTTAACTAATATTGCCAAACAGAAACAACAAAGATGATCAACAAAGAAAAGCCAATGAGAAAATACCCAGATGAAGTGGAAACTTTAGCACCAAGAGTCTGGAAAGAAATGTGATCTAGGTTTTGGTATTTAAAAGCATTTTAATTTTTCAGTATTAAAACATTTTTTATTTCTTCCTAAATATATTTAACATCAAACTTGAAGTACAAGGAAACATTGCTGGAGGTTTTCAAGTGCTATTTCAGTGGGCCTAATTCCACACTCTTCACTTAAGCTGAGTTGGTATTTAGAAGGATTTAAATAGGACTTCAATTTAGCAGCCCTTAGAGTGATGCATCTTCCTGGATGCTCAAACAGAATACACAGACAAGAGCACAGCATAAACCTTTTGTTTTTTAATAATTGCAACTATTTTTCCAAATTCTTAACATAAACCCCTACATTGTAGCACACTGAAATATAGTCTTTGTGATATAGAACTGTCTAAGTTTGACAGAACTCAGAAATCTTCATTATTTCCTTTTTCTCTGTGGATATATACATATACTGCCTATGGAGCCTGATATAAATCCATTGACATCTATGGAACACTTCAATAGAAAGTAATTTGGATGAGTACAGGCAGCCCTATGCCTTTAGGCTGCTAATCAGCTTTTGAGCATTAAATTCAGCTGGCGTAAATGATATATAAAAATACAGAGAGACACTCTTATAGCATTCATCGAATATGTAAAATACAACACACAAACACTATCACAAGACACAGGTCCAGGTGTTTAAAGATGAATGTTGTAAAATTGGCACAACTCTGAAAAACACAGCTGTGATTAGGATATAATTATCTTTTGCAAGAAATCCATTTCAGAGCTATAATTCTTTGCTGCTTGAAACAGGAACAGATTTTTATTATTTTCTACCCACCTTAATTCTGCAAAGTCTGTGCAGCTATAAAAGAGTGATTGGGATTTCTAGTCTAGCTCAGAGTTCTAAGCAAATTTTTTTCTAGCTGATTAAATAAAAGCAAATTCTTGTGAGACACCTAGCTTTAATTTTGGATCTCAGATTCATAGAACAGGGCTGTCAGCAAAACCACCTATTATTTACTACTGGATACAAATGATACAAAAATAATTGGAAGAAACAAGGACACCACATATATTTTTAAGTTACACAGCTTACCTGCATTGAGATTTTATATATGAAACATTTCTTCACATTATGTCAGAAAATAATTCTACAGGTGTATGAATTCAGAAAATCATGGATGCACAGGTCACCAGCTGAACTTGCTTGTACATTATATTCTGCATAGGCACCCACAGAAATACACATGAATGCCATATGCATACTTATATTTTTCAGATCACAGCCTGTTACCATTTGAATACAACTGCTAAATTGCACGAGCCATATTGTTATAATAGGCTCAAGGTAGGCAGAGATATAGATATGGATATATAAATCTCCTTCTACCACATGGAGAATTTTCTTCAGACATAGAGTAAATACAAAAGGGGAAAAATCTCTCCCTAAGAATCAGCTCTATCCTGTTTGAAAAATCCTTCCTGAGGCCAAACACACCATCTACAACAAAACTACCAAAACTTGAAAAGATTAATTTTTACAGTGATTTAAAACATTAGAGAAAACAATCTATCTAGATGGTATTTCCCCCTTCTAAGTTTGTAATGCAAAATGGGAAATAAGATATTACAGGATTTAAAAATCACAACCTATATATGGGCTGTATCATTTGCAAAGCCTAGATATTAATATTAGAATCTACTTCTGAGAAAATTATTGTCTATTTTAAAAATATTTTTTTATGTTTGGTAAGTTTAATTTAAAGAATGTAAGACTGCAGACAAGATGATTTTTCCAGTATCTTAGTCATAAAATTATATCACTGCTACATATTTACAATATGGTTAAATAGCAGTCATAAATTAAAGGAAGAGTCTAATAATTTAGACTGTTCTATAACAATACTAAAGGCAAGTAAAAATAAAATACTCCATCTGGATGTTTCAATTAAAATATGTTACATCTTATTGAGAAAATATTTGGAATTAATATAGCCAAATATACAGAAAAAAATCCTTCTGCTCTGATGAACTAAAACTGATTCAATTCTGCCAAGGGCTCTGGCCACGGGAGAGAAGCTGCACTGGATTACACAGCACTATTGAGCCACCTTCTTTAACTAGGTATTTTAAAAAGTCATGATCCCCTTTTCCATAGCTGCTCTCTGTAAACATTTGGGAAATGAATTGCTCAGCAGCCATAAAAAGTAGAAAGCACTGGACTTGGAAAAAAAATAGCTGTATTTCTTGAAAGAGACTAGATTGCTTCCTGTAATATGAAAGCAAAGCTTAAAAGATATGTAAGATCTGAGGAGATCTATTGTAAAAGGATAAAATTCACCCTCTGTAAAGTATCAAGATTTGCCCAGTGGTTAGCCATGATTAAGTGGTATTTTACAGATTTAGGTAGGACATAAGAGAATAACAGATATTATACTGACCGTCTACTATTTGCATTAATTTACCACATAGAGCTAACGAAGATATCAACACTTGAGTTACACCTCACTTTGAATTAGTCAGTTAAAATAACTACACTGCAAAATAATTTCTAGACCCACTTTATCACCTTGCCATCTCATTACAGGCATTTAAACTTCCCAAACTCTGTCTTACACTTCTTTAAATGAGTTAGAATCTCTGTAACTGTTTTTTTCTGTTATGTGTGGAAACCAAGTGTGCAGATAAAATGGATTAAAAGACTCCAGGAGTAGTGGCACTGAGCTAGGATACCTTCTTTCTTTCTCTCTGTAAATCATGTGTGTTTTGGAATAAGTCACACCAACAGCACATGCAGCCTACATACTGGAGCAGGACTCCCAGAGAGCACATTGATGCTCCAAGTCTAGCCATGTTTAAGAGGCATTTGGAAAAATATCCTTTGCAACGTCTTAACTTTTGGTCAGCCCTGAGTTGCTCAGGAAGTTGGACTAGATGATCCTTATAGGTCCCTTCCAACTAAAATATTCTATTTTCTTCTAAACTTAAACCCTTCATAATTCTTTAACATATTCTAGCCAAAAGTACCAATACCCTAGAGTCAAGGAATTGCATGGATGGTTCTGGGAGAAAGCTTGGTAAGATACTTGAATTATAACCCATAGGAACAAGTTGTAAGTGAAGGAGACTAGAATAGATTTTGCAGGTTAAGAATGTTTGCAATTAACTCAGAAATCAGAAAAAGTCCTGAGTGTTCTGGTGAGGAGGCTGCTCTGCTTGTAGTGGGGATGGTGTAAAGGCATCACTCAAAGACCAACTCTGCATGAACCAGAGTATGTCTTGGGCTCTGCTCCTTTCCCCAAACTCTCTTTGGAAGAACATTGCCATGATCAGGGAAACACTACAAGAATGAAAATTCTCACTTCCTGAACTCTACAGCTAAAGTGAAGTTCAGCTGAAGAAAGCATATTTCCACATAGAAGTAAATTGGACTAGTTTATTAATTCAGCAAACTCCTGTCCTCAAAAAGTGACTAGAAATCTCAGGACAAATAAATTTCAGTCAAATTTTACTATTTCTGTACTTTCCATTAATTCTCAACAGGAGAACTAGAGGAAAATGTGCACTTTATTTTAAAACTGTTCCTTGTCTTCTCTCTTTTTTTTTTTTTTTTTTTTTTTTTTTTTTTTTTTTTTTTTTTTTTTTTTTTTTTTTTTTTTTGTGGTAGCAGGATGGAGAGCAAGAGACAGAGACTGCAAATTAATAATGATAAAGATTATTTCTCTGAATATTTTTGAGCCTCAAAAAACCTCAATTCTCAATTTTATAATCCAGTAACATTTGTTTAGAGAATTTGTCTCATTCCCAAAACAGTGTGCCAGCAAATCAGGTCCAAACTCTGTAGTTATCAAAACGACTTTGAGTTCAGCAGTTTTTAAACCCTGTTAATAAATGTGGAATCTGTGATATGTCCAAAAAAAATTAGGCTATTTTTTGACATGCCAAGCAGCCCAGTGCATTAATTAGGGTCCTGACAATTTTATGGGAAGTATCATCTAAACATAGAAAATCAGGAAACACTTATAAAGAAATATACTCACAGTCTGAAATAGGAAGAGAGATTGTTGGATGAATGACTTAGAGCATGATTCAGTAGCTATAAACCTATCTGGGAATATTTAAGTCAAGATCCATGATTTGTATCTATAGAAAATATGAGAGTTGGCAGTAGATTTCTAGATTTGCTTTGTAAATTGGTTAGGAAATTATTTCCTGTGTGTAACATTTTTGCAGATGCTAATCATGTTTTTGGACTGGGATGTGAAGACATGCAGGTCAATTTTAGGAGATGCCTCCTCTTTCCTGCTATCTCCCCCTCTTCTCCTCTGTGGGTGGGGCAGCAATAAAGCACACTTGAGAGTTGGAAACTAAAACTTAAAAGAGTTTTCCTTCAAAAAGGAAGTGGGGAAAAAAGAGGAGAAAAGCATGAATTATGATGAACAATTAACTGACTGCAGCAACGTTTTCCCCATAGAAGGAGACTGGTAAATGTTGGGAAAACAAATCTTCATAATTATTGACACTTGTCCTGGAGTAAGTCTAAGCCAAACCATTAAGTTGTTCAACCACAAAGAGATGATTATAATTATTCTAAAAATCTGGCTGTACTTTTCTTTTGGAAATAGAAGGTGAGGTGAAAAATAGAGTTTATGTCTGCATGTTCAACAAGACAAATCAAACTAACTTTTATTTTTTATTGTTGAATTTAGGAGGAGAAAAAGAAAACTAGAAAGGGCCACTGGAGTATTTCTGAGGTGATAAAATGCTAAACTGAATACACTATTTTTCAACTAAAACATCTGAGACATTTCTTCATTTTCCTTATAATGAAAATGTTGAGAAAATGTTCGAGTGGGATTGTCAGAAATAGGGATTTCCAAAAAACCTTATCTACATAATCAGAGTGCCAGCTTAGAAGAGGAATGGTAGCATTGAAGCTACATGATCTTAAAGGTGACTCTTTCTTAAAAGGCTGCAAAATAAGACAACTTCCAAACCAAAAGAGAAAAGCTTTCTAGTCACCAAAAGTGAAATTAGCAATCTCTGAGGAAGAAAACATCAACTAAACACTTCCCAGTATTACCCTTCATAACTGGGATAAACCAGTTTATTTTAAATGTTCTGAGCTAATAGTCTTTTATCATGCCATGTAGTGTCTTTATGGCTACATCTTGTTCCAATTTTGGTTTCATCCATTCCCATCTCCAAACGATCATAACTTTCATACAGGCTTGCCATGCACCAGATTCCATCTGTCTGTGACCTTGAATAAACAAGGGGCCTTTGATGTTCTTATGCACTTCAAACCACTTTGTCATTTCCAGTGATATATGAGCCACACTGTAGTGAAATGCAGTCATCACTGGTTTGTGGAAGTGCCTTCCTGCTTCTTCTCTTGATGTAAGTTTACCATAGAACAAATTTACTGTAATCTTTGTGTTAACTTGTGCTTCCCTACAAAGTGAGAAAGAGGTCAGCAAAACAGCAGCAGGAGGCTAGAAATAGAAATCCTGCATGTACAGCATCATGACAGCCAAAAAACAAGGGTCTGTATCTAGAAGAAATAGAAAAACCAAATCACACAAACCCCATCCTACAAACCAACTGACAATCAGAACAACTTCTTGAAAACAAGCATTACAAGGAATTTGTTAACTGATGGACAGATTTACACACCCAGCACAGCAGCTTTGTTGTGGCATTGTGTGTTCATCCTGTTACATTTCAAGGCTGCTGTAGGAGGCTGTTGGGTTTTGGCACTGTCAAAATGAAACAGAGATGATGTGGTACCATATGTCAGGCAGCTGAAGGAAAGGATTCCTGCTCTAGCATGTTTGCCTTTCCAGTCTGGAGGGAGTGTTAACCAATGGAGCAGGAGAGGTGGGTGGGCCAGCACAGGGAGGGACAGGGTGGTTTTGCTTTTGCCCTGACATCTCAGCAGTCCTGCTGCACTTCTAAGACTCATGTCTGGATGTTTCTGCACCAGCCAAATGCAGAAAGAGTTCATCTTTTCCTCCAAGACAAAAACGCAAGCACAAAGTAAAACCCTCCAGCAATTATTTTTTAATGCAGATGCATGTTTATTTCATGCCCTCAAGCCTTTTAGTCCTGGTTGTTTGTGACAAACATTCCACAATAGACTGTTTAAAGTCTGGCATATGTGCCAGTGCTAAAAAACATACAGTAGAAGACATAAGACAATTAAAATGAAAGACGACAACAACATGCTGCTAATGGTTTTAAATTATTACATTGTAGAATAGTTACTGGTACATCATGGAAGAGCTATCCCCACAGCTCTGCACAAGCCTGAGCTCCATCAATAAAATAATCTTTATCATGTAATACATTGGTTTTCTGCTACAATGATGTTTGTGCTTACAGTCCAGCATCTTGTAACTATGGATAAAAGAATGACACAACTACACTCCAATTAGTTCAGGATATGACAGGCTTTCATGGGCCACCTCCCCAGTCAATATCTGCTGAGGAGACACCATTGATTGACTTCCAAGGTGGAGCTGTACTCAATAAATACAACAAGATGGCCTGCAAGCCCCAAGGTGGCCAGACTGCAGGAATTTGTAGTAACTTACAGAATAACTGATTTCTAGGAGAAATCTGACATAAATAGCATCCAAGATGCACCATGAATTAGCTCCCAGAGGATCTGAAGCAGACACTGGTGTGTAAGTTGGCTTCCAGTGCTGGCTTACCTTTTACCACAACATTTCAATTTTTTGTGTAGCCCCCGTTCAACCAGGAGTCCCAGAAGACGGTATTTTGAAAATAGATTTAGACACCTGAATGATGGTAGTATTTTTTTTTTAAAGTTACCTATATACAAATAGACTCACAAAAATAACAAAAAAAAACCCCATTTTTCTAACTTGGCAAGGAACAATAGTGAGTTACGTTTTTTTCATCATGAAATACAGACGTGTATCAATGTCTTTTCTTTCTTCTTTTTGAGTTTGTTTGGGGAGGTTTAGGTAAAATATGAAAAAGAAACACGGGAATATTTCATAATAACCTATGACCAAGTAACTAAGGGCTCCTCTGGGATGTAAGAAGCTGGCATTTGAGTTTCATGCTTCCCCCATTCCAGACAAATGCCCTTGTCACTCATGTTCTTACCTATTACTGGGTAGCTTGCTGCCTTCATACAAATGGCAAAGTTAATATTTTCAAATAAAGATTTTTAAAATTCAGATTTCAGCAATGTGAAGCTCTAGTTGGATTAAACAGATATCACTTTTGAAAAGCTTAATTTTTGAAACATAAATGGAAAATTACATCCTCTACTCTAAGAAATGACTACCAGGAGCTAACTCCTTTTTTTAGTTCTTCTCTTATGCAATATCTGTGCTTTATAAATATTTCAGACAGAGTTTTTAATGCCATTTTAAAAATAAAGATATTGCATTCAAGAAAGACCAAGCAGAAAAAAAATAATCTCATTGTTGTCCTCTTATGTTACTGTCACAACAAGTAGCAGTAACATATTTTTCTCCACCCAGCTTATATTTACATAATGATAACTGAGCATGCTAACTGCAAAGGCACTCCAAGCAGCTAAAAAAAGTTAATATGGAGTAAGAATTTTCACATAAGAGCTTTTCAAATAAGAGCTTCACAGAAAGTTTTCACACAAAGCAAATATTTTTAATACAGCTTCCCCTCCCCTCCTACAAAGCTTAACTGCTCTAAATTATTGAAGTATTAGAGAGACTTGAAATTCTTAAGCAATTCTGAAACACATTTGTAAGGAATATTAGCTGTTTGAATGGAGAAGAAGCATTACTTTCAATGTGGTGTTGGTAGCTGGGATCATGGCAGGGATGTTTGCCTAAGAGCACCAAGGAAATCTCCAGAGAAACCAAGGGTGTCTGCACACAGCATGTGCCACGGCCACTGGCCCATCCTTTCCAGAGCTCAGTAAGAGTTAAACCCCATTCTCTTGCTGACAATGAGACATTTTTACCTGCCAGAGCTCACCAAAGGCAGACTGAAACCCTCACACCAACAGCCTCACATGGCTCTGCAGTGGGATTATACCCAAAGGGAATTTTAGTCCCTTCATGGAAAGTTAAGGATGCAATTTAAATGCCTCTTTCTCAAAGCTCAAGAGAGCTGGCTGAAACAATTGTGAAAATAAGTCTCAGTGCACATTTGTCTAAACCAACTGAAGCAGCCAGCCTGAGAAGGGGAAGAGATTCTCTGATACAAAAGACCATGGACAAGTCAAGAAAAATTATCAAGAAAGGTTCCATTATCTTGGAATGGAAATTTCCATATCCTGCAAGACATCTAAGCAAGCTCTCTGTGGAGTCAATTCATGGTCTGAAAACACCAAATATCTATCAAAATTAATTTGGGTGAAAATTATTAAAAATGCTCTTAATTTTTAAGAGCATGCATTTAAAGTATTGCAGGTGAAATGCTTATGTAACAAGCAAAGACCAAACTACTGTATGTTTCAGACAAACCAGAAATCCAGTGCTCAGAAGAATAAACATTCATAAACTCTGCAATCTAATTTTATACAGCAACAAAAACGTACAATAAATTTCACAATCTTATTGATCCTAATACCATTGGCATTGCCCCAGCAATTGATTTAGCCATTTGATCATCAGTAGAAAAGGAAGGGGAATATAATATTTTAGTGGACTTCATAAATTCTAAGCCTCAGCTTTCAAGCCCGACCAATAATACAATAAACCATGGAGATTATAAATGGAACAACTAAAGTTTTGTAATTACAACATGGTTTATAATGCAATAATTTAGCAAATGGCAGGCATGTTTGATTTATGCAAGATGCAGAATAGTAGGTTGTTTCTCATCAGACTTGTAGCAATACATTTTCTAATAAATATTCAGAACAATCAAATTTTGTGTCTCAGCCTCTCCAAATGGTGATTGCTTGTGTGGCATTGTCTAAATTCAAGAGATTGTTTTAAAAGTGAAACAGATCTATTTCCCATCTTGCTTCTACAGATTTTTGAACCTAGTGCTTATTTTATCTATAGAGAGTGAAATGGTTTTGGTTTTTTCCATGATAGGAGGGTCATTAAATACCTACAATAGACACAATATCTAGTGTTGCCCAGTCAGTCTAAAAGGCTTAGAAACTGCAGTAGCATCATTCAGTTACTGGGTTGCTTTGCCAGCCTTTCTACTTGCAGGTGTGTGCAGAATAACATTTCCCCACTCTGCCCATGTAGCACCTGCCCCTCACAGGAGGTTTCTGGACTGGGGCTTTGTTTTTCTGCATCTCTGAAATATATTTTAAGGTTGGTTTGGGGTTTTTTGGGGTTTTTTGTTTGTTTGTTTGCTTTTCTTTCAGCAATAGCAACAGATTACAAAAAAAACCCAAAACAACAACAACAAAAAAAAACCCTCAGAGTAAATCAGGTACTGGATGCTTTGATTCAGTTTTAAACCTACCCCTCCAGCTACACCCAGAAGCACCTTCTGCTGCCAACAGACCTGATGAGCCCAAAAACTGTCTCAGCCATTGGTACAGAGTGGTCACTGCACTTTACAGATAGCAAGAATCCTGTAGACATAGAACCTTCCTAAAGTGGCTTCCAGGTTGTTAAAGGTCAGACTTTTAAAATGATACACTGAGAACAAGAGGTCTGCATGCCACTGGGTGAGTTGTAAAGGCAGCTGGCTGGCAAACAGGGCAGCTTTTGGGAGGCTGCTCCAGCCTGTTCAGGCAACACAGCACGGGTTTGTGAGCCAAGAAAACACACTCAACTTGCTGTGAGCTGGGGATATTTTGTCTGGCCACTGATGTCTAGCTCACCTCAGAAAACATCTCTGTACGGAGAGAAAAGAAACCTTATTCTCCTGACAACAATACATCCATTTTCATAAGTTCATTTTAAACTCAAGGAAAAAAAAAAAATAGACCAAACAGCTAAAAACCAAGGCATCAGCCCTGCAAAATCAGTTTCTCTGTGTTGAAACCCCCAGAGCTGTCTCCCCAGGCACTCTGACAGTCAGTAGAAGCTCAAACTCTCCTGCTGCAGCCAAAAATATAAATCCATCTAAAAGTCAAACCCAGATAGTGTTGCAGTGCTCCTAGGAAGCCTGTTTTACACAGCAGAGCTCCAGCTACTTCAACAGTGCAGAGCAAGGGAATGAGTCAGGACACTGCCCTTGTCCAGGGGAAGGTTTCCATTTACAGGGACAAATTCTGAGTGAGCTGCCTCTCCTGTTCAATCTGTCTATTGTGCTCTAAGAAAACTTTTCTGCTAATTACTCCATGGTACATTATTTTTTTGGCCAAATGATCAAACTTCAGACAGATTTTCAGAGACAGTAAATTAGGAAGTGTCTGATCCCCTTATACTCCTCAGTGCCTCACTCTGCAGCCAGCACAGAAACTGATAACTCATAAATGGGAGATACAACACTGTCCTGTGCCTGTACACAGGGGAAGGATTTCCCAGACACTATTGAGCTGGGACAGTCCCAAGGCTTCACAGGCCTCATAAAATTTATTAGCTCCAAATTTATAGCAGCTCTTGAACAGTGAGTCATATAGGGTCCAATTCTTAGTGGAAAATTCACAATAAAAATTCCCACATGACAGAAGTAGCCAGTGACGTGGGAGTCCCTAGCAGCATGGGAAATTCTGGGAGAGACACCCAAAATCTGGGCTGCTGTATATTCACAATTCAGAACAGCATCATATTAAATACCTGCCTGTGACAGCAAGGTCTCATCCCTTTGCAAGAAAGGCATCTGCTGCTGAACAGTTCATCACAACAAAAGTGCCTGATGTCACCGTGGGCCTGCATGAAATGCTATCAAATATGTGATTTATTTACACTAGCTGTTGCTTCTTAAGTGGTGTTCCCCCCTTTTTTAATCTTAATTTCTAAGCATCTCTTAAAAAAAAAGCTCTTCTTGAGTTTCATCAGAAATGACTTGGATGATCTTCTGTTAAAAGAATGACTTTTATCCTCATTCAAATACATATTGTATTGGCTTAGAAACATCAAAGAGGCAATGTCTTTACATATTCTATTTCTAAGAAAAGAAAAAGAGTTCTCTCTTTATTAACATTGGTAATGTTGAATCTTATAATGAAAAATGCACAAAAGCAATATTTTTGATGAATAGGTAATAGAACAGCACTGAATAAGAGAGCATTAATACATTTTTACCCAAAAACTCACTCAGATAATGCATCAGGAGGGTTTTGAACTGAGAAGGAGCCACAAGCAAAAATGAGGTCGGTGGTCTCCCACTCCCCCTCCTACAGCCCAATATTTTTATTGACCTTGAAAATCCAGCACAGCTCAAGCACAGCTCCCAGCACAGTGTGACTGTGACTGTCACAGCAGGAGCATTTCCTCTCAGGCCAGAAACACTTTGCAGGACACAGACAATGCTGTCTGTCCACACCAACATCCAAATTTACCTAAGGAAATTACTTGAATTATGAGTGGAAAAAAATGTGGGAGCATCTTACAAGTAAGGTTTTTGTACCCATGGATATTTTCAGAGCTTTTATTGCACCAGCAAGTGCAATAAAAAGTGCAGAAAAGTCTGCAGCATTTTCTGGTAGAGGGTGGGCACATATCCTTTCTGTCTCTACTGCGTGTAGCACAATAGAGCCTTTGTGATGCTCCCAAGAAAACCTATTTGTGGACTTGGATTTTGAACATTCCTTTCACTCTTTGTCATCTTTTACCATTGTCTTTGAACCACTGTGATAATGAAATTACAAAGGGCCATATAAGCAGTTAGATTGGAAAACAAAAAAGGAGAAAGAAAAAGAAATTTTAAAATAAACCAGGCATGACACTCCCCTGCATTTTTCATTACTTAATTATGGCCAATAGATATCACAAAAATCTAATATTAATTTGAGGAAAAAAAAACCCCTATCTCCATTGAATTCTAAAATTTCTGTTGAAGTCTGCAAAAGGGATGTCATAGGAAAATACACTGTACTAGAATAACAGCCACATATTTTGGGATTGGTGTCACATTGAGAAAATACCATCATATGTATGCATAGAAAAGATATAGAAAAGATCCCAACAAATCAGTGTTGGAAAAAATCTAGATTTATACAGTTACCCTTTCACACCATTTTCTTTACTCTTCTGGTTTTACCTAAAATGGAAATTTGCATTTGGGACTGTTGTACATTGCAGTAGTAAACATATTCCTTCTTAATTCTTCCTGTTTTCCTTTACTTTTTAGGATAAAATAATTGCTTCAAAGCAACAATGTCTTGAAAAATGAGGATGTGTTGGGATGACAGTTTGTATGTAAGAAAAGAAGGGGTAGATGCAGTGGTAGATGAAGAGTGAGGATGTATTGAAAAATCAGAAAAGAAAAAGCAGAGAAGCATTAGTATAAAGAATAGAGACAGCATCCTCATCCTCATGAATCTCTACCACACAAATGTATTTTCCACAGAGGATTTAATCCCCCTCTCTGTTTGAGACCCACTTGTCTGCTCATTTATCAGTTTCTCCCCTCATCACTTCTGTGCCTGAAATCTCATCCTACAACCACAGGACCAGAGCTGTGGCCACGGCTGTGACTCAGCTGGAAGCACTGGGCAGGTTCTCATTCCACCCATATTTCAAATCCTTTGCAAAAGCAATGGTACCATGCTCATTATATTAACACACATAAAATCTGCTTATCTCTCTCCTCATTTTCCTGTTCTCCTGTATCTCTGTTCTTGTCTGGACAGCACTCACAGCAAGGACATTTTCTTGTGCATGCTTGGAGCTTGGCTCATAGAAAGGTGTACCACTGATAAATAAGACAACAATTTAATCTGCATTCAATCTTTGTGATCTATGGAACAGCAATGCCTTGTTTGAAGTGTGGTATTACATTTAGAAACAGCAAACAAGAAGTTAATTATTTTTTGTGTTTGCATCTGTCACTTTTTTTCCTATAGATTGAGCCACTATCTCAGCCTGCTGACTCTGAGCTTCAGAGAAACAAGAGACCAACAGGGCTGAACTGCTTTGGGGGTAAAAAAAATTCAGACAAAGAGAAAGAGTAAATCTAGATCTCTGCAACATCTGAGGTAGTGGCTCAGGACACAGACATAAGTTACATAGGGAAACACTGGCATTTTGGCAGTTATGCAGCTCAAAAGATGCCCCCAGTCAATCAAATTGGAATTAACAACTGGAATACAAACTGCACAGGGAGATGTGACATGAGAGAAGAGAAAAAGAATAGTAGCAGCTAACTCAGAGCTGTAGACTCAGGGTTTGTAACAGCTACTATAATTTCTATAGGAGAATAAACACTTCAGAGATAGGAAGGGGAAAACAGAGTAAAGAAAAACAAAAAAGTGGAGGAGGCAGCCATTCTCTGTGCTTTTAAAATATAAACTATTAGTAGAAAATTTTCTAAAGTTACTTTCAAAACCATGAGATGAAACAGCTTCCTGTGCTGTCATTATCAACCAAAAAATTTGTCATAAAAGGGACAAGGAAAAAGTTTTTTCTTAAAAATTGTTCAAAATTCTATTTTTAAGGCACAATAAAAGTTATGAAAACAGAATTTGCACATGAAATTTTACAGAGCTGTGAAAAATTAAACCACATGGGAAATAGCCAAAAGAAATGTTTTATATACTTGTGTGTACATCTGTGCATATGCTCCAAAACACAGCTCACTCAGTACCAGCCAAGAAATTTGTGTGCTACAATGAAGGATTTATAAAAGTACAGTCAGGCTTCTCTTGAGGTTGGAAAAGAATGTTCCAACGTGCATCCTTTCTGTCTCATCAGCTTGCTGAGATAATACCCACACCCCAAGATGCACATCAACACCATAAATGTGGTGTAAGAATAATCACCACATCACAGACTGACATAAAGGGCAATATTTGTCTGACAGAAGAACATGGAGCAAAGCATTGACATACACAGACTGAAGCCACACAAGGAAACAGACTTGAGTCTGCAGTCTCACTGCTGTCACTCCCAAAAAATGAGCAGAGACACTCCATGTTCATGTTGCTACTGCTCCCTGGATATAGGTATTTCAACAGTGCCTATGTGATTTGAGCCAACCAAATCCTGTCACTTTGTAAAATCCCTACCCATTTGTCTACTGTTTAAGAATTAAACTCTTGGAAATATAATTGCATCCAACATCCTCTCCTCCTGCTTTGTTTCTGCTGCAAACATGCATTGCAGTTTTAAAAGCATGTGCCTCCACAACCTTGCTTTCCAAGGATGTACAAGCAAATCTTCCCTCACTGTGCACAAAGTGGATGAGAACCATGGAGTGGCTGGGCTTGAAAGGGACCCTAAAGCTCATCTCATTCCATCCTCCTGCCATGGACCTTCCACAAGCCAGGGTGCTCAGAGCCCCATCAGCCTTGCCTTGAACAGCTCCAGGGAAGGAGCCTCCACAGCTTTTCTGATCAACCTGTGCCAGGGCCTCATCACCCTCACAGTGAAGAATTTCAAAGCCATGCAAGCAATTTGCAGCAAAACCAGGAAGGGCAGCCAGGTTTGTTGGGAACAGCCTGTTTGCTGCACATCTGTTCTGTACTGAGCCATGGCAGAGGTCCTGTGCTAGAACAAGGCAAAGCATTGCAAATTTTCATTACAGACATTTTTTCCAAAGCATGTCTCCAATTAATATACAATTATGTTTTCTTTTTAAAAGCACAGGACAGAAAATGCACAGTCCATAAATCCCACAATTCAAAGATACAGCCCTGTTTAATTACTATACAACCACAAAGGAAGGATTCCCAAAATCTTCTAACTGAAAGGGTTATTGCTATAGTTTCAAAGGCAGCAACATAATGTGAACTCTCAGTTGAAGATGCCAACTATATTGAAAACTAGAAATAAAAAGTAACTTTTAGAAATGAAGAGCAAGGCAAATGAAGGATATAACCACGGAGCAAGGAGCAAGGAATCAGAGGAGGGATATTTCACAAAATCCTGCAGGATAGGAGGTAGAATTTTGGGGAGGTCTAAACAGAAAACAGCATTTCAGCAGTGATTTCAGATTTCAGGATCTGAATCAGCAGGATACCAATACTAGCAAGCAGCAAAGTTCTTGAAGCAGGCATTGCTGGGCTTACCACCATCACCTTGTACATCAGCAATGAAAATTTCAAAGATAAGCTCTCGAGTCTTCCCAAGTTTCTCAGCAATAACTGCCTTTATATTATTATCATGAACATCAGCATCTTTATGAATAGGAAGTTGGAAGCAGTGTTTACTGTTTGGGCTGTACTTGTTGGAGACAAAGCTCTGGGTTTCTGTTATGTATGGACTTAGGTAAGGGACGTTTCCCATTTCTGTCTTTTTCAATACTTCAATTTCAATTTTCAATACTTTCTCCTAGACAGAGCTCTTTCTGCAAAGGAAGATGACTTTACAACAACACTGCTGTAAATTAATGGTCAGTTCTGCCAAAAGAGGACAGAAATGTTTAGGATTCTGACCCTTGCTTACATTTCATAGACAAAACATTTGACACAGAGATGGAAAGATGATGACTGCACTGAGTTCAGGTTATAGTAAACTCTCCTGCTTATCCTGACATCTGCATGTTGCACAGCTTGAGTGCAGGATCTCAGCCATGATTTCTGTCACTCAGTCACTGCTGATGGAAGTGCTGTGCTATAATTTTCCCATATTTCAGCAGCATCTAGAAACACCAGATGTGGTTAAAGTCCTGTGAGATTACACAGAACACAGCCCTTTTGTAAAGGACCAGTTGCCTTCACTCAGCTGCCCAGGTTGGGTGACATTTAGTGTGAAAGTTGCTCTTACCCTCGGGGACTCTCTGCCCCAAAAACATTCCTTGGTTTCATTCGTTCTTTTACCTTTTTCTTTTTTAGTATAAGGAAAAGCAAGTCATTGTACACAATTTTCTAAGATTCAGCAGAAATAAACCCCTGATTTTCTGAGGGTGAGGTCACTGCTTAACCACGTTGTAGATCACCTGCCCTCCCTCCTTCAGTGCTGGCACAGCCAGGCATTCCCTGCTGCAAACCCCTGCTGGAACAGGGTCAGTAGTGCCCATCTCCCCAGGCCACTCCTTCCCTTGGAATGATTCAGCATCCCAGCTCACTACTGAGGAGGGACTATCCTGACCCTGCACCATTCTCTCTTTTAGTCCACTTCTGTGTGTCTCCTGCTTGCTTCTATCACTGCAATATTTGGAAGCCATGGCTCTGCTAGCCAATATACAGCACAGCTATCATGAAGTCAGCTAATAAATATGTGGGTCTTCTTAGTTAGCTGGTTTTGGAAGCTGTGAGTGCTAGAAATTTATTTGTTAATGAATGAAAATTTAAATTCTTTTCCTTAATTCCTAGAACTGGAACCTTAAAAAATTTCATCCTCGTAAGAGCTGCACAAGACCATCCTAATTTTGCACCAAGGATGTTCCAGTATTTTTCTTCCTATTTGATATTCTGTTGTCTATCTTCATTACAAAAGCAAAAAGCCTGTTATTAAATTGCTGAAAGCAGCATGATTATTTGTACTTCTGTAATTTGTCATGTACAAGGGGAAAACTTGCCATCATATTAAGTTATGCATTTTCATAAATACTTGCCACAGCCAGCAAAAGATTACTTGAAAGAAATTACTTCAGGACACCAAAACAAAAATTACTTGCTTTTGCTCTGATAATTTTTCAGCTTGTCTTTTCTGTAGAGAGCAGTAGGAGAGCTGTCTTGGCATGCAAACAGGGAGCCCAAATTCATCTGTTTATATACATCCTGTTTCCCAGATGTGCAGGCTGCAAACGTACATAATATATATGGGTCAAGTTTGATTGCTTGGGAAGGAGGCAATAATGCAGGACTAATTATTTTCCTGACCTGATGGGTAATATTTTATTTAACTCCACTCTAGGGAAGCTAAACTAGATGGTGGGTAAGAGAAATGTATTCTCAAAGGAATAATGCCAGTTTATGCAGCACCTTTGATTTTTGCATGCACTCGATGATTGAGATAATTTTAAAATATTATTTATTCATTATGTTTTTATTTGGACCCCCCAATATAAAGGTTACATTTTCCTATTCCCCTCCCCATGCCTAATATTTGTTACAGTTGCATTTTTCAAACCATTTACTGTCTGAAGGGTAAGTAGAATGACACTGCTCATAATGTGCAAATAAATGTGAAATAAGCTAGTCAGCTCAAGTGGAATGAATTACTGTCACTGGTAAAATAAGGCAAGAGGGAACAGCTGCCTTGGGAGCTAAAAAAGACTCCAGCAGGTACTGCTATTGAGTGACTGGAATAACACTTACTATGATTTATCAAAGACCACTTGAAAGCACTTCTGAGGCATTAAATAGGCATGAAAAGAGGCTTTAGTGGCAACAGGACTATGCCAGAACTGAGTGATTAGGAGACTCAAAAGCTTGACCCCAACTTGCAGCCTATGAACAAGGGATGCCAAAAATCTTCAAAGACGTGTGGAAGAAAATGGAGGGTACAGTCAATTTTGAAGAGATGACCACAGAGCTGCTGGGTCCTATTACAAAAACCTGATAGTATGACTATGGAGAAAGGAAAAAGCCCAGTCCATGATTAGTACCATAACATTGCACCAGTCCACCAGAAAATACCTTTGTGTAGGAATAAGCTGATAAAATAAAGAAAATACTTCAAATATTTTCAGCTGCAACATCCCCGTGGTCAAAGACAAATTTCTGCCCTCCCAGTGTACAGTGCTGGCTGGTAATTCCAGCAATGTCTCTGTGGCAGGGGTTGTCACAGTGGTACCTGTGCTCTGCCTCTGCCAGAGCCCAGAATTTCATCTGGCACAGAAAAAGGTGGTGTTCCAGCTCTCACCTGTCCAGCCACTGCTTATCCTGCTGGTGAGAACAGTGTTTGATGTTGGGCAGGCTTTAAGGATGGTCCTGCTCCAGAGTGTAGATTGTTGGAAGGATGGAGTGCTCAGTGACAGCAGCAGCGTCTCACTCCACTCCAGCTGACCTCACAGCAAAGGCGTTTCCCAGGAAAGGAACATTCCAGTCTGCCCAGGGGCAGGGCAAGGACTTCTCTGCTCAGCATGAGGCAGTGCAAGCCCCACATTACTCCTGCAGCCTTGTAACACCTGGTGTTTCAGCCCTCACCTTCTCAAGAGAGAGGCATTTGCACCCATTTAACATTGCATTTTCTTTTAGTCAAAACATCAACCCATAACAATAGGAAAATAAGTCATTAAGCAAGATACTATAGTGAAGATTTTAGAAAAGAAAACATTAGTTTGTGGCAGAGTTCCCAGCTTCCTCATCTTCAGAAGAATGGGCACCTGGAGACTGGTGTGGGAGGGAAAAGCATTAATGGAGTGCTCTGAGGTAGATGGGGAAGGACAGTTTTTCTTACACTGCCTAATAAACTACATTTCACTATCCAACTTTATGATTTTCTGCAAAAAATAGACCTCTCCCTACTTCTCTACAAAGATTTAATAGCAGCAAGTAGTAAAATTGTCTTATATTACCAAGACTTCATTATTTTCACAAAATATACTACTGTCATCTACTTGCACCTTATGAAGTGTTATCATAAAACAAATCTCTTAAAGTCATTAGTATGAATTAGTGAATTTCTACTGTCTGTTAAAGAAAATTGTTGCTACTCTGAATCTTAAAGACCTAAACCCCATCACCATTGTGCCTGAAACCAAACAATGCTTGAAAAATACATCAAACAAATGCTGATACTGCAGTGCACAAGGCCCATAGCATTTCCTCTCTGAGGAAGCTCTCAGAGAGAGACATCAGTTACAATACAGCAGCAATGGCACTGAAGATTTATCACACTTTTATCCATAAGTAGTCCTATATGGCACAAAATCAAAAAAATCGTGAGGTCATCCTTCCATGGCTGGCACAACACAGGCAAAACAAAATAAGCACTCTGCTGTAGTTTTAACAGGGACAGGAGACCCTCCATGAGGTTGTTCTAGCCAGGAATTGCTGCTGGAATTCAAAGCAGGCAGCAGTGTATGCAGAGAGAGCTCTGAGGCTGCAGATGGGCTGCAAGGTCCCGCTGGCACAGAGGGGCAATAGATGTGGGAGATTTGTACAGTCACGAGGCAAGAGGTGTGACAGAACTTGGTTTCTCTGCTCTGAAAACTCTTTTCTAAGAATTTATTTCCCATAAGTGTTAAACTTGAGAAATAGGAGACAGCACTTTTACAGTGTAGGCAAGTTTTATTTCCTCAGATGAGACATGTCTGTACAATTGCACATGCACAGACAGGACATGGTAGAGTCAGGACCTAACACTCCTTGAAAAGCAGCTGAACCTCAAAACCCTTTATATAACTTTAATATACGTCAGAGTGTTTCCCCTATAATATTGTCAGGGCACCCAGAGCTTTGATAGAAAGAATTAGACTCCAAATCACTGATAAAACAGTGCCAACAGAGGTTGCCAGCCATTCCAGCAGACCCCAATTTCTGGGAATATTTCAGGAGTGCCCAGCTCTCAGTGCTGCTGGCAGGGTGCAGAGAGGTTTCTCAGGAAGAGGAGCACAGCCACTGAGCTGTCCTGTGGATCACTGTCTCCAGGTACTCTGAAGAACTGATTAAAGAGTGAAAACTTTTTTCAACACTTCTTTTTTTCTTGCATCTGCTTTCTAAACACAACGCAGTTCAAAGGCCAACGCAGTGCTGCTGGAACCAGGAGCTGCTTTAAATCACTGTGTGTGTGCCTGACAGAAATCACCAAAACCATCATATTATTTCAACAATGACAACTATGATTTTTAAAGAGTAAT